>NC_055996.1:131215744-131548244 GCF_018446385.1 Zingiber officinale
CTCTAGCAGGTGCAGCCATTTCCTGGAAATCTTCTAAGCAATCCATAATAACCAGATCCATGATGGAATCTGAGTTTGTAGCTCTTGACAAATATGGTGAAGAGGCTGAATGACTACAACAATTCTTAGAAGATATTCCACGATGGCCGAAACTAGTGCCGGTGATTTACATACATTACGATAGTCAATCAGCAATCGGTCGGGCACAAAGCCATCTATATAATGGTAAGTCTAGACATATATGTCGTAGACATAATACCATTAGACAACTACTCTCAACGGGAGTTTTCACTGTTGACTATGTGAAGTCAAAAGATAACCTAGCGGATTTGCTAACCAAGGGATTAAATCGAGAGTTAGTTGCAAACTCATCAAGAGGAATGAGCTTGATGTCGTTGTCAGCGATCAATGCAAAGGACACCCAACCTATGCTGACTAGAGATCCTAAGAATTAAGCTCAAAGGGACAACTAATCTGCACTGACTAGACGCACTATAGGGGAATAGCCCAATGAAACAGTGACTAGACCAGGGTAAGTCGATGGACTTTTAATGATCAAGAAGAGTAGATGACAACTCTTGAGGGATCACCTATGTGAGAAAGAAGTGGGGCCACTTCAAAGAGAATTGGAGGTACAATTTTTAGAGCTTCTCACAGAATCAGGCGTGCTCATGGCCAAGAACAAACACACTCATGAGAACTGAGTTGTATCAGGGAGAGTCTTGGGTGAGATTTGTCACTACTTACATAGACGACAGTATAGTTCAAGGACATCATGTCTACTATCAGCCAGTAAGCAACCAAATCTTCATAAGGGAAGGTTCAAAGGGTAAAACCTACCTATCCTATACTTGACTCAATTGCTGAAAGCTATCACTTACCCTATCTCCATTCATATGGGAGATTGTTGAATAAGTGAATGGAGAAGAAATGGAAGAGGAAAGGGACTTCATTGTGAATGAGACTTTAGTCCCACATTGGAAGTTTCAAAGCAATTTTGTTGGTTTATATTGATTCACTAGACTTTCTAGAGTTACTTCTTTTATTTAATGGTGTTAGAATTGGTGTTACCTCTATGGTGCGACCTGAGCAGGATTATACCATACTTTAGTTAGAATCCCTATATGAGTGTAAGCATGAAGTTATGTATATGAACAATTTAGAGGGGCATTAGCTAACATTATAGTGAAATCGAAATTCTAGAATCATTTTCCCCAAACTTACTCTTCTCTCCTAATCACTTGCTTTCCTCTTTCCCTCTTTGCTCATTGCTCTCTCTCTCTCTTTCCCTATTGTGTTCGAGACCACCAACCTTCTGATCGCTTAGATAACTCATCGTGTAAAATTAACTAGTGCTTAATCAATAGTCAATGTAGATCGATAATCTTTTTATTACTTAACGATATAGCCGTGCACTTGCGATTTCACATCAAGTTTTTGTAACAATAGAGATCCAACGGTCTCTATTGAGTGAGTCTGACTATATTAGGTCAAACAAGAATGTTCTTGCATATAATCGTTGATTCTGCAATCACTATTCTTCGTCTTCTTGGTCTCCTTGATCTTTGAGCTCTCATTCTCACCCAGTAAGTTGTTTTAGTTCGTTTCTATGATTCTTCTTTTCACCAACCTTTGGTAACACACTTCATGGCTGAGGAATCCTCTTTTGCTCTATGATATAGATCAATTACGTCAAGTTTCACTAATGCATCCTTGGATCGGTTATGGATGACCTATGGAATTCAGGTTGATGATTTGTTAGGGCTTCTGAATGGCAACGACTGGCTAGATCGCCCCCTCTAAGTTTTGTGACATTCTTCTAAAGCCACATGTTGAGTGAGCTACGCTTCCCTATCCCAGTTTTTTTCATATAAGTATCATGATATTTTTGTATCTCATTATCACAACTTAGCTCCAATTCCTTTAGCATCTTAACTGGGGTGGTAATCCTTTTCCATTCTTATCATATTCCACTTTCTCCTTACTTCTTTCATTTTTTATTTTATATGAAGAAGATAGAGGATGGAGTATTTTTCTTTCCCCCCCGATCCGGGATTAACCAAAGCAAGGAGTTTCCTTCATCCCACAAAGGATAAAAATCCCAACTCTTCTTTATCAAAACCCTGAGGTTCAATTTCTTGGCCGATTCATGGGCAATGAGAATTGCTCCCGCCTTTGGGTTTTAAAAGACTACTACTTAGAGCGGGGTTGCTTCAGCGCGTCCTAGAAGCTATTAGGCTTGCAATTCAACAATAATGTCCTACTTGAGGAAGGACTACTGTTGACGAGTGGCTCATATTTGGATGAAGGGATGTTATGGAAGAAAAATCTGTTAAGATTTTTCGTAATAAAATTCTGTTAAGATTTTATATAACAGAATTTTGTTATGTTTTTCATAACAAATTCTGTTACGTTTTTACCGGGTCTGGGGGTTTAGCAGTATTTATAGGGATCATTGTAAACCCATTGTAGATCAGAAAACACAAGAATCATTAGATGTGATTCTCTTGTGTAGAAGAAAATTCTAATAAAGCTTCGGCCGTTTTGTGGAGTAGGCAAGTCGCCGAACCACGGTAACTCTTTTTCTTTCTCTTCTTCTTCTCCTTCCTGGTGTTTGCTCTCTTTTGTGCGTCTTTGTCTTGTTGTTCCGCGCGATCTCTTTTCTCTCTTCCTCTTCTTCCGCGGTTCAGAAAGGTTGAGAGGTATTGCCCCTCTTTGCACAACAATTGGTATCAGAGCTCCAGGTTTTTGGCAGATTTCTTCAACATGTCGGGGACGACTTCTGCGAAGTTTGATATGGTGAAGTTTGACGGAACCGGAAACTTTGGATTATGGCAGAGAAGGGTCAAGGACTTGTTGGTGCAACAAGGCATGGCGAAGGCGCTAGGAGAAAGAAAACCGGAAAGCATGGAGAAATCAGATTGGGAAGAACTTCAGGCGAAGGCAGTAGCAACAATCAGGCTTTGTCTTACGGATGACGTGATGTACCATGTCATGGACGAGGAGTCACCGGTGACAGTTTGGCAAAAGCTGGAAAGCACCGCATGTCAAAATCATTGACAAACAAGCTGTATCTCAAGCAGAAATTATTCGGGCTGAAGATGACAGAAGGAACCGATCTGAGCCAGCACATCAACGTATTCAACCAGATTGTAAGTGATCTGAAGCGGATTGATGTGAAGATCGAAGACGAAGACAAGGCGCTGATGTTGTTGAATTCTCTACCTTCATCTCCTACGTACGAGAATTTGGTTACTACTTTGATGTGGGGTAAGGAAACTCTCAAATTGGAGGAGATCACAAGTGCATTGCTAGGTTTTCACCAAAGGAAGAAAACAAGCGATGAAATTTCTCAAGGAGAAGGACTTGTGGTAAATAGCAACCAAGAGCGTGGTAGGAGCAAATCTCGACATGGATATGACAACAACAACAAGACTCGTTCTAAGTCGAGAAGGAAGAAGGTGATCACGTGCTACAAATGTGGAGGTAAAGGTCATATCAAGAGAAATTGTCCAGAGATAAAGAAATATGTTGCAGAGAACAAAAGTAGTTCGGCAAAGTCTGCAAACATAGTTGAAGAAGAAAATTCAGAAAGCGGTGATGGAGATATGCTATCGGTTATGTCAAGTTCGGAGCACCTGACGGATGCATGGATTTTAGACTCTGCATGTTCATATCACATGACTCCAAACAAGGATTGGTTTGACACCTATGTTGATGGGAAACGATGCATCATGCAAGGTTATCGGCATAGGGAACGTCAAAATCAAGATGTTTGATGGTGTAATCAGAATCCTATGTGATGTCAGATATATACCAGAGTTAAGAAAGAACTTGACCTCTCTAGGCACATTAGATGGTAATAGTTGCAATTACAATTCAGTGAGTGGGGTGATAAAGGTCAACAAGGGAGCTCTGACAGTAATGAAAGGACAAAAGGTAGCAAGGAACATCTAGAAGTTGATAGGGACTACAGTTATAGGTGGAGTCACCTCGGTGGAGTCTGAATCAGATAGTACTGTTTGTGGCATATGCGGCTAGGGCATATGGGTGAACGTGGGATGCTAGAACTTCACAAGAGAGATTTGTTGAAGGATGTCAAGATGTGCAAACTTGAATTCTGCAAATTCTGTGTTCTTGGGAAATAAAGCAAAGTGCAATTTAAGACGGCAACAAACAAGATTAAGGGAATTCTGGACTACATACATACAAATCTCTGGGGACCAGCCAATGTAGCATCACGTAGAAGACACTTGTATTTTGTGAGTTTTACTAATGATTATTCATGAAAGGTCTAGGTAAACTTTATGCGTGAAGTCAAAAACTTTTACAAAGTTTAAATTATGGAAAACTGAAGTGGAGAATCAGACTGAAAGGAAGATCAAATGCCTTAGGTCGATAATGGGACCGAGTACACAGTTCAAAGTTTCAGGAATTTCGTGAGCAACATGGGATAATGAGGCACTTCTCGTTCGCAGGACACCTCAGCAGAATGGGGTAGCGGAAAGGTTGAACAGGACAATCATTGAGAAGGCAAGATGTCTCAGTTAAATGCAGGGCTTGCAAAGAATTTCTGGAGGAAGCGATTAACATGGCATGTTATCTCATAGATCACCAAGGGCAGCACTAGAAGGCAAAGTATCGGAGGAAGTATGGACAGGGAATCAAGTAGATTACTCTCATCTTCGAGTTTTTGGATGTCCACCTATATGCATATATCTAGTGAGGAAAGATCAAAGCTGGATGCAAAGTCAAAGCAATGCATTTTTCTGGGCTATCAGAAAGGAGTTAAAGGCTTCAAGTTTTGGGATCCTAAGGCAAACAAGGTGGTGATCAGCAGAGATGTGGTGTTTGACGAGAAAGCTATGTTACAACGTACTCAGGAAGAAGGAAAGGAAACACCACAAAGCAACAAAGAGAAAGATATTGTGCAAGTGGAGCTAGAGACTCATGACTGATGATTCTAGCTCGAGCACATGGAGCATCGCACTATAGCTAGTGGTAGAACGAGACGAGTCGTAAAACCACCCACTAGATTCGAAGACTTGGTATCTTATGCACTTACCACTAGTAGCGGAGACCCTACATCTTTTCAGGAGGCAATACATAGCTCTGAGAAGGACAGGTGGACGGGTGCTATGGCAGAGGAGATGGAGTCGTTGCATAAGAACCAAACGTGGGATCTAGTGGAACTTCCTGAAGGAGAGAAAGCTATAGGGTGCAAGTGGATATTCAAGAAGAAAGAAGCAATGTCAGAGGGAGAAGAAGTGAAGTTTAAGGCTCGGTTGGTAGCAAAGGGGTATTCACAAAGAAAGGGGATTGACTATGAAGAAATTTTCTCTCCAGTGGTAAGACATACGTCAATTAGAGCGGTATTAGCTTTGGTGGCACATCACGATTTGTATTTGGAGCAAATGGATGTGAAGACGGCATTTCTTCATGGAAATTTGGAGGAGTAGATTTTTATGTCACAACCTGAGGGATTTAGTCAGTCCGGACAAGAGCAGTTGGTTTGTAAGTTGAAGAAATCGCTCTATGGACTGAAACAATCTCCTAGGCAATGGTACAAACGTTTTGATTCATACATGATTCAAAACGGATATAGGAGATGCGAGTATGACTGCTGCATATATGTGAAGGGCCTTGAAGATGAATCACTAATTTTCTTACTACTATACGTAGATGACATGCTCATTATTACGAAGAAGATGAGAGAGGTTGACAAATTGAAGAGGCTACTGAGCAAGGAATTTGACATGAAAGATTTGGGAGAGGCCAAGAAGATTCTTGGGATGGAGATTCATAGGAATAGAGTTGCAGGGAGATTATGGTTGTCTCAACGTAGCTATGTGGAGAAGGTGTTGGATAGGTTCAACATGAAGAATGCAAAGTCGGTGAGCACACCCCTGGCGCATCACTTCAAGTTATCCAGTACACAGTGTCCAAAGACGGATGACGAGATCCAAGAGATGTCAAAGGTTCCTTATGCCAGTGCAGTTGGTTGTTTGATGTATGCCATGGTTTGGCACAAGCAGTTAGTATGGTAAGCAAGTTTCTCTCAAATCCTGGTCGACCACATTGGGATGCAGTGAAATGGATTTTCAGATACTTGAGAAATACAACTAATTATGGCATCATGTTCAGTAGACAACCGGAAGATCCTTTAGTTGCTGGGTACGTAGATGCAGACTATGCAGGAGATTTAGATAACAGGAGGTCTACTACAGGATACGTATTCACTGTGGCAGGAGGACCTATTTGTTGGAAATCTATGATACAATCTATTGTTGCATTGTCTACTACGGAATCCGAGTACATGGCAGCAGCTGAAGCAGCGAAGCTTTATGGCTTACAGGGTTGGTCAGAGAACTGGGTGTTCAGCAAGGTGGAGTCAAGTTGTTATGCGATAGTCAGAGTGCTATCTATTTGGCGAAGAATCAGGTGTATCATGCGAGAACCAAACACATTGATGTGAGGTTTCACAAGATCAGAGAGTTGATTGCTTCCGGGGAAATTCAACTTGATCAGAAGGTTCACACTGCAGACAATGCTGCAGATATGCTGACAAAGCCAGTGACCACAGAGAAGTTTAAGCATTGCTTGAACTTGATCCATATCTCTAGATGCTAGAGGAAGGAAGCCCAGACCCAGAGATCCAGATGGAGTTTTGTCCAGATATTCGTATTCTTCGAAGGGGTGAATATTCGCCAAGGTGGAGATTGTTGACGAGTGGCTCATATTTGGATGAAGGGATGTCATGGAAGAAAAATCTGTTAAGATTTTTCGTAATAAAATTCTATTAAGATTTTATATAACAGAATTTTGTTATGTTTTTCATAACAAATTCTGTTACGTTTTTACCGGGTCTGGGGGTTTAGCAGTATTTATAGGGATCATTGTAAACCCATTGTAGATCAGAAAACACAAGAATCATTAGATGTGATTCTCTTGTGTAGAAGAGAATTCTAATAAAGCTTCGGCCGTTTTGTGGAGTAGGCAAGTCGCCGAACCACGGTAACTCTTTTTCTTTCTCTTCTTCTTCTCCTTCCTGGTGTTTGCTCTCTTTTGTGCGTCTTTGTCTTGTTGTTCCGCGCGATATCTTTTCTCTCTTCCTCTTCTTCCGCGGTTCAGAAAGGTTGAGAGGTATTGCCCCCTTCTTTGCACAGCAACTACTGCATTTGTTCGAGCTAAGCCCAAGCTCGATTCCCCTCAATGCTTTGTTTGGTATAAACTCTCATCATCACAAGTTTTGATATCTAACTGAAGGTATGCTATTTTTTACAGATGATACGATGATGAGTATGCAGAGTAATCATGCATAAAGTAATCATTTTTACATCATCCTGTAGGACCGTTGCGGCCGGCTAGAAGGGGGATTGAATAACCTGCAAAATAAAAAAACACCCTTCTCGAACTCTCAACAGAACACTTGCATAAAAGTAATAGCAGAAAGTAAATAAAAAAAATGAGGCACACCGGGATTGACTTGATTACAACCGGGGAGGTTGTTAATCTAAAGAAGATGATCGTACTTAAAGAAACTCCATCAGGCGGAGAAGCCTCGTACAACGATGAAGCACAAAGGAAAGAAGCTAAACTACAACTGAGAGCGCACAAGTGTTGGAATTACAATTTCTGAATTGTTGAAAGCTTCTGGACCAAGGCTATATTTATAGCCTTGGTCGGGGCGCCTGGAAGGGTTCCGGGCGCCCTAGGGGGGATAAATTTTATCCCCCAACGTTCAGATCTAGTTTTGACTCGATTTGGTCAAATATCAACTTTCGGGGGCCCCGGTACGTTCCGGGCGCCCCGGTCCCAAAAGTCAGCTCTGGTTGACTTTTTCGGTCCGGGTCCTTTGCTCCGGCTCTGGTCGCCTCGGTTCGAGTCTTCAACTCCAGATTCGCTTGCTTGGGTGATCTCGGCCATCCTAAAAATGGCTCACCCGAACCCAACTTCCGGTCTTCTCGAGTGGGCTTCCGCTCCGGCTTCTCGTTCCTCGGAATCGCCGCGTGTTTCCTTTTCTTCCGCCAGCGTACTCATCCGCAGTCTTCATCCCTCGGATGCACCACGTGCCATCCTTCTCGCTAGCTGCGTCTCTTGCTCCTTGAGCAGTCTTCCGCTCCGACTTTCGTCCCTCAGAACCACCGCACGCTTCCTTCTCGTCCGCCGATATACTCTTCCTCAGCGCCTCGTCCCTCGGACGCACCGCGTGCCGTCCTTCTCGCTAGCTGCGTCTTCCACTCGACTACCTGTGCTCCTAAGCTCCTGCACACTTAGACACAAGGTTAGAAACATATAGGACCTAACTTAACTTGTTGATCACACCAAAACAACCTTGAGGTTCCAACACGTCCTAGAAGTTTTGATAAAGTTATTTTTTACATCCTTGAATAAAGTGAAGAAACTTACTATGGCAGAACTGGAGGCATGCAGAGTAATCATCGTCGATCTTACCAAAGTAGTACCTGATGAAGGAGCACCCCCGACTCCAGTTACAACCCCAATGGAAGTCGTTCCCTAATCAGTGGCGAGAGTACTAAGCCCGATAGGGAGCCAATCTGGTCCATTGATTCATTTGTTAGTTCAGCCACCAGACACACCAATCAGGTTGGAGAGTCGCTCGGTTGTGGACAATCCTCCCTTGGTTTATTTTTCATCTCTTTGGACTCTAGTTTTCTTGCCCCTCTGTCGAATTGAGAAATTCCCACATGGGGAACGATCCTTCACATGCTCCTGTGGATCCAAACCTTATGGGTTGTCAGGAGAATTTACCAGGTGAAGAAGTCATTCCCTTCGCTATAGAACTATCCCAAGAGACCCAGTTTAAGAAGAGCACAAGCTGGATGTCACCCTTTATGGTCCATCGTCTCTCACATAGAAGAGCGATGAAGAAGAGGAAAAGAACATGTCCATTTGAGCTTTGACATATGAACTTCTGCTAAATGGGGTCAGACGCATGTCCCAACTGATGGTATTCGACCAACGATACCTTGAGATCTGGCAGGGTTGGCGGGAATTGCAAACCTGCATAGCTGAACTGGAGATCTAATTAGCTGCAACCCCTTCTCCGATAGTTTTGACCGTGACTCAGTAGAAGATAACCCTTGCACAATAGGAAGTCGATTGCCTAAAGTGATAATAGGCTGACACCAGTTTTGACCAAGTGACGATCACCTGACTAAAGAGGGGGATAGCAGAGACGACAACGGAAAGGATTAGCTTGGTGCACCTTGCGAGTCAACAGGAGGTGGAGATTGATAAATTTATAGTTGTTGCAACAGTCCGTCAAACGTAATTGGAGACTGTTACAGCCAAGGAGGCATCCACTCAGGTTGATTTGGGGTTAGCTAGAAAGCTAAGAGCAGTATCTCTTGAAAGTGGAACTAGGAGTCACTCGAGGGGAGGCTGAGTTGGCCAAGGCCCTGGTGAAAATCCGTGAATGTGGATTAGAGGCCGCCATTATTATAGCCGAGGATGCCCAATCTGAGGCAAGGATCCAAGAGGCTTCCCTAGTGGAAGTACAAGCTTTCATGTTGACGCTTGAAGCCCAGAAAGATCAATTGGAGGGTAAGGTGTACAAGCTTGAGGAGCATCAGACGAGAGAGGATGAACGTTGGATCACCAGGAAGAAAGAATTCCTATGATCATAGGAGTTTTATGATATTGTCAGCACTCGTCTTGTTCTAATGGTGCAATATGGAATTGATGACTCCCTTAAGCAGCTGGTGGAGAATGGGAAGCTCCTTGTTGATTCTCCTCTCTTAATCATCAACCTTTTGAAGATCAAAGAGAGCATCCCTGATGAAGAAACTATTAATTTTTGAGATGTACTTATTTATTGTTTATCCTTTATAACATTTTCCTATGAATATGATAGAAATTTGAGAAATTTATGTTGCTTTCTGCCACCGCCATTTTGTTTGGGGGGGGGGGGGGGAATATGGCGTGCACTGGACCTTTGTGCAGAGTCCGCTACCGTAGCTTGGAGGATCTCGACCCCAACTATGTCCGAGTTGGAAGAGTTTGTGTCCTGGAAAGGATAAGTTCATACAGTACTCGTTCGACCCTTGTACGAAGGGGAGTTTACTATCGTAGCCTAGATGATCTCAACCTCAACTATGTCTAAGTCGGGAAAGTTTGAGCCCTGAAAAGGATAAGGTGATACGATACTCGCTTGACCTTTATATGAAGAGGATTCTGCTACCGTAGCTTGGAGGATCTTGAACCTAACTATGTTTGAATTGAGAGAGTTTGCACCCTGAAAAGGATAAGATGATATTCGCTCGACCCTTGTATAAAAGGGAGTTCGCTACCGTAGCCTGGAGGATCTTGAACCCGATTACATTCGAGTTGGGGGAGTTTGAGTCCTGAAAAGGACAAGGAGATACGGTACTTGCTCGACCCGTGTACAAAGGCGAGTTCGCTATCGCAGCCCAGAGGATGTAGACCCCGACTATATCCGAGTCGGGAGAGTTTGAGCCTTGAAAAGGACATGTCAATACGATACGTGCTCGACCCTTGTACAAAGGCAAGTTCGCTACCGCAACCAGGTGGATCTTGACCCCGACTATATCCGAGTCGGGAGAGTTTGGGCCTTGAAAGGGACATATCGATACGATATGCACTCGACTCTTGTACAAAGGGGAGGTTGCTACTGCAGCTGAGATCTCGACCCTGACTATGTCTGAGTCGGGGATCTTGATGTTTACAGAAAGGATCAAATTGACACTATCTGTAGGAAACTAATCCACCAGGCTTCTGTTTGATTTCTGATTGACATCAGTCAATTGATACAAAGCATCAGTCGACTGATACTTGCATTAGAGCCAGACAAAAGCCTTCTATTTTTTAAGTATCAATCGACTGTTTATCTATTGTTAACCATTCTAACGACTGAAATCTCCTAAACTTCTCTACTTTTTTTTTTTCCAAATACTTGATGTGTATAAAATTTTCTCATTTTTAGGTCTTCATCTGAACTTGCATCCAATATCATGATCTGCTCGAATTTCCACCTTTTGTCAAGAATCCGATCCTTGATTTTCTAGGACTTTTTTTTTACTTTGCATCCGGTCTTCCAACTGTATGAACTTTTCACTTGCATCTGATCTAATGATCTACTTGAGTTTTTACCTTTTACTAGGAATACAGTCTTTGACCATGTTGAGTTTTCCTTATCTTACATTTGATCTTCCAACTTGCACCGACTTTTCATACACACTTGTTACACAAGTGCAGTCTCATTTCATTTGCCTTAACTTAAATCACCTTAGCCATGATTGTATCCACAATTTTAGTATGTTTAGTTCAAAAGGTTTAAATGCAATTGAATACGAACCGTTATAATCAAGATTTTAAATAAAGAATTATGGTAGTTTTTGATATTAGTTATTTATCTTATATTTATTTTTTTAATTTCAAATGTAAACAAAATATTTAAGTTTTAATGAAAATTTAATATTATGGGTTTTAATATATATATATATATATATATAGTCCTCGATTATAATTAATTAGATTAAATTTTAGTTTTTTTTATGATTCTAAAGGCTAGCTAGTTATAATAGAGCTTAAAAATAGCTAACTAATATCAAATTTATTGGTACTTTTAAACATAACAATCGATATAAAATTTTAAGTAAATAAAAAAAAAACATAACAGCTATACCAAAAAAAACATAACAGCTATACCAACGGTTTTAAAGTGTATTAATCATCCTGTTTCAATTTAAGTGTCGATCCAAGTATCAATAAATTTTTAAAATTTTAATGAAATAAAAATATATTTCTTTACACTCTTCGAGATGCATTATATATCAAGAATCTCAATAACAAAACATTTAAGATAAACTTATATTAAAACGGTCACTCAATATCAAATTGTTTATTTATTACATAATTATACATCATAAAACAACAAAAAAATTCCACACAACATAGTAATAATCCTTAAAAGAGAAAAATCACAATGCATCCCACAACAAAATAAGTAGTAATGTGACATATATATAATAAATCATATATATGCGAACAACTTAATTCATAAAGCACATCAGATGCACCTATAAAAAATAACCATGATCTTATGCTCAGCCAGCTCCCTCGACTTTTTATCCTACGATTAAAGGAAACAAATCAATATTATCATATTGAAAAATTAAAGGATGATAACAACACTATACATATATAATTGAATTGATGTTTATCCTCAAGTGTTTCACATGGTCCGTTTCAACGTTATATGAAGAGAAATAAATTATAGGATTAATCTATAACCGACGCCAAATGATTAAGGGATGGGAGGAATAATTGATATTTATCTTTTAGAAGTATTCCGATCAATATGATCACATTTGAATTACAATATATTTGTCTTGGAAGCTACATACAAAGCATATTGTGCCATTGTTACATTTTATCAAGATATAAGTACTTTATTTAATAATATATATAATTATATAAAAGAAATCATGTTCTATCCCAGCAAACAAGCAGTTTAGTTGTGTAACTATAGAAATACTGTTATTTTATTCAACTAATTAAATGATTTTCTAACTTACCTTTCTAACCCTGTCCGGTTGAATACGAGGAGCTGTTAAATATTAACACAGGGAAGATGTGAGATGATGGGTCAATCTTTGCCTGTCTTCTTTTCGCATCTTCTTTCCAATTCTGGACAATCGAAAACCCTCAAACTTTTCAACATAGGTAGATTCTTCAAATCAGGCACACTTTGTAATCGTGGGCAGTTCTCGATTGATAGTAAACTAAGAGACTTGAGATGCTGCAGCCAGTGAGGCAAAGTCCTGAGATTGGAAAAATCATCTATGTATAGTTTTTCTAGCACACTGCTTGTTGGTTCTGCTGTCATCAGTGGATCCAATTCATCATCACAACAACAAATTTCTAATTTTGCGATTCCGTACTTCGGTTTGTATCCATGTGCACCGCGTAGACACAATTCTTTGAGCGTATGTAAGGATTGCAGTTGCCCACGTAAATCGACTGTGTTGCCACAAATCTGTATTTGGAACTCTTGTACTGAATTCAAGATTTGTACGAGTTCTTCTAGCTGCAATATTATACTCGGACAACCTTTAATGGTCAATAAACGAAGCAATTTTAGGTGCTGCATTTCATCCCCAGGAAGAGATTGGAGTTGTCTGCATTCTGTAATTTGTAATTCCTCCAAGGATGTGAGGTTTCTGATGTAACCACTTGGAAAAAATGTCATGTCGTGCATCTTATCCAATTTGAGATCCGAAAGAGAAGTCAGACTTCCGATGCATGAGAGTAGGCTCCCTCTACAGCATGATATCTCAAGGTGTTGGATTGTAGGAAGCCTCGGCATAATTTTCAATTTAAGACAATCAGAAAGCCGCAACAACTGCAGTGAAGGGAACAACTTATCGTCACCATCAGACTTTGACCATGCCTCTAGATTATCCATCCGAGTCAAGCAGAGCTCTTGAAGGGAAGGAAAGCCTCCGTCCCCATGGAACTCAGCACCCATCTGTGTGATGCCATCCATTTTGCATAATTCAAGCTTCTTAAGAAACTGTAGATCTCCAAACGGAGGAATGTGCTCACAACCACAGCAGCATTTAAGGCTCACTTCAACCAAATTTGGCAACTGTGACTCCATCAACCATGCTGGAAATTGTCGGCTCTCATAATCCTTTAGACACAACTTCTTTAAGCTTGTGTTGGGACAAAGATCATCCAACATGGCCTCGTCGTATTTTTCTGAACCATTAAACTTTATGCATAGTTTATTAAGGTCTTTATTCTTCAAGATTTTTAGTCCACCACAAGAGTAATTAGTAAAATTCTCGGAAAATATGATATCCATTTCTCCATGAAGTTTTAACTTCTCAAGTTCTGTAATTGGGCATGCGTCAGTTCCATCCCCAGCAACAAAGAGAGGTAAACTTCGAAGATCAGTTAGTCGTGACAATCCCCGGGGCATGTGTGTCAACCTAAAATCTTGAAAATCATGACGCCTGCAATTAAGATCTCGAAGGCTTTGCATATTCCCCAAATCTTTTGGTAGCTCTTGAAGTTCCATATTCCAACTGAGATTGAGATACTTTAAATTGGGGAGAAGGGTAATGGAGTCGGGTAGAACTTCAATACAATTGCTTGATAAGTTGAGGTACCTCAAATATATCAGATTTCCTATTGATGTTGGCACCTCCTTGATCTCATTGTTACTTAAATCTAACACCCGCAAGAATTTCAGTTCTGAGAAGTCAATTTTAAGTAGATTGCCATTCAGAGATAATTTGCAACAATTCAATATAAGGGTACGCAAGTACAATGGCTTCTTGTCTAAGGCCTGAGTAATTTTTGATATATCTGCCAAGTATAGGTGCAAATGATATGTTCTGTTTCCAATATCTTCCACTGAGTCTTCAACATTCCAATATACATTTTCAGACATTGATCGTGCCAAGTCATGCATCAAATCATGCATCGTGCACTTGGTTACACGACGATCATCTTTAAAGAATGATCTCGACACAAGATCATCAAAGACACGGTTGGCCACTGTTTCAGCATCAAAATTTCCTTCCGAATGTATAAAGCCATAATTTGCTATCCACAGCTTTATCAATTCATCCTTTTGCATCCTATAGTCTTTCGGGAATAAGGAGCCAAATGCAAAACACTTCTTTGACTGTGGAGGGAGAGTGTCATAACTCAACTTTAGTACAGCTAGCACTTTCTGTTCCTTATCTTGGAGTTGCCATATTTCACTGTTCAATACCGAGGACCAATAAGTCTCATCTCGAGTGCCACGAAGCATGCTACCAAGTGATTTGGCAGCCAAAGGAACACCGCCACATTTCTCAACAATCTTTCCACCAATTTCCATCAAGTTTTGATGATCATCTGCTTCGTTGTCTCCAAAAGCAAATTGTTGAAACAAGGACAAACAATCATCTTTGGACAACTGTTGTATTTGGTGGGTGGTGGTATTGGATGAGCCCATAATTGAAGAGACCTTTTGGCTACGGGTTGTCACCAAAATTTTGCTTCCTTTCGCCCCACATATTAAGGTTGCTTTCAGTACCTCCCACTTTTCTTGATCTTCATTCCATACATCATCCAGCACGAGCAGAAATCTCTTCCCAGATAATGCTGTTTCTAGGTTCTGCCTCACTAATTCTATTTCTGAGATGTTGACCGGTGCACCAGTAGCCAGTTGTAAAACAGACTTCATTATCTTTGCAGGATCAAATTCAGCCCCAACAACTGTCCACATTTTCGAACTTGCAAAATGAGCTTTCACCTTCTCATCGTTGAAAACAAGCTGAGCAAGTGTAGTCTTCCCCAGGCCACCCATCCCAACGATGGTAATGACCTTCAATGTGCTATGTCTGCTTTCAACATCATCATCCTTTGTTAACATGTCGACAATCATATTCTTCTCTGGTTCTCTCCCTATAACAACCAAACTATTGCGGGAGTGGGTCTCTCTGTGGAGACTTAGTTCCGACATGCGGATACTGCCTTGTGGCAAAATTTCAAGAATGGACTTTTGCAGCAAAATAGAATCCAGACTTTCTGTTATAGCTTTTATCATGCCACCTACCCTACTCTTAAACACAATTTGATTATCATGAGAAGAGAAGAAATAACGCACCGGCCTTAAAAAAGTTTTTGATCTCTGCTTCTGCAAGACCTTGGTGTCGTAGCAATCCACAACATCCTCGAGATCGTAGGCCAAGTATTTGAGCTTCGTCAGCAAGTTCTTCACAGCAGCATCAATAAGAGGGCGGGAGTCAACATCTTGGATCACCTTGTCAATGATCGTGGACAACTCCTTGAGCTTCTTCATCTTCGTTTTGTTACTTGCAGTTATTGCCTTGAGTTTCTCCTCGAGTTGGAGGAGATCTGACACATTCTGGACCATGAAGCGAGAAGCAGCAGACACTAAAGCTGCTTCCATAGCTCCGGATGAATTAAGGATGCACAAGTTGTTGGGTGTGGATCTGGCTAATGATAGATATCAGCTTGGAGGAGAACATAGAAGTAATATTTTTGCAGGGCGACGACTTCTTCAAGTCTCTCTTTTTGATGAATTATTAAAAAGGGTTGGGTCTCCATTCTCCAATAATTAAGATTATTTACAAATTCCAGCTCGCCATGGCAGTGACGTGGGTGGTTATTTCATTGAATCTACCCAGCGGGTCATTAGGAGTAGAATAGTATTAATTTAGTTGTTGTTTTTTTTTAATTAGCTATTAAAAAAAAGTTAAGTTTTCCTTGTAATTTTTAAGTTTTATTTTATTTGTTTATAAATGCTCTAAATTTAAAAATAAGAATATAGATGGATTTAATCCAATCAAAACTCATTAATAAATTTGAAAAAATAAAATAATAAATTTAGTGGGTCATTAGGAATGCAACAATATTAATTTAATATAAATCTAAGCTTTTTTTATTCACTTTATTTTTCATATTTTCTCTCTTCTAAATAAACTATTAAAAATTAGGTTTTTATTTTTAATTAAGGTTCTCTTATTATTTACTTTATTTTATTTTATTTTATTTTTTAAGATTCTAAATTAAAAAACAAGATCATAATTGGATTTAGAAGATCATAATTATGCAAGGATGTAAATTTAAAATAAATATGAGCTCTTTTCTTCAAAGTCATTAATGATTTTTGGTATAAGTTTAAAAAAATTTAAAATATGAATAGATTAAAGGGGTATCATGAGTTCAATATAATTAATTTGATATATATCTGAAATTTATTAAAGTTATAATGACTTTTGAAGAAAGTGTTTGATAAAATAATTACTTTTTACATTGGTTCAATTCATTTCACGTAAGAAAAAAATTTGTTTTTCATTTTAATTTTTTAGATTAATTACGATTTAAAGATGTCTTTCTCCATCAACTTTTTAAAAAGCTTTTCTTTCTTTCTTTACTTTGTCTTCTTCAACATCTTTTTAAAAAGTTTACTTTGCTTTATGCCTTTAAACAACATCTTTTTAAAAAGCTTACTTTGCTTAATTTATGTCTTCATCTTCATCCCTCTTTAAAGCTTTCCTTGCTTTGGCACCCATTTCACTTGAGCCAAAGAAACTGGTCTGATAGATCGGAAGAACTAGACTAGAGGTTGGTTGGTGACAATCCAAGTCTAGTGATTGACGACAACGAAGAAAAGAAGATCGCGAGAGAAGAGAGGAAGTTAGGGATGAAATTGCTATATATTTTAACTTATAGAATATTAAATAATTTTAAAACTAATTAAATTGCACAAAACTAATTCTTTTGAGCATAAACTTCAAATTATATACTGAAATTACGGAGAAGAAAAGAAGTAAATTAGCATGCACCATTAAGTCATAATCGTCACTCGCCATCCCTCCAAGAAAGCTTTTTCTTTAGATAACCATATCGATAATGAAGAAATTGGATGAAACTGATCATAAGAAAATACCAAAATCACTACTGTTCCAAACGAAAGCTGCAAAAAAATATTCCCACATCTTCCTTTTTCTCTTAACACAGAGGACTCCATTTCTTTCAAAACTGATTCTTAACATATCGACACACTGTAAGCTTAATAGACCACAGATCAAACACATATATCTAAAAATATATATATGAATGACAACCCGAAGTTTTATATATCTTGTCCTGAATGGCGTTTTTAAGCTTGAAATCTGTATATATCCATAAAGAGGATGGCACGCATGCATGGCACTTCATTTTGAGGACTGAGGACTTGGGACAGGAAGTCATGCCCGAAGTCTAATTGTCTGTTTGGGAGGAGGTGAGGGAAGGGGAAGGAAGGGGAATGTCGAGAAAAATAAATTGGACTATAAATAAGTAAATAAATTACTTGTATTATATTCACACTACAAAGACACTACAACACTTTTGAGGATCACTCACAATTTTAGAGAAGACAAGAAAAGGAAGATGAAGAACAACTTTCAACTTGAAGACTCTATACTTTTATTTTTCGTTGGATGATAAAACAAGAATACAGGGGGAGTATTTATAGTACTCACCATACAAGATACATAGTTGATCAGAAAACTAAATTCTATCTACCAAGAAATTCTATCTCTATCCATTGGATGAGAGAAATACTCTCAACCATACATTTTAATTCTTATCAATTAAATTCTATCTATTGAATAAGAGAAATACTCTCAACCACACATTCTAATTTCTATCTGTTAAATCTTATCCATTGAATGAGAAAGAATACTCTTATCTATATTTTTATTTTTATCCGTTAATGAGTTGGTATTGATCTTCAACACTCACCCTCATTACCAACCCTTTGTACTGTGCTGAGTTGATAACGGAACGTCTTAAATTTGTTGGCGTTTAATTCTTTTGTAAGCATGTCCGCAACTTGATTATCTGTACTGATTTGTCTCATCTCAATTTCTCCTTGCAGAACTTTTTCTCTGATAAAATGATAATGAACTTCAACATGCTTAGTTCTTGCATGAAAGATTGGATTTTCTGCCAAACGAATTGCTGATTGATTGTCACAATATATTGGAACTGCATAATCTACTGGTTGATGTAGATTATTCATTAGTTGTATTATCCATGTGCTCTCTTGAGCTGCCATTGCTGCTGCTCGATACTCAGCCTCAATAGTTGACAATGATACAGTTGATTGTCTCTTGCTGCACCACGAGATTGTTCCAGAACCAAGCTTGAATACATAACCAGTTGTTGATCTTCTTATGTTACAATCTCCTGCATAGTCAGCATCGCAGTAGCCAACTAACTTACAGTCTTCATTTCTTTTGTACAAAAGACCATAATCAGTTGTGCTCTTTACATATCTTAATATTCGTCGAGCTGCTTCCAAATGAGGCTTCTTTGGATTTTGCATATACCGACTTATCACACTGACTGCATAAGAAATATCAGGTCGAGTTAAGGTTAAGTAGATGAGACTGCCTACCAATTGTTGATACATAGTTACATCTTCTAAACTTTTCCCTTCATGTGCACATATTCTGATATTTGGCTCCATGAGTGTCGAAATCGGCTTGCATTCGAGCATTCCAAACTTTTTCAACAAGTCTTTGGAATATTTTTGTTGACAAAGAAATATTCCATTTTGTGTGCGATCAATCTCTAAACCAAGAAAGTGCTTAAGTTGCCCAAGTTCCTTCATTTGAAAGCGAACTGATAAATTCTCCTTTGTTTGAAGAATTTCTTCTTTGTCATCGCCTGTTATGATTAGGTCATCCACATATACTAACACGATAGCTAATTTTCCTTTATTTGTTTTAATAAATAAGCTGGAATCTGTAGATGTTACTAAATAACCACTTTGAGTTAGAAATTCAGCAATTTTACCATACCACGCCCTAGGTACTTGTTTCAATCCGTAGAGTGCTTTCCGTAGCTTACACACATATTCAGGATGATGTTGATTCTGAAAACCTATTGGTTGGATTATATAAATTTCCCGATCCAATTCTCCATGAAGAAAAGCATTCTTCACATCCATCTGCCATAGATTCCAGTCTTTATTAGCTGCAAGTGCAAGAAGGATTCGTACAGTTGTAAGTTTTGCTACTGGACTAAATGTTTCATCATAGTCTAGTCCATACTCTTGAGAGAAACCACGAGCTGCCAATCGTGCCTTGTACCTCTCGATTGACCCATCTGGACGACGCTTTATTTTGAAAACTCACTTGCAAGAAATGAGTTTCACATCTCTTGGTTTTGGTATGAGATCCCAAGTTTGATTTTGCTGCAGTGCATCAATCTCTTCTTTCATAGCTATCACCCACTCAGGACTTTGCAACGCTTCTTCAAATGTCTCAGGCTCTGTTGCTTCTTCAACTATGGCTGCATTGGCATATTTTGGATTTGGCCTTCGTGTTCTGTTTGACATTCGGAGTTGAGATTGTGGAGTTGATTCTTCCATTTCACTAGGTCTCTCTTCTTCATTTGGTTGTTGATATATGCCGGTTTGCCAAGGACTCTGAGCCACTCCTTGTTCAGTATCATTGTCATTTGGATCTCCTGATTCATCTGAACTTGGTTGAAGTTGAACAATATGCTCTCCCATCTTTTGTTGCAATTTGTCTTCGAGGTCTTTAGAATCTGACAACACCTCCTTAACTGTATTCCACCAAGAAGATGCTTCATCAAACACTACATTTCGTGAAGTGTAACATCTTCCACTTGTTGGATTGCAACATTTCCACCCCTTTCTTTGGCTATCATATCCCACAAAGATATATCTAATAGCTTTCTTATCGAACTTGGTTCGTAAGTGATCAGAAACAAATACATAACATACACAACCAAATACTCGAAGGTAGCTAACTGTAGGTTTTATTTTCCATAATTTCTCAAAAGGTGAAATGAATTCTAACCTTGGTTGAGGAAGTTTGTTAATGATAAAAGCTGCAGTCCTCATTGCTTCAGCCCAAAACCGTCCAGGTACATTCTTGTTGTGCAACATACTCCGACAAACTTCTGCAAGATGTCGGTTCTTTCTTTCTGCTACACCATTCTGCTGTGGTGTGTTGGCATATGTGTACTGATGGTATATTCGACTTTCTCTTAAGTATTGGGAGAACTCTCTTGAGCTATATTCTCCCCCGTTGTCTGTGCATAGACAACAGATCTTTGTTCCCAATTCTCCTTCGACTGACTGTTTGAACTCTTCAAACTTGGAAAATGTATCAGATTTTTCTTTCATAAATAAGATCTAGGCATACCGCCGATTGATGGTTGCTTAACGGGTCCGAATACATCAGAGTGGACTAACTCTATGGTTCCTTTGCTTTAAACTTTGACTTTTGATATGGTAATTGGTGTGCTTTACCATATTAACATCCCACACATACCGTGTCTGTTTGTATGTCTAGTTGAGGAAGCCCCTTAAGCATTGACTTCTTCATCATCATGTTTAACTTGGAATAGTTAACATGACCTAATCTCATATGCCATATGTCTGATGTTTCACTTTTCCTTGTCTTGTCTATATATGCAGACTCTGCTGACATCACGTAGACCGACTCCAATCGTTGCCCCTCCATTATCGGTGTTTCTGATATTTTGAGATTTTGATATACCTTTACATCTTCAGGACCAAATAGAACATAGTGACCTGATGATGTTAGTTGAGACACAGATAATAAATTTTTCTTCATTCCTGGGACATGATAGACATCTTGAAGTGACACCTGATTAGAGTTATATCGGGGCGTAATTATTGTCTTACCAATGTGAGTTATTGGTAACCTTGAGTTGTTAGCTGTCACCACCATACGAGCTCCCTTATATTCGGACAAGTTTTGTAGCTTTTCTTTATCACCTATCATGTGATTTGAGCATCCTGAATCTACGATCCAATCATTTTTGTAGTTAATCTTGTCTGACATTGTTGTAAAAGCTACTTCATTTTCCTCTGCAGCGAACAAGGTGTAGGACCGTTGGGCCGGTTAGGAGGGTTGGTAAATAACTTGTCAATTAAAAACAGACAACCCTTCCTTGAACGATTAAGCTAACACTTGTAAAATGAATTAAGCAGATAAATAAAAGCATAAAAGAAAAGACGAGGCACCAGATGTTTACTTGGTTATAACCGATGTGGTTGTTAATCCAAGGAAGATTAAGCTCAAAAACTCCTTCAGGCGGAGAAGCCTCTTACAGCGTTTAGGCACAGAAAACAGAAACTTAACTACAACTAAAGCATACAAGTGTTTGGAAATAGAATGATCGTAATAGTTGAAAAGCTTCTGGACCAAGGCTATATTTATAGCCTTGGTCGGGGCGCCTGGAAGGGTTCCGGGCGCCCTGGGGGGGGATAAAATTTATCCCCAATGTTCGGATTGCGAAAATCGCAATCCTGGTGAAAATCATGGTCCGGGCACCCGGATGCATTCCGGGCGCCCCGGACAGCTCCGGGCGCCCTGGACAACTCCGGTTTAGCTCGCCTCTGGTCCGGGTCTTTCTGCTCCGGCTCCGCTTGCTTGGGTGATCTCTGACATCCGGAATAGGGCTCACCCGAACCCATCTTTCGGTCTTCTCGAGTGTGCTTCCCTCCGGCTTCTCGTCCCTCGGAATTGCCGCGTGTCCCTTCTCGTCCACCAGCGTACTCATCCGCAGACTTCGTCCCTCGGTCGCACCCCGTGCCGACCTTCGCGCTAGCTGCGTCTCTTGCTCCCCGAGCAATCTTCCGCTCTGGCTTTCGTACCTCGGAACCACCGCGCGCACTTCCTCTTCCGCAGCACCTCGTCCCTCGGACGCACAGCGTGCCGTCCTTCTCGCTAGCTGCATCTTCCGCTCGAGTACCTGTGCTCCTAAGCTCCTGCACACTTAGACACAAGGTTAGAAACAACGCAGGACCTAACTTAACTTGTTGATCACACCAAAACAACCTTGGGGTTCTAACACAAGGCTTCAGCATCCCAGTCATCTTCGCTATTCTCCTTAGGATTGGAGGTAGCAGTATTACTCTGAACAAACTTTTTCTTGGCCCAACAATCTTTTGCCATGTGGCCCACCTTCCCACAATTGTAACACTTGCCAATAAACTTTCTATTATTGGCATGATTCTGTGCGGCTCTTCTTGGATGATGACCTTCATTGCCTTGATAATTCTTTACTTTGTCACCATCCTTTTTAGATCCATCACTAGCATGTCGTTTGAAGCTGCCCTTACTTTTATTGGTGTAGAGAGCTTCCTCCTCACCCTTTAGCGAGACTTCTCCCATTTGCTTAGTCATAGCTTCTTGGCCTGCAAGTAAATTTTCAAACTCAAGAAGTGATGGTTGTGTTGGCCATCCTTGTATAGCAGCAACAAATCCTCGATATTCTGGTTTCAAACCATGGATAATTATTCTCTTTTTCCTGGTTTCCCCAATAGGAGCTTCTGGATCTAATTCTGAAATTTCGCGACATATCGACTTTACTTTGTGAAAGTATTGGGCAATCGTTTTGTCACGTTGCCCTATTGCTAGTAGCTCATTCTCCAGGAGTTGCAATCTTGCATCATTCTTCTTTGAAAAGAGTGTAGCAAAGGTATCCCATACTTCCTTTGGTGTTTTGGCATCTCGGATGTGCTCCAACATTTCTTCTTCAATTGTGATTTTTAAAGCAAACATTGCTTTACCTGCTTTGATCCTCCATTTTCGCAAGATGCCATTAGCATCTTCTGCTGGTTGCATGACTTCACTACCACCAACAACCTCCCAAAGATCCTGACCTTGTAGGTAGGACTCCATACATGTTGTCCACGTGTTGTAGTTTTTGTTGTTGAGTTTCTTGTAGGCGAACCTGCAAAGAAGTCGGGCTGGGAAGGGGTTCCCGGCGACGACCCTCCGATGCTCAAGTCAGGCAAGAGGAAAACTATGAAGTGACTTCAAGAATCAGAGATCGCATACCTCCTGGTGAAGTTTGTGGGCTCTTATATAGAGCTATGGGGAGGCTTATGCACACCTACCGAGGTGTACACGTGTCCTTGACCATACCTTAGTATGGGCTTGCTAGAGGAACATGCCTGACACCATACTGCTACAGTCTGAGCACCTCTCTGATGGGACAGCGGAACCTTCCGTCGTAGGATTCTGCGTATGGCTTGGTCATCGAACATGTCTGTTGTCAGAAGATGTTCCTCAATGTCCCCTTGTCCTTTTGTCTCTTCTCTCCCTGAGCCGAGCGTCCAGCCGCTCGGAAGGTACCTCTCCGTCCGACCGGGAAGAATCCCGGTCGCGTGCTCGTCTGAGACTATTCCTTCACACCATTGTTGCTTTACGTCCCGCTCGAAATATGGGCTGCCCACTCGGCCCGGCGACCCTGTTCCCCATGAATGTTGGAAACCCGACTCCTCGTCGGGCTGTCTTTGATTCCGCTCGGACCCGTTCGGCCGGTCGACCCACCCCTTTTCCGATCGGTCGGGCCTCATGCTGACCCTTTTGACTTTTGACCTCCACATGGCGTTGACTCCCCTCCAGAGGGGGTCCCCCGGCCTTACCGCCGGATCAATTGCCTCCCCTTCAAGTCTATTCGAAGGAGGCGATTAGTCCGACTGACTGGACCGCTAGTCACGCCGAGCGGCATCTCCATGCAACCATCCTCCGCTCGGCCCCCACGGGGACAACTATAACGTCAGTCAACGCCAACATTCCTCGGATCTCTTCAAAATTTGTGCCAATCTCTATCATTAAGGTCGAGCACGCGCTCATTAAATGCGCTCCAGTAGCCGCATGCCATGTGGCGCTGCTGCCGTCATCGTACGGCGGCGGCGTGGTGTCCGACGGGATCAAGGCGGTTTGAAATGGATGGCCCGATGCGTGCCTTGTTTCCCGTGACCTGCATCCGACGGTGGAGGCCGCTCGGGCCCAACCCTATAAAGCCTTCGCCTTCTCCCCCAGCCGCATCTTTGCCTTCGCGTGCTCCACAGCTTTTCTCTCTCAGCACTCCGGCGACCCTGCTCTTCTGTTTTCCGACGATCTCCGGCGTTCTTCCCTCGATCCTCCGTTTCTTTGTAAGGTTCTCCTACTTTCTCTCTTTGTTAGCCTTGTGTTTTTTGTCGAGTTCTCGTCCTCTAGTCGCTGTCTCGTTCATCCTCTTCTCCTCTCTGTCGTCGGCCTCTTTTTTCGCCTTTTGTTGTTTCGTCCGTTCGGCCAATGACCAGTTCCTCTCAGCCTCAAGACCAAGCCCTCGGCCCGTGGTATACCACCATGGAGTCGCGCTTCGATCGGCACGACGCCGATGTTTTGATGGACAATTTTGACATCCCATCTGACTTTGAAATCATATTACCCTCACCCTCCGCTCGGCCGCACAAACCGCCGCGCAGAGCTTTCTGTGTTTTCCGTGACCAGTTCACAGCCAATTTGCGCTTTCCAATCCATCCCTTCATCATAGAAGTTTGTAATTTTTTGAGCATTCCGCTCGGAAGCTTAGTCCCTAACACTTTCCGCCTTCTATGTGGCGTCGTCGTCTTGTTCAAAATCCACAACATTCCCCTCCGACCGGAGGTCTTCTATTATTTTTATTATCCTAAACAGTCCGAGCTGGGTACTTACATGTTCCAGGCTCGGCCCGACTTAGTTTTCTTTAATAAACTGCTCTCTTCCAATAAACATTGGAAAGAGTACTACTTCTATTTTCGTCTCCCCGAGCGGGCCTCTTTCCAAACCCAGTGGCATGTCAGACCGCCAATCTCCCCTGAGCAAAAGAGGTTCAAGACCCGACCGGACTATTTTCACCCTGCCAACATGCTAGCCGGTTTGAAGTTTGACATCAACAAGTTCTTACCTGAAGGGGTGATGTACATATTCGGCCTGAGTCGAACCCGGACTCCCTTGCCGAGCGGCTTCGGTAAGAATTTTACTTGTACATTCGCCTTGATTGCTAACTGATTTTCTCCTTTTTCCTTTGCAGCGGACATTGTCATGGAGTCCGTGATGACCGGAATTTTGAAGAGGAAAGCAGCGACGCTCGAGGCCGCAGTTGCCAAGGAGATAGAGGCGCTTGGCATTGAGCCGGTCGGCTCACACGAAGGGGAGAGCGGGACGAATGCGGGGGAGTCGGCCGCTCAGGCTTCTCTCCCGGAGCCAGCGGTTGGCATAACTTCTAGCTGAGGGCCTTCCGTCCGGGAGGAAGGCTCCGCTCAGGAGGAAGAGCGCCCTCTTCGACAAAAGAGGCGACGAGTGGAGACACCACTTCGATCGGCGACTTCCGCGGTCCAGCCGTCCGAGCGGACCACCGCCGATTCTCGCGGCAAAGCCCCAGCGGTGGAGGCGATCTCGTCCGATCGGACCCCATCCCAGCTGGATGCGTCTACGAACCCCCTCGAGGCCATTCCGATCAGCGCCCTTCCGTCCGCTCCCCGCCAAGTCCAACGTTCAGCCATTTTGTCCCAGTTTTCTGCGCCGGCCTCCGGTCCTTCCCCAGCCTCCGCTCAGACGACTCCCGGTCGGCACCGCACCATCAGGGTCTCACTACACCTCCCCACTGAAGAATTGATGCCCGAGTCCGATCGGCCAACCGCGCCCGAGCACATGATCACAATGAAGGGGCCTCTAGCCGAAATGTGGGCCGACGCTCGGGCACGCGTCGCCATGATTCCACTCAGCAAACTGCCCAACAGTCATATGCAGCAGGCCACTGGGGTAAGCGTGTTTTCTCAAGTCCTTTACATATTCTTTCCGATCGGCTACTAATAATCTTGCTTATGTCAGAGATGGGTGGAGGAGATCGCGGTCTCCAATCGTCTAGCTATGGCGGACGAGGAGCTAAAGAGGCTGAAGGCTTCGGGCGGCTCGCTCGGCTCTCAAGGCCCCTCATACGCCGAGCTGCAGAAAGAGCTCAAAAAGACCCAAGATCTATTGGCGGCTGAGTAAAAAAAGACGGCCGACCAGGCCCATACTCTGGCCGAACTTGAACGACAGGTCAAATCACTGGATCGTAAAATAAGCCTGGCAACCGAGCGGAAGAAAACGGCTATCGCCGATCTGGATAAGAAGAACGTCAAGGCTCGGGGCCTGGAGCAACGGGTTAAGGAGCTGACGGAGCAGCTGGCCAACGAGAAGGGTGCCTGATCGGATGAGGTGACGAAGCTCGAGACTGCTTTATAAGAACACCAGGCAGCTGCCGATGCCTCCCGAGCGGCCCTCACGGAATACCAGGAGGCCGAGCCAGGTCGGGTCGCCGCCTTGAGGCTAAATTACATCCGTTCGGCCGAATTTTCGGAGAAAGTTTGCGAACGGATGTACACTGCCTTTGAGCTTGCCATGGCCGCCACGACAAACTATCTGAAGTCCAAAGGGTAACTTTCCGATTCCGCCATCATCCCAGCCCATGACCAAGCAACACTCCTCAGTACCATCCCGAAGGACCTTTATGATTTTCTAGAATAGAAGCTCCATGTAATTCGGCCGTTCGGCCTTAATTTCCCTAATTTCAATGGAAAACTTATCTTTGTGCAACTTCGTTTTTACTTTGTATGCTTGTGGGTGATTAGTCTGGGCCTATGACACACAACTTCGCCAACTAGGCCTGCCGAGCGGGCGTAGGTGGCATACGACTTGTCTCTACTTTCCCTTTCCGCTTATCTTCAGGCGTCTTTCGTTCCGGCCGGAGGGTTTATAGTCGCCGGTTCGACTCTCGATATTTAACGTCGGAGCTCGACGGTCTTCCGGCCGGAGGGTTTATAGTCGCCGGTTCGACTCTCGATATTTAATGTCGGAGCTCGACGGTCTTCCGGCCGAAGGGTTTATAGTCGCCGGTTCGACTCTCGATATTTAATGTCGGAGCTCGACGGTCTTCCGGCCGGAGGGTTTATAGTCGCCAGTTCGGTTTATAGTCGACGGTCTTCCGATTCGGCTGACGATGCCCTATACTTGCGCTATTTCCCCGATTTTTTACTCCTGCATTTCAAGTATACAGCCAAACGGAAAGTATACAACATACATTGCATTGGCGCACCTTTCACCCCGCCCGGTAAGGCTGGAGGTGGTTCGCGCTCCATGGTCGATCCAGCTGCCGTCTGTCTTTATCCTCCAGATAATAGGCACCCGAGCGGAGCTTTTCGATGACTTTAAAGGGGCCCGCCCAAGGAGCCTCCAGCTTGCCAACGTCCCTGACCGGCTTTACTTTCTTCCATACAAGGTCGCCGACCTGGAATGCTCTAGGGATCACGCGCCGGTTGTAGTTCTGCTTCATTCTCTGTCGGTACGCCATCAGCCGGACGGACGCCTTGACTCGCTCTTCGTCGATCAAGTCCAACTCCATCTTCCTCCGCTCGGGATTGCCATCATCATAGTTCTGGATCCGGATGGACTCTACGCCGACTTCAACTGGTATAACTGCTTCGCCTCCGTACACTAAATGGAATGGCGTGACGCCCGTTCCCTCCTTTGGGGTCGTGCGGATAGCCCATAAGACGCCAGACAGCTCGTCCACCCAGCTTCCTCCCATATGGTCGAGCCGAGCTCGAAGAATTTGAAGAATCTCCCGGTTGGCTACTTCGGTCTGACCATTGCTCTGGGGATACGCCACGGAAGTAAAGTGTTGTTCGATGCCATAACTTTTGCATCATTCTTCAAGCTGCTTCCCGACGAACTGTCGCCCGTTATCAGAGATGAGCCGGCGAGGAATGCCGAACCGACAGATTATATGTTGCCAGATAAACCTTTTGACCATCTGCTCGGTGATCTTGGCTAGTGGCTCGGCCTCCACCCATTTGGAAAAGTAGTCGACCGCTACTAGTAGAAACTTCCGCTAACCGGTTGCCATAGGGAACGGACCCACGATATCCATTCCCCACTGATCGAACGGACAGGACACTGTAGATGCTTTCATTTCCTTCGCCGGTCGGTGGGAGACGTTGTGGTACTTCTGGCAGGAGAGGCACGTCGTGACGGTCCAAGCGGCGTCTGCTTGCAGGGTTGGCCAAAAGTACCCAGCTAACAGGATCTTCCTAGCCAGCGATCGCTCGCCCGGATGTCCTCCGCACGATCCTTGGTGCACTTCCTGGAGGATGTACTCCGCGTCCTCCGAGCTCACACACTTCAATAGTGGGTAGGAGAAAGCCTTCTTGTAGAGTTGGTCTCCAACGAGTGTGAACTGACCGGCTCTCCTCCTCAATAGCTGGGCTTCCTCCCGATCGGATGGTGTCGCACCCGAGCGCAGAAACTCCGTGATGACTATCCTCCAATCGCTCGTGAATGTGAGGCCCTCCATCCAGTCAATGTGAGCCACCAAGGATACTTGCTCAATTGGCTGCTGGATGACGACCGGTGATATTGAACTTGCGAGTTTGGCTAATTCATCTGCCGCCTGGTTCTCTGCTCGGGGTATCTTATGAATAATGACTTCTCTGAAGTGGGTCTTGAGCTTTTTGAAGGCCTCAGCGTAGAGCTTGAGTCGAGCGTTGTTAATCTCAAAAGTGCCCGAGAGCTGCTGGGCGACCAGCTGAGAGTCTGAATGGACTGTTACCCGACCGCTCCTACATGCCGGGCTGCCTGCAAGCCGGCTATGAGGGCCTCATACTCCGCTTCATTATTGGTGGCTTTGTAGTCTAGCCGAACGGCTAGGTGCATCCGTTCTTCTTGGGGAGAAAGTAATAGCACACCAATCCCACTCCCGAGCCGAGTAGATGATCCATCCACAAATATTTTCCACATAGCTTCGGGCTCGGGATTTTGCACTTCGATGACAAAATCTGCTAAGGACGCTTCTGGGTTCAGCAGCACTCTTCCCAATGGGCTATTTGTTCGGACGATGATTGTATGTGCTAGGAAATAAGGACGAAGTCTCCGAGCGGCGAGGACCAAAGCAAAAGCCAACTTCTTGAGCCCGGTGTAGCGAGATTCAGCATCTTTTAGAATATGGCTCAAGAAGTACATGGGTGTTCTTCACCGCTCGTCCTCACTAATGCCGAGCCTACTGCCCGCTCGGTTGAAGCTAAATAAATACAGAGCGGCTCATCTGCAGCTGGCTTGGCTAACACGGACAAGGAGTTCAGGTATGTCTTCAGCTCCTTGAACGCCCGATCGCATTCCTCGTCCCAATGAAACTTAGTAGCTTTGCGTAGGATCTTAAAAAAAGGGAGACTCCGGTCGGCAGTCTTAGAGATGAATCTGGACAATGCAGTTATCCGCCCGGTCAAGCGCTGTACTTCCCTCAGATTTCTTGGGGGCGACATATCTTGCAACGCTTTTACCTTGCTGGGATTTGCCTCTATGCCCCGCTCGGTCACTATATAGCCCAAGAAACGCCTGCCCTTTGCTCCAAACAAACATTTCTGAGGGTTCAGCTTGACTCCATACTTCCTCAGTGTTTGGAAAGTCTCCTCCATGTCCGTAAAAAGATCAGCCGCTCGGACGGACTTAATGAGAATATCATCCACGTACACTTCTAAATTGCGTCCGATCTGCTCCTTGAATACTTTGTTCATCAAGCGCTGGTAGGTTGCTCCCGCGTTCTTTAGTCCGAACGACATTACATTATAACAGTAAGTGTCGTCGGCTGTGACGAAGCTGACCTTCTCTTGATCTTCTTGGGCGAGCAGCACCTGATGGTAGCCCTGATAGGCGTCTAGCATGCATATCAGCTCGCACCCGGTTGTGGAGTCCACCAGTTGATCAATCCGGGGCAGAGGGTAGAAATCCTTTGGGCATGCTTTGTTGAGATCCCGGAAATCGATGCAAACCCTCCACTTGTTGCCCGGCTTGGAGACTAGCACTACATTTGCGAGCCAGCTCGGGAACTGAACCTCCCTTATATGGCCGGCCTCCAAGAGCTTCTCGACCTCCGCTCGGATGATGTCGTTTTGTTCGGCGCTAAAGTCCCTCTTCCTTTACTTCACCGGCCGAGCGTCCGGTCGGACGTGAAGCTCATGCTGTGCTATACTTGGCGAAATTCCCGGCAGCTCATGCATCGACCAAACGAAGACGTCGCAGTTTCTCTGGAGACATTTGATCACCTCCTTTTTCTGGCTTGCCTCCAGATCGGCCGCAATGAATGTTGTAGCCTCCGATCAGGTCGGGTGGATCTGCACCTCCTCTTTTCTTCATAAACCAAAGAGGGTGGTTTTTCGGTTATGACGTTCACCTCGATCCGTGGCGCCTTCCAAGAGGAATTAGCTTCGGCTCGGACCATTTCGACGTAGCATCGCCGAGCCGTCAGCTGGTCTCCTCGCACTTCTCCAACTTTATTTTCAACCGGGAACTTAATTTTCTGGTAGAAAGTGGAGACGGCCGCTCGGAACTCATTGAGCGCTGGTCACCCCAGGATAACATTGTATGTTAAGGGAGAGTCGACCACGACGAAGTTGGCAGTCCGCGTCCTTCTGAGCGGCTCTTCTCCCAACGAAATAGCCAATCGGACCTGTCTGACCGGTAGAACTTCATTGCCCGTAAACCCGTAGTGGGGGGTTGTCATGGTCAGCAACTCAGCTCGATCGATTTGCAGTTGGTCGAAAGCCTTTTTGAATATGATGTTGACCGAACTGCCTATATCAATGAAAATGAGGTGAATAGTATAGTTAGCTATTACCGCTTTGATGATGAGGGCGTCGTCATGTGGCACTTCGACTCCCTCAAGGTCCCTGGGCCCGAAGCTGATTTCGGGCCCACTTGCCCGTTCTTGACTACAGCTGACCGCATGGATCTGGAGCTGCCTGACACACGCCTTCCTTGCTCTGTTGGAGTCACCTCCGGTCGACCCGCCAGCGATGATATTGATTTCGCTGCGGGACGTGTTGCTTCTATTTTCTTCCTCCCGTGCGGACGGCCTAGGCCGCTCCTTAGATACCCGGGGATTGTCCTCGTGCCTCTGAGGATGATACCGCTCGGGAGACTTTCTGGATGTCCGCTGACCGACTTCATGGTGCTGCTGTCGCCTGTCGGATGATGGCGATTGATGGCGGCCACCCCATGGAACGGGGTGGGCGATCAGGGGAATGCTTCGGCAATCTCGTGTGTTATGCGTGTCGGTTCGGTGGAACGAGCAAAACATGGGGGTCTATACCTTCTTTTTTGGTTTAGGCCGCTCGGCGGATACCTCTTGGATGGCATGAGACCTTGCATGTTGATGAGGGCGGGCTGCTTCAGCTCGCGGTCCTCTGGGCGGCTGGTGGCCAGTGAGCGGCTTCCGCTCGGCAGGGTCTAGCCGCTCGGTTGGAGCTTCTTTCCTTCAGGCCGCCTGGGCTTCCTCCACATTAATGTACTCATTGGCCCGATGTAACATATGATCATAGTCTCGGGGTGGCTTTCGAATAAGTGAACGGAAGAAGTCTCCGTCCACGAGGCCTTGCGTGAACGCATTCATCATTGTTTCTGAGGTGGCCATTGGAATATCCATGGCCACCCGGTTGAATCATTGGATGTAAGCTCGGAGCGACTCCCTGGGCTCTTGCTTGATGGCAAATAAATTGACACTTGTCTTCTGGTAACGCCGACTGCTTGCAAAATGGTGGAGAAAGGCCGTGCGGAACTCCTTGAAGCTAGTAATGGATCCGTCCGGCAGCCTTCGAAACCTAGATGGTCGTTCGGGTCGGTGGTTCCGTTGTATTCATCGATCTCTGGTGTCACATAATGCTTTGGCAGAGGGTCCCGTAGGATGGCCTCTGAAAATTACCGGTTGATCCGCTCAGGGGAGGCGTCCGATCGGGGGGCCTTGCCTTTCCTGTAGTCTCGCCTGGGCGCCTCGTCGGATGAGGATCCTTGATCAAGGTTAGCTAGTGAGACTTCAGGAGGCGTACGGAATAGGGCCCGATGAAATGGAACCGTGGCAGGCGGTGCTTCCGCTCAGCCTCCTGACGCTGACGTCACTTGTTACTCCAGCCGCTCGGCTTGCGCCTTCTGTTTCTATTGGTCCACGAGCTTAGCTGCTCTTGCCTCGATTAGAGCGTCGAGCTCCTCCTGGGAGAGCATCACGGTGTGCGGTCGTCCAGCTTCATCCATCTCTTCCGCTCGGATGTAGGTACGTTCCCACAGACGGCGCTAATTTGATCCTGTCCAAACGCTGAGTCGATGGACGCTAGGCACGTGGCGCTCTCCAAACGGGTGACGTGGAGCTCTGACCGGCCGTATGGATCTCCGGCAAACCTGCAAAGAAGTTGGGCCGGGAAGGGGTTCCCGGCGACGACCCTCCGACGCTCAAGTCAGGCAAGAGGAAAACTATGAAATGGCTTCAAGAATCAGAGATCGCATTCTCCTGGTGAAGTTTGTGGGCTCTTATATAGAGCTATGGGGAGGCTTATGCACACCTACCGAGGTGTACACGTGTCCTTTACCATACCTTAGTATGAGCTTGCCAGAGGAACATGTCTGACACCATACTGCTACAGTCTGAGCACCTCTCTGATAGGACAGCGGAACCTTCCGTCGTAGGATTCTGTGTATGGCTTGGTCGTCGAACATGTCTGTTGTCAGAAGATGTTCCCCAATGTCCCCTTGTCCTTTTGTCTCTTCTCTCCCTGAGCCGAGCGTCCAGCCGCTCGGAAGGTACCTCTCCGTCCGACCGGGAAGAATCCCGGTCGCGTGCTCGTCTGAGACTATTCCTTCACACCATTGTTGCTTTACGTCCCGCTCGAAATGTGGGCTGCCCGCTCGGCCTGGCGACCCTGTTCCCCATGAGCTTCGGAAACCTGACTCCCCGTCGGGCTGTCTTTGATTCCGCTCAGACCCATTCGGCCGGTCGACCCACCCCTTTTCCGATCGGCCAGACCTCATGCTGACCCTTTTGACTTTTGACCTCCACGTGGCGTTGACTCCCCTCCAGAGGGGGTCCCCCGACCTTACCGCCGGATCATTAATGAACCTTCCCTCCCTCCGAAATAAGGAGAAGTTAAATAATTTACTTCCCCTCACTTCCCCTTCTTTCCTCTCCTTTTTTCTTCCGTTAATAAACCTTCCCTCACTCCATCCACAGATAGGGTAAGATGCTACACAAATTTAAGACGTGCATGCATAATGAATAAACTCACAGCTGCGTGCGAAGCTTTAATTTCCTAAAAGAAAAACAAATTCAATATTACAGGCATAATGATACACCTTTGATCAACAAGTAATATGACATGTCCAGCTAGCCTCGACCCCTTACGTATCTAGAGGTCAAAGAACAATAATCAATATATATCTTAATGACGTCGAATGGGATAACGATTATGTTATGGGTTACATTGATTTCGTTGGTTAACTTGGTTCGTAATAGTACTTTTGAATTAATAAAATTTTTCGACAGTACCGTTTATTTCCTTATTTCCTAGTATTCAATCAATCAACATGTTTAATTGGTGGAAATTTGCTACATTGCAATTGATTTGCAACGTTTACATTGAGGAGATGATTGATTCATCTTCCTCAACGTATGCTGCAATAAATTAAGCCATCAAAGCATCGGTTGCAAACCGATGCTTTCATCTTATAAATGGCGTCCAAGAAAACCCGAGAGAAGAGAGACAGAGGTGATCATGAGCGAGCAAAGAGAAGAGCATTTGGGAAAAGCAGAGGTTTTGGTTCCTGAAAAATCTAAGGAGGTTCCGAACGGTGATCTTCTTGGTGACAGCAGCTGCGCCTTTGGCGACCAGCGTCTTGGCCGACATCTTCTGTGAATTCTAGTCGGGAGACCCCTATGAGTTATTTACAGTTTAATTTATGTTTTTGTTTCATGCTATCTAGTACAACAATGGTATCAGAGCCAAGTTATGGTTCTGCATGTTAAAGAAGAAGAATAGGAAGAGGGCAAAAAGAATACGAGAACAATAATAAATCTTATTATTTTTCTTGATGTTTGTCCTAAGGACAATACAATATATAATGTTCAAAAAGTACTTGGTCAATTAACCAATTAATAAATAACAGAATTATTCTAAGAATAATTTTTAGAATTATTCTAATAATTATAATAGAATTATTAGAATAATTTTAATACTAATTTGATTTAATTTGATGATTTAATCCGGTCAATTCTGGTAATTCTCTTTATTTTTTTACACCCCCCTCCCCCCGCGACAAACTCAACGAGAGATCTTTGACGTTGAGTTTACTTGTTAATTTGTTGAAACGCTATCTAGATAATGGCTTAGTAATAAAATTTTGAAATTAGTTTTGAAAATACCTTCATTTACTTTTTCCACATTGAGAACTCCCCCTCGAATTTAGGTGGATAAATGCTTGGTCCAACCATTGTATTGTTGCTTCAGTTGACGATTAGTCCTTCTGAGATAGTTGTGCTCTGATACAAATTGTAGGCCCCGGTAGGCCAGTTAGAGAGGGGGGGATATTCCTTTAAGTAAGTTAGAAAAAATATCTTGCTTTTGCTTAGCAAAGATGCATAATTAGATTACACAAATATAAGCAATTAACATTTAAGAAAACAACTAAAAAAGAATAGATAAAAAGGTCAGAGTTTACTTGGTTACAATGTATGTGGTTGTTAATCCAAGGTGTTGAAAAACTTACTAAAAACTCTTTTGTTGAAGGCGGAGAAGCCCTTTACACATGTTGACAGTTCAGAAAAACTAGGAAAGTTAATACAGAAGTTGTTATTCAATTATTGTTTAATTTCTAGCTCCAGAGAACTTTTTATAGCCCTTGAAAAAGTGTTACCGTTGGTTGGAGGCACCTCCAAAGAGGTCTAGGGAGCCTCCAAGAGGATAGAGTTTTATCCTCTTTGTAATGGTAGCCTAACGACTACTGGAGGCGCATCCCAAATAGGCACGAGGGTGCCTTCAAAGGCTTGAGGTCACTTTTGCTGCCCAAATTAGGCAGGGTGCTTGGACCCAGTCCAGGCACCCGGACCCAGTCTAGGTGCCTAAACAGGCAGCTGCTCCTTTGCGTTGATCCTTTCACTTGGGTGATTTTAGTTATCCAGAATTGGACTCATCTAAACCTATCTTTTAGCCTTCTTTTTGAACAGTCTTCCACTCTGACTTTTTGTCGCTTGAAAATATCGTGTGCTTCCTTCTCGTCCACGAGCATACTCTTCAACAGCACCTCGTCCCTTGGACGTACTGAGCCCGTGACTCCCTTCCTGTGTTATCATTCTCATTAGCTATGTCTTACGCTCGACTTCTTGTGTTCCTAAACTCCTACACACTTAGACATAAGAATTAAACCCAACAAGATCTAACTTAACTTTGTTGACCACATTAAAACTAACCGAGGTACTTACAATGCATAGATTACATACACTTTATGCATGCATTGACTCACATTTACTTGTATTATTTGATTATGTTCTATAGTATTACACTCTTCTTTATTATATTTTCAATATAATTACTCTCTTTGTCAGAGATCTGCTTGTGCTTAGTTTTTCTTAACATGATACATTTTTGGAGAGAGAACAGAGCTAAAATTTACTTCGGAGTGATCTTAGAAGAGGAGCAAATTCCTGATTGTGCCCCCTAGCATAGCCATGTGTCACACCAACACTTAAGCAGAGTTGGACTGTGCCTGGAGGCACAATCGTACCCCCTCACCAGAGAGCAAGCAGAATCCGGCCGTGCCTCCCACCAATAACCAATCCAGGGCGGTCGTGTGATACTACATGGTCGTGCCTCCCTTCCAGAGTCGATTCAAAGGGCGGCCATGTCCTAAGGTACAATCATGCCTCCACACCCGAGCACATTCATGCTATGGTCATGCCCAAAGGCATGGTCGTGACACGACCATGATACAACTATGTGGCGAAGAACACGATGGGGTCATGCCCCCTTGCTATAAAGGAGATTTTCTCTCCTTTTCACTTAGACTTGGTTTGAGGCTCAACCCCCTTCCTTTAGGAAGGGTTTAAAGGGAAAACCCTAGATCCTCCTTCTTTAAGCTGTCAACGATATGTCCTCCTTCAGAGTAAGGAAATGCTGCGAAGACATCGACAACACAATGCTAAGCATCTCTTTTCTTCTATTCTCGGATTTAGGTTGTAAGAATGTTTTATTTTGTATCTTTGGTTTGTTATTCTTTCTCTATGAAGTAGATTCTCTGATTCTTAGGATGTATGGAGTAATGATGATATGTTATTGATATATAAACTATGTATTTGCTTATTTCCTTATTCAATGAAGTGTTTATGACTTATTTTATGTGTGTTGTACCTTGATTCAACCGGGCATACTGCACCCTTAGTGACAAAGGACATCAATATTACCCCACTTTCTAGAGGCCTTGATATAGGGATTAATCCTTTGCTAGAGAGGCTAATTAGAGTTTTAGAAGTTTTCTCTAAATTAATATTAGAAAGTGACTTGTGTAATATAGTATTATTTGATTTGGGGTCCTATGACATGGGAGTGTAATGCCCTGGCCCAGGCGGGCCTCACTCGAATCGAACCGGGCACACTACTAGAATTGTTCATCGGGTTGACGACTAGCTCCATAAACTACCGGAGGTCATTTCAGCGTGCTTTGTCCTCACTCGCACGTACCCTGAAAAACTTCCCAGGAGGTCACCCATCCTCAAATTTCTCCAAGCCAAGCACATTTAATTTTGGAGTTCTTAAGTTTGAGCTTCTGAAAAAGAAGGTGCATCTTGGTGATATGGATAGTACCATCTAACCTTTTAGGCCATACTTAATCAGAATCTCAAAATCGGAGTATTACAATCACCTCCACTTAAAGACACAACGCCCTCGTTGTGTAACCACGAATCACACCACAAATAAATCCCAGAATCTCCCTCGCTAGGTGGTGCCCTGGGTGCTCCTGCCACAGGCGCACTCACGGTCGCAAGATCGCTCTGATACCATCTGTAATGTCCTGGGCCGGGCGGGCCCCACCCAAACCGAGCCGGGAATGTCACTAGAATTGCCCATCGGGTTGATGACTAGCTCCACAGATCACCGGAGATCCTTTCAGCGTGCTTTGTCCTCACCCGCACACACCCTGGAAAACTTCCCAGGAGGTCACCCATCCTCAGATTTCTCCAAGCCAAGCACGCTTAACTTTAGAGTTCTTAAGTTTGGACTTCCGAAAAGGAAGGTGCACCTTGGTGATATGGATAATACCATCTAACCTTTTTAAACCATATTTAACTAGAATCTCAGAACCGGGGTATTACAGGGTATCTCTTTAACTGGACTTTCTAGGTTTTCTCCTCTACTTAATTGCATTAATATACTGTTAGGAAGTAAATTGGATAAATTTAGCGATTGTATGACCGGGGGACCCCGTGACAGGGGGTATCTCTTAATTAACTGGACTTTCTAGAGTTACTTCTTTTATTTAATGACATTAGGTGTTAACTCTACGGTGCGACCTATACAAGATTATACCAGACTTTAGTTAGAATCCCTATAAAAGTGTAAGTATGAAATTAGGTAGATGAACAGTTTATAGGGACATTAACTAATATTATAGTGAAATTGAAATTCTAGAATCATTTTCCCCAAACTAACTCTTCTCTCCTGATTTCTTGCTTTCCTCTCTCCCTCTTTGATCATTGCTCTCTTTCTCTCTCAATCTCATTGCTCTCTGTCTCTCTTTCCCTCTTGTGTTTGTGACCAACCAACCTTCTGATTTCTAGATAACTTGTCGTGCAAAATTAACTAGTGATTAATCAATAGTCCATGTGGATCGATAATCTTTTTATTACTGATGATTTAGCTGTGTACTTGTGGTTTCACATCAAGTTTTTGTAACAACAGAGATCCAATGGTCTTTATTGAATCTGACTATATTAGGTCAAATAAGAATGTTCTTACATAGAATTGTTGATTCTGCAATCACTGTTCTTCGTCTCCTTGATCTCCGAACTCTTCTTCTCACCTAGTAAGTTGCTTCAATTTATTTCTATGATTCTTCTTTTCACCAGCCTTTGGTAGCACACTCTATGGCTGGGGAATCCTCTTCTTCTCTCTGACATAGATCAACTGCTTCAAGTTTCACTAATGCATCCTTGGATTGGTTAAGGATGACCTATGAAATTCCGGTCGATGATTTGTTAGGGCTTCCGAATGACAACAACCGGGCAGATCCCCCCCCCCCCCCCCCCCTTTTTAAGTTTTGTGACCTTTTTTTAAAGCCACATGTTGAGTGAGCTATGCTTCCCTATCCCAATTTGTTTTCATATAAGTATTACGATATTTTTGTATCCCATTATCACAACTTGGCCCCAATTCCTTTCGCATCTTAATTGTAGTGGTAATCCTTTTCCATTCGTATCATATTCCACTGTCTCCTTCTTTCGTTTTTTCTTTTACCCGAAGAAGATAGAGGATGAAGTATTTTTCTTTTCATCTCGATCGGGTATTAACCTAGTCAAGGAGTTTCCTTCATCCCACAAGGGATAAAAATCTCAATTCTTCTTTATCCCTAAGATTCCATTTCTTGGTTGATTCATTGGCAGCAAGAATTGCCCTTGCCTCTGGGTTTTAAAAGACTATCACTTAGAGTGGGGTCACTTAAGTGCGTCCCAGAAGCTACTAGGCTTGAAATTCAACAACAATGTCCTACTTGAGGAAGGACTGCTGCATATGTTCGAGCTAAGTCTAAGATCGATTCCCCTTAATGCTTTGTTTAGTAAGAACTCTCATCGTCATAAGTTTTGATATTTAACTGAATGTATGTTATTTTTTACAGATGATACGATGATGAGAGCATCGTTGAACAAATTGATGAAACTTACTGTGGAAGAATTGGAAGCATGCAGAGTAATCATCTCGATCTTACTGAATTAGTATCTGAGGAAGGACCACCCCTGGCTCCAGCTACAACCCTAACGGAAGTGGTTCCCTAATTAGTGGCGAGAGTACTAAGCCCGATAGGGAGCCAAGCTAGTCCATTGATCCATTCGTTAGTTTAGCCACCAGATGCACCAGTCAGGTCGGAGAGTCGCCCGGTTATGACCAATCCTCCCTTGGTTTATTTTTCATCTCTTTGGACTCTAGTTTTCTTGCCCCTCTTCCGGATCGGGAACTTCCCACATGGGGGAGGGTCCTTCACATGCTCATGTGGATCGGAGCCTTATGGGTCATCGGGAGGATTTACCAGGTGAAGAAGGCATTTCCTTCGCTGTGGAACTATCCCAAGACCTAGTTTAAGAAGAGCATAGGCTGGATGTCAACCTTTAAGGTCCAGCAACTCTCGCATAGAAGAGTGATGAAGAAGAGGAAAAGAACATATCCATTTGAGCCTTGACTTAGGAACTTTTACATGTCCCAACTGATGGTATTTGACTAGCGATACCTTGAGATATAGTAGGGCTGGCAGGAACTACAAGCCTGCATAGCTAAATTGGAGATCTAATTAGCTGCATTCCCTTCTTCGATAGTTTTGATCGTGACTTAGGAGGAGATAACCCTTGCACAGTAGGAAGTTGATTGCCTGAATCGACAACAGGCTGACACCACTTTTGACCAGGTGACGATCACCTTACTAAAGAGGGGGATAGCGGAGATGACAGGGTAAAGGATTAGCTTGGTGCACCTTGCGGTCAGCAGGAGGTGGAGATAGACAAACTAACAGCTGTTGCAACAATCTGTCGAACACAATTGGAGACCATTACAACCAAGGAGGCGTCCACTCAGGTTGATTTGCGGTTAGCTAGAAATAGCAATATCTCTTAAAAGTGGAACTAGGAGTCACTCGAGGGGAGACCGAGTTGGCCAAGGCCCTGATGAAAATCCATCGATGCGGGTTGGAGGCTGCCATTATTGTAGCCGAGGATGCCCGATCTGAGGCAAGGGGCCAAGAGGCTTCCCTAGTGCAAGTACAAGCTTTCATGTTGACGCTTGAAGCCCAAAAAGATCAATTGGAGGGAAAGGTGTACGAGCTTGAGGAGCATCAGGCAGGAGAGGATGAACGTTGGACCACCAGGAAGAAAGAGTTCCTATGATCAAAGGAGTTCTATGATATTGTCAGTACTCGTCTTGTCCTAATGGTGTAATATGGAATTGATGACTCCCTTAAGCAGCTGGTGGAGAATGGAAAGTTCCTTGCTGACTCCCCTCTCCTAATCATCGATCTTTTGGAGATCAGCGAGAGCATCCCTGATAAAGAAGCTATTTATTTTTTTAGATGTACTTATTTATTGTTTATCCTTTGTAACATTTTCCTGTGAATAGGATAGAAATTTGAAAAAATTATGTTGCTTTTCACCACCATCATTTGGGGGGGGGGGGGGATATGGTGTGCACTCGACCTTTGTGCAGAGTTCGCTGGCGTAGCTTGGAGGATCTCGATCCCAACTATGTCCGACTTGAAAAGGATAAGTCGATATAGTACTTGTTCGACCATTGTACGAAGGGGAGTTCACTACCGCAACCTAGAGGATTTCGACCTCGACTATGTCTGAGTCGGGAAAGTTTGAGTTCTGAAAAAGATAAGGCGATACGGTACTCGCTTGACCCTGAAAAGGATAAGACGATACAGAATTCTCTCAACCCTTGTCTAAAAGGGAGTCCGCGACCATAGCCTGGAGGATCTTAAACCCGATTACATTCAAGTTGGGGGAGTTTGAGTCCTGAAAAAGACAAGGAGATACGGTACTCGCTCGACCCTTGTACAAAGGCGAGTTAACTACCATAACCCGGAGGATCTAGACCTCGACTATATCCGAGTCAGGAGAGTTTGAGCCTTGAAAAGGACATGTCGATATGATACGTGCTCGACTCTTGTGCAAAAGGGAGGTTGCTACTGTAGCTGGGATCTCGACTCCGACTATGTCCGAGTTAAGTGAGTTTGGATCCTGAAATGGACATATCGATATGATACGCATTCGACTCTTAGACAAAGGGGAGGTTGCTACTGCAGCCGGAATCTCGACCCTGACTATGTCTGAGTCGCGGATCTTGATGTTTACATGAAGGATCAAATTAACACCGTCTGTGGAAAACTAACCCACCAAGCTTCTGTTTGATTTCTGATTGACATCTGTCAATTGATGCAAAGCATCAGTCGATTGATACTTGCATTAGAGCCAGACAAAAGCCTTCTATTTTTTAAGTATCAGTCGATTGATACATATATATCAATCCACTGTTATCTATTGTCAACCATTCTAACGACTGAAATCTTATAAACTTCTCTACTCTTGTTTTCCCAAGTACTTGATGTCAGATGATTTGTGTATGAAGTTTTTTCATTTCCGGGTCTTCATCAAAACTTGCATCCAATATCACGATTTGCTCAAATTTCCATCCTTTGCCAAAAATCTGGTCCTTGACTTTCTAGGATTTTTTTTTTTTACTTTACATCCGGTCTTCCAACTGCATGCATTTTTCGCTTGCATCTAATCTAATGATCTACTTGGGTTTTCACGTTTTGCTAAGAATTCAGTCTTTGACCATCTTAAATTTTTTTTGTCTTACATCCGATCTTCCAACTTGTACTGACTTTTTATACACATTTATTACACAAGTGAGGTCTTATTTCATTTGCCTTAACTTAAATCACCTTAGCCATGATTGCATCGACAATTTTAGTATGTTTAGTTCAAAAGGTTTAAATGCAATTGAATATAAACCGTTATAATCAAGATTTTAAATAATAAATTATGGTAGTTTTTGATATTAGTATAGTCCTCGATTATAATTAATTAGATTAAATTTTAGTTTTTTTTTAATGATTCTAAAAGCTAGCTAGTTATAATAGAGTTTAAAAATGGCAAACTAATATCAAATTTATTGGTACTTTTAAACATAACAATCGATATAAAATTTTAAGTATGTAATTTTTTTTTTTTAAAAAAATACAGCCATACCAACGGTTTTAAAGTGTATTAATATCCTGTTTCAATTTACGTGTCCATCCAAGTATCAATAAATTTTTAAAATTTTAATGAAATAAAAATATATTTCTTTTCACTTTTCGAGATACATGATATATCAAGAATCTCAATAACAAAAAAATTTAAGATAAACTTATATTACAACGGTCACTCAATATCAAATTGTTTTTTTATTGCATAATTATACATCATAAAACAACAAAAAATTTCCACACAACATAGTAATAATCCTTAACAGAGAAAAATCATAATGTATCCAACAACAAAATAAGTAGTAATGTGACATAATAAATCATATATATGCGAACAACTTAATTCATAAAGCACAACAGATGCACCTTTAAAAAATAACCATGATCTTATGCTCAGCCAGCTCCCTCGACTTTTTATCCTACGTACGATTAAAGGAAACAAATCAATATTATTATATTGAAAAATTAAAGGATGATAACAACACTATACATATATAATTGAATTGATGTTTATCCTCAAGTGTTTCACATGGTCCGTTTCAACGTTATATGAAAGAAAATAAATTATAGGATTAGTCTATAACCGACGCCAAATGATTAAGGGATGGGAGGAATAATTGTTATTTATCCAATACCTGTTATTTTAGAATTATTCCGATCAATATTATCACATTTGAATTACAATATATTTGTCTTGGAAGCTACGTACAAAGCATATTGTGCCATTGTTACATTTTATCAAGATATAAGTACTTTATTTAATAATATATATATAATTATATAAAAGAAATCATGTTCTATCCCAGCAAACAAGCAGTTTAGCTGTGTAACTATAGAAATAGTCTTATTTTATTCAACTAATTAAATGATTTTCTAACTTACCTTTCTAACCCTATCCGGTTGAATCTGAGGAGCTGTTGAATATTAAGACAGGGAAGATGTGAGATGATGGGTCAATCTTTGCCTGTCTTCTTTTCGCATCTTCTTTCCAAATGTGGGCAATTGAAAACCCTCAAACTTTTCAACATAGGTAGATTCTTCAAATCAGGCACATTTTGTAATCGTGGGCAGTTCTCCATTGATAGTAAACTAAGAGACTTGAGATGCTGCAGCCAGTGAGGCAAAGTCCTGAGATTGAAAAATTCATCTATGTATAGTTTTTCTAGCACACTGCTTGTTGGTTCTGCTGCCATCAATGACTCCAATTCATCATCACAACAACAAATTTCTAATTTTGCGATTCCGTACTTGTATCCATGTGCACCGCGTAGACACAATTCTTTGAGCGTGTGTAAGGATTGCAGTTGCCCACGTAAATCGACTTTGTTGCCACAAATCTGTATTTGGAACTCTTGTACTGAATTCAAGATTTGTACGAGTTCTTCTGGCTGCAATATTATACTCGGACAACCTTTAATGGTCAATAAACGAAGCAATTTTAGGTGCTGCATTTCATCCCCAGGAAGAGATTGGAGTTGTCTGCATTCTGTAATTTGTAATTCCTCCAAGGATGTGAGGTTTCTGATACAACCACTTGGAAAAAATGTCATGTCGCGCATCTTATCCAATTTGAGAACCGAAAGAGAAGTCAGACTTCCGATGCATGAGAGTAGACTCACTCTACAGCATGATATCTCAAGGTGTTGGATTGTAGGAAGCCTCGGCATACTTTTCAATTTAAGACAATCAGAAACCCGCAACAACTGCAGTGAAGGGAACAACTTATCGTCACCATCAGACTTTGACCATTCCTCTAGATTATCCATCCGAGTCAAGCAGAGCTCTTGAAGGGAAGGAAAGCCTCCATGCCCATGGAACTCAGCGCCCATCTGTGTGATGCCATTCATTTTGCATAATTCAAGCTTCTTAAGAAACTGTAGATTTCCAAATAGAGGAATCTGCTCACAACCACAGCAGCATTTAAGGCTCACTTCAACCAAATTTGGCAACTGTGACTTCATCAACCATGCTGGAAATTGTCGGCTCTCATAATCCTTTATACACAACTTCTTTAAGCTTGTGTTGGGACAAAGATCATCCAACATGGCCTCGTCATATCTTTCTGAACCATTAAACTTTATGCATAGTTTATTCAGGTCTTTATTCTTCAAGATTTTTAGTCCACCACAAGAGTAATTAGTAAAATTCTCGGAAAATATGATATCCATTTCTCCATGAAGTTTCAAATTCTCAAGTTCTGTAATTGGGCATGCGTCAGTTCCATCCCCAGCAACAAAGAGAGGTAAACTTCGAAGATCAGTTAGTCGTGACAATCCCCGGGGCATGTGTGTCAACCTAAAATCTTGAAAATCATGACGCCTGCAATTAAGATCTCGAAGGCTTTGCATATTCCCCAAATCTTTTGGTAGCTCTTGAAGTTCCATATTCCAACTGAGATTGAGATACTGTAAATTGGAGAGAAGGGTAATGGAGTCGGGTAGAACTTCAATACAATTGCTAGATAAGTTGAGGTACCTCAAATATATCAGATTTCCTATTGATGTTGGCACCTCCTTGATCTCATTGTTACTTAAATCTAACACCCGCAAGAATTTCAGTTCTGAGAAGTCAATTTTAAGTAGATTGGCATTCAGAGATAATTTGCAACAATTCAATATAAGGGTACGCAAGTACAATGGCTTCTTGTCTAAGGCCTGAGTAATTTTTGATATATCTGACAAGTATAGGTGCAAATGATACGTTCTGTTTCCAATATCTTCCACTGAGTCTTCAACATTCCAATATACGTTTTCAGACATTGATCGTGCCAAGTCATGCATCAAATCATGCATCGTGCACTTGGTTACACGACGATCATCTTTAAAGAATGATCTCGACACAAGATCATCAAAGACACGGTTGGCCACTGTTTCAGCATCAAAATTTCCTTCCGAATGTATAAAGCCATAATTTGCTATCCACAGCTTTATCAATTCATCCTTTTGCATCCTATAGTCTTTCGGGAATAAGGAGCCAAATGCAAAACACTTCTTTGACTGTGGAGGGAGAGTGTCATAACTCAACTTTAGTACAGCTAGCACTTTCTGTTCCTTATCTTGGAGTTGCCATATTTCACTGTTCAATACCGAGGACCAATAAGTCTCATCTCGAGTGCCACGAAGCATGCTACCAAGTGATTTGGCAGCCAAAGGAACACCGCCACATTTCTCAACAATCTTTCCACCAATTTCCATCAAGTTTTGATGATCATCTGCTTCGTTGTCTCCAAAAGCAAATTGTTGAAACAAGGACAAACAATCATCTTTGGACAACTGTTGTATTTGGTGGGTGGTGGTATTGGATGAGCCCATAATTGAAGAGACCTTTTGGCTACGGGTTGTCACCAAAATTTTGCTTCCTTTCGCCCCACATATTAAGGTTGCTTTCAGTACCTCCCACTTTTCTTGATCTTCATTCCATACATCATCCAGCACGAGCAGAAATCTCTTCCCAGATAATGCTGTTTCTAGGTTCTGCCTCACTAATTCTATTTCTGAGATGTTGACCGGTGCACCAGTAGCCAGTTGTAAAACAGACTTCATTATCTTTGCAGGATCAAATTCAGCCCCAACAACTGTCCACATTTTCGAACTTGCAAAATGAGCTTTCACCTTCTCATCGTTGAAAACAAGCTGAGCAAGTGTACTCTTCCCCAGGCCACCCATCCCAACGATGGCAATGACCTTCACTGTCCCATGGCTGCCTTCATCATCCTTTGTTAACATGTCGACAATCATATTCTTCTCTGCATCTCTCCCTATAACAACCAAACTATTGCGGGAGTGGGTCTCTCTGTGGAGACTTAGTTCCGACATGCGGATACTACTGCCTTGTGGCAAATTTTCAAGAATGGACTTTTGCAGCAAAATAGAATCCAGACTTTCTGTAATAGCTTTAATCATGCCACCTACCCTACTCTTAAACACAATTTGATTATCACGAGAAGAGAAGAAATAACGCACCCGCCTTAAACGAGCTTTTGATCTCTGCTTCTGCAAGACCTTGGTGTCGTAGCAATCCACAACATCCTCGAGATCGTAGGCCAAGTATTTAAGCTTCGTCAGCAAGTTCTTCACAGCAGCATCAATAAAAGGGCGGGAGTCGACATCTTGGATCACCACGTCAATGATCGTGGATAACTCCTTGAGCTTCTTCATCTTCCTTTTGGTATCCATTATTGCTTTGAGTTCCTCGTCGAGATGGAGGAGATCTTTCACCAAAAAGCGAGCCGCACCAGTTACCAAATCTGCTGCCATAGCTCCGGATGAATTAAGGATGCAGAAGTTGTTTGGTGTGGATCTGGCTAATGATAGATAGCAGCTTGGAGGAGAAAATAGAAGTAATATTTTTGCAGGGCGACGACTTCTCCAAGTCTTTCTTTTTGATGAATTGTTAAAAAGGGTTGGGTCTCCATTCTCCACTAATTAATTAAGATTATTTACAAATTCCAGCTCGCCATGGCAGTGATGTGGGTGGGTATTTATCGAATCTACCCAGCAGGTCATTAGGAGTAGAATACTATTAATTTAGTTTTTTTATTTTAATTAGCTATTAAAAAAAATGTTAAGTTTTCCTTGTAATTTTTAAGTTTTGTTTTATTTTTTTTTATTAATGCTCTAAATTTAAAAATAAGAATATAGATGGTTTCAATCCAATCAAAACTCATTAATAAATTTGAAAAAAAAATAATAAATTTAGTAGGTCATTAGGAATGCAACAATATTAATTTAATAGAAATCTAAGCTTTTTTTATTTACTTTATTTTTCATATTTTCTCTCTTCTAAATAATCTATTAAAAATTAGGTTTTTATTTTTAATTAAGGTTCTCTTATAAATTTTTTATTTTGATTTTATTTTTTTATAAGATTCTAAATTTAAAAATAAGATCATAAATTGATTTAGAAGATCATAATTATGCGAGGATGTAAATTTAAAATAAATATGAGCTCTTTTCTTTAAAGTCAGTAATGATTTTTGGTATAAGTTTAAAAAAAAATAAAAATATGAATAGATTAAAGGGGTATCATGAGTTCAATATTATTAATTTGATATAAATATGAAATTTATTAAAGTTATAATGACTTTTGAAGAAAGTGTTTGATAAAATAATTATTTTTTACATTGGTTCAATTCATTTCACGTAAGAAAAAAATTTGTTTTTTATTTTAATTTTTTAGATCGTAATAAATGGAAGAGTATTTTGGAAAAGAAATATATCTTTCATAAAATATATATATATATATATATATATACATGATTTAAAGTTGTCTTTCTCCATCAACTTTTTAAAAAAGCTTTTTTCTTTCTTTCTTTACTTTGTCTTCATCAACATCTTTTTAAAAAGCTTACTTTGCTTTATGCCTTTAAACAACATCTTTTTAAAAAGCTTACTTTGCTTAGTTTATGTCTTCATCTTCGTCATCTTTTTAAAGCTTTCCTTGCTTTGGCAACCCATTTCACTTGAGCCAAAGAAACTGGTCTGATAGATCGGAAAGAACTAGACTAGAGGTTGGTTGGTGACAATCCAAGTCTAGTGATCGACAACGAAGCAACAAGAGAGGAAGATAGAGATGAAATTGCTATATATTTTAACTTATAGAATATTGAAATAATTTTAAAACTAATTAAATTGCACAAAACTAATTCTTTTGAGCATAAACTTCAAATTATATATTGAAATTACAGAGAAGAAAAGAAGTAAATTAGCATGCACCATTAAGTCATAATCGTCACTCACCATCCCTCCAAGAAAGCTTTTTCTTTAGATAACCATATCGATAATTAATGAAGAAATTGGATGAAACTGATCATAAGAAAATACCAGAATCACTACTGTTCCAAACGAAAGATGCAAAAAATGATTAATTCATATTCCCACATCTTCCTTTTTCTCTTAACACAGAGGACTCCATTTCTTTCAAAACTGATTCTTAACATATCGACACACTGGAAGCTTAATAGACCACAGACCAAACATATATATCAAAATACATATATATATGAATGACAACCCGAAGTTTTATATATCTTGTCCTGAATGGCGTTTTGAAGCTTGAAATCTATATATATATCCTTAAAGAGGATGGCACGCATGCATGGCACTTCATTTTGAAGACTGAGGACTTGAGACAGGAAGTCATGCCTGAAGCCCAAGATCCTACACAAATGAAAAAGGCTAAGAACAACATCATTAGTTTAAGATGTGCGTGCATAATGAATAAACTTACAGATGCGTACGTAGCTTTAATTTCCTGAAAGAAAAACAAATTCAATATTACAAGCATCATGATACACCTTTGATCAACAAGTAAGATGACATGTCCAGCTAACCTCGACCCCTTACGAATCTAGAGGTCAAAGAAAAATAATTCAATATATATTTTAATGGCGTCGAGCAGGAGGATAGTGATTATCTTACCGATTTTTTTTTTTTTTTATTCCGTTAGTTCGTAGCAATACTTTTGAATTAATAATATATTTCGATAGTGTTGTTTATTTTCTTATTTTCAAGTATTATTCTGAATCAACATGTTTTATAAGATTATTTCCGGCATTCGTATCGAATCAACAGAATTAATACAATCCACAGGATAATCACTATCTTACCCAATGTTAATTGGTAACCAAGCTCTTATTTTGCAAAAAGGTGAAATCTGTTATCCTAGCACCTCCTCCCCCTAACTGTCTCACTCCATTGGGAGGAAGTAAATGCAGGTCCCCATCTAGGAGGGTATTTCCAGGACTTCACCAAGATTTGACCATTGCTTAATTCTACAAATCTAGCTAACACATGGTTACCCGCTCGCTTAGGACGGTATCAAAGCTCCTATTGGAGCATAAAGGTGAAGCTGTCACCTTAGAGATTGATGTGGCGATATACGGAGGCCCACCTGGCACAGGATCAACTGTCAAGGTGGAGGTCAAAGTCAATGTGATCAAAGTAAGGATGTCAAAGGGCCGAATGGAGGACGATTACAATGGCCGGTCAGGACAGTCAGTGCCCGACCGGTGGGAGACATGTCCAAGCGAACCACCTGCCCAGCTCATGATAATATGATTAGATAATCAGACGCTCAGTGCATAACAGCAAAATGCTGAGGAGACTGAAGAGTTGGTCCGAATGGGGAGAGCATATTACTACGCTGTCACTGCAGGGAAGAGCAACTGAGGTCGACAGAGTGAAGGGATCTCGGTCGAACGACTACCCCTGCTCGGCCAAGCAACGGGACCCTTGTCATCTCTCTGAAGCCGACGGAGCGGAGGAGTCTCAGTCAAGTGGCTGCCCCGTTCGACCAAGCAACGAGACCATTGTCATATCTATCGATATCCTTCTAGAAGATTGTCACGCCTCAGAGGAGTCCCTGTCCGAGAAAATTTCGGCAACATCTCCCCTGTACGGTGGACAATCTGAAACTTTTCTACATCCTCATATACCTCAGCCACAGGCGGCTGGAATAATAAAAACAATAAAAATACAACCACACATACATCCACGCAGTTTATATATAAGTACACAGATCAGTAATATCATGACTCGAAATCAACCCTACTCAACTACACTCGTAAAACTCAAATCCGAAGAACTCACCTCTTCTACCGTCCAGGCAGGCATGTAGTAGAATAAATCCAAATCATACCGAAAATCCATCAACAGGTACAAACCATACAATATCCAAGTATCAAATCAACCAAGTATAAAACATAGTCAAATGAGAAGCAAAACAAAACCAGTAAATCCGTAAGTCTTCGGGTCTTCAGGGGACCAGCAACTAGAACTCTCTTCTGACAGCATCATCCTGAAATATAACAACAATGGAGGCGGGGTGAGTCCAATACTCAGCAGGTACAATTGATATGCAAAGTAAAGAAATAACACCTAGCACTAATCATGCGTACAGTCTCCTGATAAAAATAAAGATAAATGCAAACCGAAGTAGATAGGAGAGAATCTGTACTAACAGGGACCCGGTATAAGGACAAACAGTCCGAAAGGTATAGAAGACCTGTATGCATGTCAAACATAGGTATCCAAACAATATGCAGCATATAAATGCAGCAAACACAATCACAAACAATAAATGCATCATGCATATGATGCCAATGTCATGGTCACCCCTGACGCCAGTCAGCCAACTCATAACAAAAGTGGGACCGAGTGGGTAGAGCTGTGACAACCGTGCACTCTGCATCACTACCCCTGATGAGTGACCGAGTGGACAGGATGCTGTCGGAGTACACACGTACTCCTACCCCAAATCATAAATGGGGAAGCGAAATGCTCTCATCTCCCGGTACGCTATGACGGGGAAGGATCTCTAACGTGCTACACGCTGCGTCACACTACCCATGAGCGGACCAACGGAGCACCGGAAGAGTCAAACTGACGTGCTACCACATTGTGTCACGCTACCCATGAGCGTCACAACGGAGCACCGAACAGTGATGAAAACTGGCAAAGTGCTCGACAATAATGGAGCAATCTCTCACACAGCATGCAATCATGCGAATGGTGCATGTCACTAAGCATGGTAATATGCTAAATCAATCTCTGGACATATAATAATGTGCACCAAAGTAAATAAATTATATCAAGGTATACTGATCAAATAAGGTATCAAACCTAGGTTCTGACATGGTAAAACATGGTTATATCACTACCCATGAGCATGTGAAATCAGATAGGTATCAATACGAGATGCAAACAAACAATCAATCAAGCAGGTAACATGTATCGGGTAGTGATTAACCGAAACAAATAAGAAAACACAATTAATGCAAATTGTTAATTTCACTACTAAGCATATCAAAGACAATAAGTCAAAAGTACTCGCCTCCGATAATAAAATAGTCCAAATCTGACTCTGAGATACTCGTCTCGCGTCAAAATCCTGTGTCACGAATAGAAATATATTTTATTTAGCTACAACCATATAAATAGCTAAATAAAAATCCTTTACACTAAATTAGGGCAAAACCTTAATCCATAAACCTTAACCAACTAGGGTTAGCTTCTTAAACCCTAATTCGTTCCACTATGCAATTTGATCAAGGTATATATATATATATATATATATATATATATATATATATATATATATATATATATATATATATATATATACATCCGGCCTAACATAATAAATTCGAATCAAATTCCATTTCTTAACCTTTCCTTCAATTCAATGCATGCTAGAACAAAAGAAACCACTGCACTACATCTTACCTCAATTTCCACAGCCGTTCTTGCTGTTGGAAATCAAAGAATTTTGCTGGAAGCAGTGACTGCCGGATCCAAGAAAAACCCCACAGTAATTTATCCTCTTCTGGAATTCTAGTACCCTGTTCGGACCAAAAGTGAGGTCAATAGTGGAGATCACAAATCAGATTCGGGATTCAACCACAGTACAGAATTAAATCACTATAATCCCAATACCAACCATACTTACCTCCAAGATCCGGCTAAAACACAGCTCGGTATTGTCTTCGACACTATCAAGCAGAGACACAAGAAGAACTCGTCACTGCTTGCTCCTGTCTGATACTAAACCCAAACAGATACGCACCGGCAAGAGACCCAAAACCAGCGCACGACACAAGAGTAAGGATGGCACCGACTTATTCCTGTGGTCGGCAGTGTCGTTAGGGGAAGAAGGAAGTGTAGGACCGTTGGACCGGCTAAAAGGGGGGGTTGAATAGCCTAAAAAAAATAAACAGAAAAGACCCTTCTCGAACTTTCAACAGAACACTTGCATAAAGTAAATTAGCAGTAAATAAAAAGTAGAAAGAAGAGGCTCACAATTTGACTTGGTTACAACCAAGGAGGTGTTAATCCAAGAAATGAACGTGCACTAAAATATCTCCTTCAGGCGGAGAAGCCTCTTACAGCAGTGAAAGCACAAAAGACAGAAGCTAAACTAGAACAGAATCGCACAAGTGTTTGGAATGTAAATCTCTGAGATGATCTAAAGCTTCTGGACCAAGGCTATATTTATAGCCTTGGTCGGGGCGCCTGGAAGGGTTCCGGGCGCCCTGGGGGGGATAAAACTTTATCCCCTAACGTCCAGAACGCGAAAGATGCGTTCTGGTCAAACTTCACGTTCCGGGCGCCCCGGACAGTTCCGGGCGCCCCGGACAGTTCCGGGCGCCCCGAAGCAAAGAGTCAACTCTGGTTGACTTTTGCGTCCGGGACCTCTGCTCCGTTTCAGTCCCGCCTCGGTCCGGGTCTTCTACTCCGGATCTGCTCGCTTGGGTGATCTCTGCTATCCGGAAAAGGGCTCACCCGAACCCAACTTCCGGTCTTCTCGAGTGAGCTTCCCTCCGGCTTCTCGTCCCTCGGAATCGCTGCGTGTTTCCTTCTCGTCCGCCGGCGTACTCATCCGCAGTCTTCGTCCCTCGGACGCACCGCGTGCCGTCCTTCTCGCTAGCTACGTCTCTTGCTCCCCGAGCAATCTTCCACTCCAGCTTTCGTCCCTCGGAACCACCGCACGCTTCCTTCTCGTCCGCCGGTGTACTCTTCCGCAGCACCTCGTCCCTCGGACTGCCGTCCTTCTCGCTATTTGCGTCTTCCGCTCGACTACCTGTGTTCCTAAGCTCCTGCACACTTAGACACAAAGTTAAAACAAACAGGACCTACCTTAACTTGTTGATCACACCAAAACAACCTTGGGGTTCCAACAATCTCCCCCTTTTTGGTGTGATCAACCCAAGTTAAGCTAGGGTTAAAATAGACATAAAATTGAATTAAGTAAATTAACTTAAATTGTAATTTAAGTGCAAAAAGATAGAAAAAATTAAATCTATCTACCTCCCCCTAGACTTATACTTTCCCTTCTCCCCCTTTGATCACAAAAAAAATGGGGTTCCAAGAAAAATAATCTAAGGGTTAAAGACTTAGAAAAAGTAAAAAAATCTAAGTTTTTAAGACATTTAGAAAATTTTTCTAAGTAATTAAAGCTGAGATTTCTAGTTTCAAAAAAATTCTTAACTTAGAAAAAAAATAATTTTTGAGAATATTTCTAAGTATATAAATAAAATCCAAAAAAAATCCTAACTTACATTTTTAAATATATATATATTTTTAAATGACTTAGACAAAAAAAAAAAAAATTTAAGTAGGTAAATTTCTAATTTGAAATAAAATATTTTGAATAACCTTTTTCAAGCACTAATTAATTCTTGTATTAATGCTTCATTAGTAAGTTAATTAAACATTTATTTCAATATTTTGGCTTCCAGGTCGTGGCGAGGCACTAGGCCTTCTTGGTTATTGGAGCAACAACCACTTCCTTAGACAAAGCCTCATAAAGAAATTCTTTGTTTAATTTTCTCACTTAAAGCGCTAATTTTACTTTTAAAATTAATTTAAGCATGATTTAGGAACCCAATATAGGTTCCAACCTACTGGATTAACTAAAAAGTTTTTAGGACATATTTTCTTGAAATGTTCCTAATTTGTCCCGGGTGATATTTAAAGTACCAATTTAAATTATTAAATCTTCTAACATTGGTTTTAGATGAGCATGCATAATTGTTTAAGTTATCTATTTGAATTTTCAAATTTTGATTTTCTAATTCCAATTTCTCATTTTTTAATTTTAATTTATCTAATTCTTCTAAGAGACAAGACTTAGCTAGAATTACTTTTAAATTTTTATTTTCACTTTCTAATTTACAGCAGTCTTTTGTTAAAAGTTTAACAAACTTAAACATTTTATCGGGAGGAAGAGATCATACCTGACTTACCTTGTCGATCTCATTGTCCGTTTCTCCCCCTGAGCTGCTGCTTTCTTCTGACGTGTCTCCCCCTTCATCGATGCTCTCGATGCTCATTTCGGAAGAGCTTGAATCGCAGTCGTCGTCTTGATGACTCGCCATTAGTGCGAGTCCGGAGAATGCTTCGACTTCCGATTCAGACGAAGTATCGTCCCACGTCGCCTTCAGGGCCTTTCGTTTCTGGATAGGCTTCTTACCCTTATCCTTGTCTTTGTTCTTTAGCTTGGGGCAGTTGTCCTTGACATGCCCTTCTTCGTCGCAATGGTAGCAGCGGATAGTTCTTTTCTTTCTACCCTGTGGATGGTTAGTTTTTCTAGAATTGTATAACTTTTTAAATCGTCTTACCATCATTACCATTTCCTCGTCATCGAGAGAAGATTCTGATTCAGGTTCGTCTCTCGAAGCTTTGAGGGCGACGTTGTTCTTTGGCTCCCTCATTCCTGCACATCTTGACTCATGCACTTCAAATGTTGAAAACAATTCTTCTAATGAAATTTTTTCTAAGTCTTTCGAAATGTAAAAAGCATCTACTAGTGATGCCCATTTTGAATTTCTAGGGAAGGAATTTAAAGCGTACCTGAGCGAATCTCGGTTACTTACCTCTTCTCCGAGATTTGAAAGTCCGGTGATGAACTCCTGTATCCTCGAATGTAGATGTGCAATTGTTTCACCTTCTTCAAGACGGAGGTTGGTGAGCTGGCTGCGAAGTAAGTCCCGTCTCGCAAGCTTGGCTTCGGATGTTCCTTCGTGTAATTCAAGGAACTTCTCCCAAAGCTCCTTTGCCGAGTTGTAGGTGCCGACACGGTTGACTTCTTGTGGCTGAAGTACAGTTAGCAGATGGAATTCTGCTTTCTTGTTTGCCACGTACTCGGCCTGCTCTTTCTTTGTCCATTGATTTTTCGCTTTGCCCTCGGGAGCTTCAAAACCATGTTCCATTGTTAGTAATAAATCAAAATCGGTACCGAAAAATACCTCCATGTGCTTCTTCCAGCTTGCAAAGTCCCCCTCAAATTTTGGTGGGTGGATGTTAGATCCGGCCATCTCGTTGCTTCGTTCGGCGGTTAGTCCTCCTGAAGCGTCTCGACTCTGATACCACTTGTAGGACCATTGGGCCGGCTAGAAGGGGGGGGTTGAATAACCTAAAAAAAATAAACAGAAAAGACCCTTCTCGAACTTTCAATAGAACACTTGCATAAAGTAAATTAGCAGTAAATAAAAAGCAGAAAGAAGAGGCTCACAATTTGACTTGGTTACAACCAAGGAGGATGTTAATCCAAGAAATGAACGTGCACTAAAATATCTCCTTCAGGCGGAGAAGCCTCTTACAGCAGTGAAAGCACAAAAGACAGAAGCTAAACTAGAACAGAATCGCACAAGTGTTTGGAATGTAAATCTCTGAGATGATCTAAAGCTTCTGGACCAAGGCTATATTTATAGCCTTGGTCGGGGCGCCTGGAAGGGTTCCGGGCGCCCTGGGGGGATAAAACTTTATCCCCCAACGTCCAGAACGCGAAAGATGCGTTCTGGTCAAACTTCATGTTTCGGGCGCCCCGGACAGTTCCGGGCGCCCCGGAGCAAAAAGTCAACTCTGGTTGACTTTTGCGTCCGGGACCTCTGCTCCGTTTCAGTCCCGCCTCGGTCCGGGTCTTCTACTCCGGATCCGCTCACTTGGGTGATCTCTGCTATCCGGAAAAGGGCTCACCCGAACCCAACTTCCGGTCTTCTCGAGTGAGCTTCCCTCCGGCTTCTCGTCCCTCGGAATCGCTGCGTGTTTCCTTCTCGTCCACCTGCGTACTCATCCGCAGTCTTCGTCCCTCGGACGCACCGCGTGCCGTCCTTCTCGCTAGCTGCGTCTCTTGCTCCCCGAGCAATCTTCTGCTCCAGCTTTCGTCCCTCGGAACCACCGCACGCTTCCTTCTCGTCCGCCGGTGTACTCTTCTGCAGCACCTCGTCCCTTGGATTGCCGTCCTTCTCGCTAGTTGCGTCTTCCGCTCGACTACCTGTGTTCCTAAGCTTCTGCACACTTAGACACAAGGTTAAAACAAACAGGACCTACCTTAACTTGTTGATCACACCAAAACAACATTGGGGTTCCAACAGGAAGATCGGCGATCGGTAGAGGGCTCAAGGGTGGCCAGCGCTAGGGCTCGGCTATCGACTGTAGTGGCGCCGTCGCTCAGCAAAAGGGCGGAGAAAGAGTGGCGCTGGGTCAGAAAAGAAAGCTTGGCGATGTACTGGAGAGTAGCGCCGTCGGGTGGAGAAAACTCAGTCGAGACGATGGCTAGGGCAGAAATAAGAAGAAGAAGCCGAGGAGTTTTGTCGCGAGAGGGGGAAGGAAAACCGCTCGGCGTCAGTTAGGGCAAGGGGAGAGGGCTTCGGCACGCGCGGGGAAGGAGTCGGGATGAAGGCACGGGTTCGGCGTGAGGAGAAGAGAACAAATAAAAACAAGGAAAAAGAAAATAGAAAAAGGAATTAAGAAAAATCAACTTTTCCTCATTTAAATGGGGTAGCCAAAACAGGCTTTCCCGGGGCCTTGTTTTTATCCCCGTAAACTCGTCCATACCAACTCCGAAAAATTCCCGAAAAATTCTCAAAAATTTCCTTATTAATATTCGCCTATTTTCTGGTATTTTACATTCTCCCCCACTAATAAAAATTTGGTCCCCAAATTTCGTTATCTACCATCAGCAAGTACGAACAACAGATATAGAGTATAAATGCTGAACGGTAAATAAATCACATACCTCAAGTAAAAAGATGGGGATATCGAGCTCGGATCGTATCCTCGAGCTCCCATGTAGCCTCCTCATCCGAATGATGCTGCCATCCGACTTTAACCAGCCGGATAGTCTTGTTCCGCAACTGACGCTCCTTCCGGTCGAGAATCCGTACCGGAACCTCCTCATAAGTAGCATCAGGCTGAAGTGGAACTGGAATATCTGCCAGCACATGCGTCGGATCGGGTACATATCTCCTCAGCATGGATACATGAAATACATCGTGCACGCCTGACAGGGACGGTGGTAGTGCCAGTCTGTAAGCTCCAAGATCTCGAAAGGGCCAATGTACTGCGGAGCTAGCTTACCTCTGAGGCCAAATCTCTTCACCCCTTTCGTGGGTGAAACTCTCAGAAATACATGGTCGCCAACAGAAAACTCCAAAGGTCTGCATCTCTGATTTGCATAACTCTTCTGACGATCCTGCGCCTTTGACATCCTCCGTCTGATAGTACGAACCAACTCTGCATCCTGCTGAACTCTATGAGGTCCCAACAGCTGGGCCTCTCCAACCTCATCCCAAAGGATGGGTGTCCGACAAGGTCTACCATACAATGCCTCAAACGGTGCCATCTGGATAGCCAAATGAAAGCTGTTGTTATAGGCAAACTCTACTAACGGCAGATGGTCCTCCCAACTGCCTCCGAAATCCATAACACATGACCCCAACAGATCCTCTAAAGTCTGAATGGTCTGCTCTGACTGTCCATCTGTCTGTGGATGGAAGGCTGTACTGAAACGGAGCTGTGTGCCCAAGGCCTGCTGCAGACTCTGCCAGAAACGAGACGTGAACCATGGATCTCTATCCGAAATGATACTCAACGGAACACCATGTAGTCTGATAATCTCCCGACAATACAAATCTGCCAATCTATCCAGGGGATCAGTCCTCCGAATCGCTAAAAAGTGTGCGGATTTGGTTAATCGATCAACGATTACCCAAATCGCATCATGACCTCGTCGTGTCCTCGGCAACCCTACCACAAAGTCCATGGTAATGTGATCCCACTTCCACTTAGGAATAAGAATCCGCTGAAGTAATCCTGCAGGTCTCTAATGCTCAGCCTTCACCTGCTGACAGACAAGACATCTAGCTACAAAATCCGCGATGTCTTTCTTCATACCGTTCCACCAATAGGAACGCCTCAAGTCTCGATAGATACGGGTCCCGCCTGGATGGATCGCAAATCGAGAGCGGTGTACCTCCTGGAGTAGCTCCTGTAAGACCGGATGAGACTGAGGTACGCATAATCTACCTCGGAAGTATATAATACCCTCCTCGTCTCGTGTAAACTCGGTCTACTGCCCGGAAGCTATCTGACTACTAATGAACTGCAAATGCTGATCACCAGCCTGTGCCTCACGGATCCTCGTCCTGATCGACGACTGAGCAACCATAGAAACAAGAATACCCTGCTCTGTAGATCCCTGCTCCTCAAGGTCTAACTTAGAAAAACTCTGAATCAAGTCCGTGACTAAAGTCCGGTGGCAAGCCAAAGTCCCTCTGGACTTCCTGCTGAGTGCATCGGCAACCACATTAGCTTTCCCCGGGTGGTAGCTAATGGTACAATCGTAGTCCTTCAAGAACTCCATCCATCTCCTCTGTCGGAGATTAAGCTCCTTCTAGGTAAAAATGTATTTGAGACTCTTATGATCAGTGAGAATCTCAAATGTAATACCGCATAAATGATGCCGCCAAAGCTTCAGAGCAAAGATGATGGTAGCTAACTCCAAGTCATGAACTGGGTAGTTCTTCTCATGCTCCTTCAGCTGACGAGAAGCATAAGAGACTACTCTGCCGTGCTGCATCAGAACAGCGCCCAAACCCTGAAGAGACGCGTCGGTGTAGAGTACAAATCCGTCCTCTCCAGAAGGTAAAACCAAAACTGGAGCCGACACTAATCTCCGCTTCAGCTCTCGCAATCCTCTGTTCACGTAAACTTCACGCCCTTCCGGTAAGGCGTGTCATAGCAATACGCGAGAAACCCTCGACAAAACGTCGGTAATATCCGCCAATCCTAGCTGCGGATCTCTGAACCGACTTGGTGCTCCCAGTGGTGACCTCGATCTTCGAGGATCAATGAAATACCTCGCTAGAAACCACGTGTCCCGAAAACCGATGAAGATAGCGGAATGCACACTCATGAACTTGGCGTCACGGTGATGCCGTCGAAGAATCTCCATAATGCGAAGATGTTGTGCGTGCTCCTCCTCGGGCAGTAGACCAATATGTCATCAATGAAAGCGATAACAAACTGATCCGGATACTCCAGAAAGATGCGGTTCATCAAGTCCATAAACACATTGGAGCATTGGTAAACCCAAATGGCATTACCAAAAACTCATAATGACCGTATCTGGTACGGAACGCTGTCTTCTGAATATCTGAGTCTCTGACTCTCAGCTGATGATATCCGGATCGCAGATCAATCTTAGAATACACTGAAGTACCTCTGAGCTGAACAAACAAATCCTCAATCCGTGGTAATGGATATTTATTTCTGACGGTCACTGAATTTAGCTGCCTGTAGTCAATACATAACCTCATGGTACCGTCTTTCTTCTTGACAAATAATACTGGAGAACCCCATGGTGAAACACTAGGGCGTATAAATCCCCTATCCAAAAGCTCCTGGAGTTGAACCTTCAGCTCGTTCAACTCTTTCGGTGCCATACGATACGGAGCTTTCGATGTCGGTGAGGTTCCCGGAATCAGCTCAATAGTGACTCCACTGGCCTTCTGGGAGGCAAACCAGGAAGCTCCTCAGGGAATACATCTGGATACTCTCGGACTACAAAAACGTCGGAGAGCTGCGAACTGCTGCTGTCTTCAGTACTAATCAGAGATAATAGAAAACCATGACAGCCGTGAGACAGCAGCTTCTGCGCCTGAATCGCCGAAATAATCGAGATGCCGTCATCTCTGATGCCAGTGAAACTCCACGAGGGTTAGTTCGGAGACCGGAAAGTGACCACCCTCGTCTGGCAATCAACGGTAGCATGATATACTGACAGCCGATCCATGCCAAGAATGATATCAAACTCGATCATCTCCAATACTAAAAGATCTACCGTAAGTGTCATGTTGCCAAAGTCTAACGGGCAACCTCTGACCTCTTGGGTGACGTCTAAAGTATCACCGGACGGTAGGATGACGGTCAACCGCTGCAGTCTAACAGTAGGTAATCTACCAATCTCCCGCATAAAGGTACGGGATATAAAAGAGTGCGAGCTACCATTATCAATCAAAATATCAGCGAAAAATACATAAATGGAAATCGTACCACGGAAAACGGATCCGTCGGCCCGCTGAGCATCCTCTCTGGTAATCGCATGAACACGACCAGTCTCTGGCGGCGGAGGAGGAGGTGGTAACGCTGCCAGCGGCTGCTGCGACTGGGCAGAAGCCTGCCACTGAGGCGGTGCAGGATAATGTGCCAGAGAAGACTGAGAGGATGGTGACTGATACTGTGCAGCTGGCTGAGACTGAATCTGGTACTGCCCCTGAGTCGGATAATAAGGTCCTGGAACAAAACTCTGGGGTGCTACAGAAGCACTAGAGTACTCCTGTCCAAGCATGCCAAATGCAGCTGCTACAGTGGGAGCTGCTCCCTACTGACGATGTGAAGAATGAGCTTTCTGCCCTCCTCGATATGCCCCTGACTGACTAGACTGTCCCCTCTGACCTGACCCTCCGGAAGCCGTGTGCTGAGCCTTCAGCTGACAATCTCGGCTCTGGTGCCCCGGCAGTTTGCAATAAAAGTAAACTGACTGTCCCAGAGAGAAAGTTGGGGTGAAGTGATCTCTGGATCCACATCTGAAACAATGAGTATCACTGGGAGGTGGTTGCCGGTTCTGCTGAGAAAACTGGGAATGCCCTGAAGAAGACCGCCCTGACTTCTGAGGCCTACGAGATACCCCATAAGTACCATGACCTGACCGACCGCGACTACTCTGCTGCTGTCCGATCGTCTGTGTCTGCTGGATCTGCCCTGATGCCTGACCCGTATGCTTTCTTTTCCTGTCCGGATATGCTGTCTGCTGAGCTAACTCTATCATCAAAGCTCGATCCAGTGCATCAGAGTAAGATGTGATCCCTAAACCGGCAAGCCGTACATGCAGATAATCATCCAGTCCCTGAATAAACTGCATCATGCGAGTCCTGTCCTCCGCAACTAACTCTGGACAAAACTTATCCAACCGGTGGAATTCAGTATTATACTCGGTCACTGAGCGGTTGTTCTACCTCAGACTCATAAAATCCTGTCGGTGAGCCATCTGATAAGACAGTGGAAAGAAGCAGCTCTCAAAAGCCTCTCTGAACCTGGTCCACGTGACGTTGCGCTCACTAATAATAGAACGCTGAGTAATCCACCAGGCATTAGCTTCATCCCGTAAATGGTAGGCAGCCAGCTCTGCTTTCTCCCACTCGGAGCAAGCCATATAGAAGAAAGTCTGCTCTATAGTCTCTATCCATGACAGAGCCATACTCGGATCGAGATCTCCGCGGAAAAGAGTGAAACGAGTCTTCATCGACTCAGCCAATGCTGGAATCCTAGCTCGTGCAGCGACAATATTAGTGAGCTGTGTCGGGACGGCTGCAGGAACTGGCGGAAACACTGGAGCTGAATAAACCGGAGGAGGAACTCCCGGTGCTGCTGTATATACTGAAGCATAAGCCATCGGTGGTACTGCCGGGTGAACATAAGTGGCCGCAGCTGAAGGTACGGTAGGTAATGGTACCGGATATGGTGCAGCTGTTGCTACTGTAGGCACTGGGGGCACAGGTGTCACTGGTGTCGGGTACACTGTAGATCCAAGTGGCGGTGGTACTGAATACGCTGTAGGCTGCGCTGGAGCAGATGTCGGGTACGCCAATGGTACCCCTGATGGTACCGGAACTACTGTAGGGATAGGTACGCTCGACACAACCGAGGTAGGTACCTCTATAGGAGCGGTTGGGGTCTGAAAGTCCAACGTGCCCGAAGCATGCTGAGTCAGTCCCTGACTGACAGGCTCGCTAACAGTGGGCATCTCTGGCATATCCAGAGATCCCGTGGTCCTCGCACGTGGTCGTCCAGCACCACGTCTCGCAGCAATATGAGTAGATCGTCTTATATCTGTTAAATTAAATTACAGATATTACTACAAGTATAAAAATCATAAAATAAACATCATATCTATTTGCTGTCAGGAGATGTTCCGTCGCTGTTCAGTCCCCAACTTTTGACCTCAAAATTCCAAACGAGAATATCGCCGGAAATCCAAATAAATCCCAAACGGAAATCCGAAACATAACCATATCGAAAAATCTGAAAATGCCTAGTTTGACTCGCAAACCTGGCTAACCCAAATATCTAGAATACCAACAAAAGGTATCCGATAAATCTCCAGAACACCAAAAGCAGGTATCATAACCCTGCTCTGATACCAATAAATTGGTATTAGATAAATCTCAAAATCCAACACACGGAAACCAAACAAGTATCGCCAAACTTTGGCGCTCTGATACCACTAAATTGGTATCAGGTTATCCCAAATATCCAAAATATGAAAACAATGATCGTAAAACTTAAGCTCTGATACCACTAAATTGTCACGCCCCAGAGGAGTCCCTGTCCGAGAAAATTTCGGCAACATCTCCTCTGTACGGTGGACAATCTGAAACTTTTCTACATCCTCATATACCTCAGCCACAGGCGGCTGGAATAATAAAAACAATAAAAATACAACCACACATACATCCACGCAGTTTATATATAAGTACACAGATCAGTAATATCATGACTCGAATTCAACCCTACTCAACTACACTCGTAAAACTCAAATCCGAAGAACTCACCTCTTCTGCCGTCTAGGCAGGCATGTAGTAGAATAAATCCAAATCATACCGAAAATCCATCAACAGGTACAAACCATACAATATCCAAGTATCAAATCAGCCAAGTCTAAAACATAGTCAAATGAGAAGCAAAACAAAACTAGTAGATCCGTAAGTCTTCAGGTCTTCAGGGGACTAGCAACTAGAACTCTCTCCTGACAGCATCATCCTGAAATATAACAACAATGGAGGCGGGGTGAGTCCAACACTCAGCAGGTACAATTGATATGCAAAGTAAAGAAATAACACCTAGCACTAATCATGCGTACAGTCTCCTGATAAAAATAAAGATAAATGCAAACCGAAGTAGACAGGAGAGAATCTGTACAAACCAGGACCCGGTATAAGGACAAACAGTCCGAAAGGTATAGAAGACCTGTATGCATGTCAAACATAGGTATCCAAACAATATGCAGCATATAAATGCAGCAAACACAATCACAAACAATAAATGCATCATGCATATGATGCCAATGTCATGGTCACCCCTGACGCCAGTCAGCCAACTCATAACAAAAGTGGGACCGAGTGGGTAGAGTTGTGACAACCGTGCACTTTGCATCACTACCCCTGATGAGTGACCGAGTGGATGGGATGCTGTCGGAGTACACACGTACTCCTACCCCAAATCATAAATGGGGGAGCGAAATGCTCTCATCTCCCGGTACGCTATGACGGGGAAGGATCTCTAACGTGCTACACGCTGCGTCACACTACCCATGAGCGGACCAACGGAGCATCGGAAGAGTCAAACTGACGTGCTACCACACTGTGTCAGGCTACCCATGAGCGTCACAACGGAGCACCGAACAGTGATGAAAACTGGCAAAGTGCTCGACAATAATGGAGCAATCTCTCACACAGCATGCAATCATGCGAATGGTGCATGTCACTAAGCATGGTAATATGCTAAATCAATCTCTGGACATATAATAATGTGCACCAAAGTAAATAAATTATATCAAGGTATACTGATCAAATAAGGTATCAAACCTAGGTTCTGACATGGTAAAACATGGTTATATCACTACCCATGAGCATGTGAAATCAGATAGGTATCAATACGAGATGCAAACAAACAATCAATCAAGCAGGTAACATGTATCGGGTAGTGATTAACCGAAACAAATAAGAAAACACAATTAATGCAAATTGTTAATTTCACTACTAAGCATATCAAAGACAATAAGTCAAAAGTACCCGCCTCCGATAATAAAATAGTCCAAATCTGACTCTGAGATACTCGTCTCGCGTCAAAATCCTGTGTCACGAATAGAAATATATTTTATTTAGCTACAACCATATAAATAGCTAAATAAAAATCCTTTACACTAAATTAGGGCAAAACCTTAATCCATAAACCTTAACCAACTAGGGTTAGCTTCTTAAACCCTAATTCGTTCCACTATACAATTTGATCAAGGTATATATATATATATACATCCGGCCTAACATAATAAATTCGAATCAAATTCCATTTCTTAACCTTTCCTTCAATTCAATGCATGCTAGAACAAAAGAAACCACTGCACTACATCTTACCTCAATTTCCACAGCCGTTCTTGCTGTTGGAAATCAAAGAATTTTGCTGGAAGCAGTGACTACCGGATCCAAGAAAAACCCCACAGTAATTTATCCTCTTCTGGAATTCTAGTACCCTGTTCGGACCAAAAGTGAGGTCAATAGTGGAGATCACAAATCAGATTCGGGATTCAACCACAGTACAGAATTAAATCACTATAATCCCAATACCAACCATACTTACCTCCAAGATCCGGCTAAAACATAGCTCGGTATTGTCTTCGACACTATCAAGCAGAGACAGAAGAAGAACTCGTCACTGCTTGCTCCTGTCTGATACTAAACCCAAACAGATACGCACCGACAAGAGACCCAAAACCAGCGCACGACACAAGAGTAAGGATGGCACCGACTTATTCCGGTGGTCGGCAGTGTCGTTAGGGGAAGAAGGAAGATTGACGATCGGTAGAGGGCTCAAGGGTGGCCAGCGCTAGGGCTCGGCTATCGACTGTAGTGGCGCCGTCGCTCAGCAAAAGGGCGGAGAAAGAGTGGCGCTGGGTCAGAAAAGAAAGCTTGGCGATGTACTGGAGAGTAGCGTCGTCGGGTGGAGAAAACTCAGCCGAGACGATGGCTAGGGCAAAAATAAGAAGAAGAAGCCGAGGAGTTTTGTCGCGAGAGGGGGAAGGAAAACCGCTCGGCGTCGGTTAGGGCAAGGGGAGAGGGCTTCAGCACGCGCGGGGAAGGAGTCGGGAGGAAGGCACGGGTTCGGCGTGAGGAGAAGAGAACAAATAAAAACAAGGAAAAAGAAAATAGAAAAAGGAATTAAGAAAAATCAACTTTTCCTCATTTAAATGGGGTAGCCAAAACAGGCTTTCCCGGGGCCCTGTTTTTATCCCCGTAAACTCGTCCATACCAACTCCGAAAAATTTCCGAAAAATTTCCAAAAATTCCGGAAATTTTCCTTATTAATATTCGCCTATTTTATGGTATTTTACAAAGATAGTGTCGCTGACATGAGACATGGTCGACAGGCGAATCGTATTGCGGAAGCTTCTACTGTCTTGTCAGGGATATACATGTCTTGTTAAGATATGGTGTCATAGGTACTTTCCTGACATGTCCATTCATAGGACATATTGAAAAGCGTGCCCACACCTCGAGGAGTGTGTATGTCGCCCACCAAGGCTCTATATAAAGTGGGGTCCATCACCGGCATAGGTACGCGTCAATCACTGCTTGCGCTAGGGTTATTGTTGCTCCACTTTCTTCCACTATTTCGGTGACTGACTTGAGCGTCGGAGGGTCAACGTCGGGGACCTCTTCCCTGACTCGACACTAACATTACTTATTTTTCAGAGTGGAGCGAGGTCTACAATCGGTCAGCGAAGCCGCTAGATCCTCAGCTTTCCACCTTCCCGCTTTCGGACAGGAACATTTTAGCATTGTCTGTGGGAACATAGCTTGCATCCAAGATGAGAAGATGAAGGACGTTGGATGACTCACCATGATGATGCTGACAAAGGAGGAGCTCGACATGCTTGTACAAGCCCAAGCGACAAGGATAGTGGAGCAGCAACAACAACAAGCGTTGGTCGAACGCCAAGTGCATGAGCCCGCGGCATTAGCGGCAGGGCAGCAAGCAGCATATGGAGACCGCGCAGATCATGCATCCGTTCGAGGACAAAACAAGAAGCCAACCGGCATGTACGAGGAAGCACCCAATGCGATGATTTCCTTTCACCGCGCGCTGTTCCAAACTCCAACAGAGGAACGGGGCTGAGAGGACAAGGACCAGGGGTCTTCCTCAGATGACACACTCGTTTGGGACGCGTGAAAAGGAAAGGCACCAAGGGAAGATGATTCGCCCGAGCGGATCAATCAACAATTCTCGCGGAGGATTCTGGACGACCCTCTGTACACCGATGGGGTGAAGTATCAGGTCTTCCTCACCACCCTATCCGGATCCGCACAATAGTGGTTCAAGAGATTGCCACATGGGACAATTCACAGTTTCAAAAACTTTTGAGCGGTGTTCTTGCACCACTTCGCCAGTAGCCAGCGCCCAGAAGACAAGCATCAACTTATTCTCCTTGAAGCAAGGGCCCCGGGAATCATTGAGAGCCTACATACAATGCTTCAACTAGGTGGTCATGGACATCCCAGTGGTCTCCTCAGATAAATTGGTGAACGCATTCACCCATGGGCTCACCGAGGGGGAGTTCTACGGATCGCTTATTCGGAAGTCGCCGAGGGACTTCGACCACTTGCAAAGGAAGGCAACAGAATACATAAACGTGGAGGAAGCCCAAGCGGCCAGAGGAAGGGAGGTGTCGATCGAACCCGCAGCAGTGCCTGAGCGACGTAAGCCGAGCAGTCATCAACCTCCTAAGGGGCCTCAATCGGGGGGGAGGGGGACACAATCACACCATGAGCCCAGGACGCATGCCGTGTAGTATGTGGCATCCAGTCACCCAAAGGCTGCAAAAGGCAAGGTGTGGACGCCATTGTTCTGCTCCTTCCACCAGTCAGCGATGCACAACACACGGGACTGCTACGACCTGACGTTGATAGCTAGTAGGCCGGCTCCGCAGGGATATCGCCGTCAATCACCATCTCCTGATCGGCGACATAGGCGCCAATCAGCCTGGAGAAGGGAGGAAGAAAGGACGGCGATCGAACCACACCCTCATCAATCTCAGAGGAGGAACAACCAGAGTCCTGTCCAAGCCTTTGCTGAGCGGAGCAGACCTTCGACTTGAGAGGAGGAGAACAGGAGCAACGCCGCTTGAGGAGACATATGAATGATCACTGGTGGGCAGACCGACAGTGATTCCAACCAAGCGAGGAAGTTGCACGCTCAGCGACTTGAGTTCCACACTGTTGGCTACAGCAAGGAGAAGGCCGAAGGACCCGAAATCAGTTTCGCCCCGAAAGACTTAGAAGGAGCGGAGATCCCTCATGACGATGCGCTGATCATCCGAGCGGTAATCGCTAATTACACTATTTACTGGACCTTTATTGATTTAGGGAGCTCGGTGAATATTATATTCAAGAAGGCGTTCGATCAGCTACAAATCGACCGGAGCGAGTTGCTGCCCATGACGACCCCACTCTACGGATTCACCGTCAACGAAATCTTGCCAATTGGCCAAGCCCACCTAGCCATCTCACTAGGGGAGGAGCCGCTAAAGAGGACAAGGACCACAAATTTCATTGTGGTGGATGCGCCGTTGGCCTATAACGTCATATTGGGCCGACCAGCACTCAATGAGTTACGACCGGTGGTGTCCACCTTCTGCCAAAAGATTAAATTTTCGATGGACGACAAGGTAGGCGAAGTCAAACGCGACCAATTGGCCGCTCGGTGATGTTATGTTGAGATGGTCAAATCTGAAGCAAGGGTCGCTCGGAAGAATCACGCTTGGAGGTGCATGCTATTATGGAGAAACCTCCTACGTTGGTCTATGAAGAAAAGGAGGTTCAGATCTACCCAAGCCGGTCGGAGGCAACTACGTACCTTTGTCGCCGTCGACCTGGAAAGCGAGAAGAAGGTAGAGCTAGTCGCCTGCCTTAGACAAAACCACGATGTGTTCTCCTGGTCGACACACAAGCTCCCGGGCATCTCGCCGAGCGTGGCTCAGCACGAGCTTCATGTCCGACCAGACGCTCGGCTAGTGAAGCAGAAGAAGTGGGACTTAAGCATAGAACAAAACCTGATCATCCTTGCAGAGATAGAAAAACCACTAGAGGCCGGTCATATCCGAGAAGTCTAATTCCCAAGCTAGCTCGCTATTGTCGTGCTAGTCTCCAAGCTAGGCAACAAGTGGCGGGTCTGTATCGACTTCCGCTATTTGAATAAGGTGTGCCCAAAGAATTTATTTCCACCACCCAGGGTAGATCAGATGGTGGATTCTACAGTAGGCTGCGAGTTGATTTACATGCTCGACGCGTATCAAGGATATCACCAAGTGCCGCTCGCTTGAGAGGATCAAGAAAAGGTTAGCTTCATCACGACTGATGAAACGTATTGCTGCACGTCATACTGTTCAGATTGAAGAAAGCCGACGCCACCTACCAGAGGTTGATGAATAAGGTGTTCTAACGGCAGATCGTCCACAACATGGATGTATATATTGATGACATATTACTAAAATTCCTCTGAGTTGTTGACCTTTGTGTAGACATTAAGGAGACATGTCGAACCTTAAGGGCATACGGGATAAAGCTAAACTCGAACAAATGCCTGTTTGACGCAAAGAGTGGTCGCTTCCTCGAATACATCGTCACCGAACGGGGCATCGAGGTGAATCCGAGCAAAGTGGAGGTGCTACAAGATATGCCCCTACCCCACAACTTGAAGGAGGCCCAACGGCTGATAGGACGGATCACCGCGCTGTCAAGTTTCATTTCCAAGTCATCCGACAGAAGTCATCCGTTCTTCAAGGTGTTGCGCTGAGTGACAAAATTCCAATGGGACGCAGAGTGCGACAAGGCGCTGGAAGAGCGTAAGGAGTATCTCAACTCCTTGCTTATATTGGCCAAGCCAAGTGTTGACGAGCTATTCTGGATTTACCTGTCATCCATCGAATATGAGGTTAGCTCGGCATTAGTAAAGTAGAACGGCCACGAACAACAGACTGCTTGAAGGCTTCCTTTTTTTATGGGTTCGGTTATTAAAAAGCGTTGGGTCTCCAATAAGATTGCTTACAAATTCCAGCTCAGCTCGCCATGGCTATGTGGGTATTCATAAATCACCCAGTAGGTCATTAGGAGTAGAATACTATTAATTTAGATTATATTTATAATCTTTTTCTTTGTTTTCCCTTTATGTTATTTTCCTTTTTTCACTTGTAATTAACTATTAAAAAATCAAAATAATAAAAATAAGTTAAGTTTTTCTTGTAAGTTTTAAGTTTTTTTATAATTTTTTATTAATGCTCTAAATTTTAAAATAAGAATATAGATGGATTTAATACAGTCAAAACTCATTAATATTTTTTTTAAAAAAATAATAAATTTAGGAATGCAACAATATTAATTTAATATAAATCTAAGTTTTTTTATTTTTCTCTTTTGTTTTTAAAATTTTATTTCATATTTTTTTCTCTTCTAAATAAGTTATTAAAAAACAATTTAAAAATAGTTTTTTATTTTTAATTAAGGTTCTCTTATATTTTTTTTAATTTCTTTTAAGATTCTAAATTTAAAAATAAGATTATAAATGCAATGATGTAAATTTAAAATAAATAAGATCTCTTTTCTTTAAAGTCATTAATGATTTTCGTTATAAGTTTAAAAAATTAAAAAATATGAATAGATTAAAGTGGTCATCAGGATCATGAGTTCAATATAATTAATTTGATGTAAATTTGATTTTTTTTAAAGTTATAAATGACTTTTGGTGTATGATGAAATAATTAATTTTATGTTTAATTTTTTACATTGGTTCAATTCAGTTCAAGTAAGAAAAAATTAGTTTTTTATTTTAATTTAGACTGTAATAAATTGAAGAGAATTTTGGAAAAGAAATATATCTTTCAAAAAATATAAAATATATATGATATATGATTTTAAAAAATTATCTAAATGCATATCATTTGGCAAATTAGCGGCTAAAGATGCCTTTCTTCATCATCTTTTTAAAAAGCCTTCTTTGCTTTATGTCTTCTCCAGCATCTTTTTAAAAAGCTTTCTTTCTTTGCTTAATTTGTCTTCTTCGACATCTTTTTAAAAAGCTTACTTTGCTTTATTTTTTCTTCATCTTTTAAAAAAGATTACTTTGTTTAATTTAATTTATGTCTTCTTCTTCCTCATCTTTTTAAAGCTCGCCTTGCTTAATTTTTTTCTTCTTCATCATCACTTAAGCCAGAGAAGCATGTCTCATAGATAAGAAGAACTAGGCTATATCAGGTGGGTTGGTGGCAATCCAAGTCTAGTGATCAACTAATCGTATCTGGAAATTGAAGATGATGTACTGGGTAGGTGTCAACGACGATAACCGAACGAAGACTTTTGGATTGAAGAAGGGGATATAGGCCGGTGCGTGGCTCCTCTCTATGCACACTCAAACGAAAAATAGAACGTCAGTGCCTAAAAATTAGGGAAGGGGTCTCTGGCAATAGCCCTCCGACGCTCAAGTCAATATAATGCTCAGGCGATAAATTGAACAGTAGAAGGTATGCGCGTAAATGGGGCTGCTGTAAAAGCATATCTCGCCATCGGAGAGAACCCCCTTTATATATCACCTCTATAACCTCTACAATTATGAGGTGACAGAGAATGTCAGGTATCAAAAGTTGTCAAGTAAGGGAATACATATAGCATGAGAGGCGCATAGTCACCGTCCGAGGAGTCTTCCACTACTTGTGCGCACCCTTTTTATAACTGACGCTATTAATAAGACGGATGAAGGAATTGTTGGTGCAATCGACCTAGGTTGATCGGTATGATCATGATTTTGATGTGTGTGTCAAAGAGTTTAAGTTAGGATTTCATATGTGTTTGATATATGGTTTGAGTCTTGAAGGATTTGATGAAACACATGAAGAACTTGGCGCGGCTAAGTTTGGGAAGCTCATCCTAGGGCTCGGATCCTTGAGTTGGTGAAGGATAGTGGAAGATATCAGAGGGACCGCAGGACGAGGAGCAACTGAGTGAAGTCGAGGGAAGCGGACTTCAAGGCAACGCGAAGGGTGCATGGATAGGAGTCGCGGGCTCGGGTGCATCTGAGGGACGAAGGCCGAGGGAGATGGCTTCAAAGGCGACTCCGGAAAGGATGAGTGTGTGTGAATGTAATGGACCAGTCAACTGGTACTTGGACCAGTCGACTTATCCAATTTCACAAAGAGCACAGAAAAGTTCTGTGCTCGTTGGCTATGGGGACCAATCGACTAGTACCAGGACCAGTCGACTGGTAAGTGGTCGTTGGCAGAATCTTGAATTCTGCTGAGTGTCGTTGGCTGTGTCTAACGATCACACCAGTCGACTGATGCATGGATCAGTCGACTGGTGCCGAGATGAGTTGATATGTGTTAGTTAGAGCCCTAGAGCCGATCATTTGATGATTGTATTATGGACTTGTTGTATCATATTCTTATATAAATAAAGACATTTGTTTTGGTTATTATACTTACTTGTATTGGTGCCAAATAAAATAAGTATAATAGCGTCCTTGAGTAGAAGGTTCTTACCTATATCAATCGATTGGTTGAATCGATAGTGAGATAATATAGGGAACACTACTCTTAATCATTCCTAGTTGAGTATTAACATTCAGGGACAATGTTAATGCGACGAGACTAGCATGTAGGTCAACTCGATGACTTGATCTCACAAGTCATGGATATAGAGATATCAAGTTGACACATGGGTATGCATTGGAGAATGTATACTGAATGACCCGCCATGAGAAAGTATCATGGATCGTTATATGAGTGTCATATACTTTCTCATGTGGCTATTAGTATGACTACTAGTCTTTAGACCTGAAGTCACCATGTATCCCTACATAAGGAGTTATATACTTTGGTTTCGTCAAACGTCACCCGTAACTGGGTGGACTATAAAGGCGATTACTGGGTATGTAACGAATTATGCAGAGGGATGTGAGTGATGTAGATGGGAGCGACATCGATATTCTTGATAGAGTGAGACCACGAAGTGCATGGCTATGCCCAAATGAGTCAATATGAGATATTGAGCTCATTTGATTGAGTGAGTCTACTTGGAGTTCAAGATTTAGATTAATTAGAGGATGACACGGTCTATGCCTCACATTGATCAATCTGGATGTCTAGGATAGAAGGACACTTGTCATATATTGTGAGGAGTCACAATTAGTAGTCACAAGGTGATGTTGGATCTCAACATTCATATAACTTGGGTAGTAATGATGTGTTGCTAGATACCGCTCATTACTTATGCTTCTAAATGAGTTTAAGAGTATTGCCAACGTTATAAGAACATATAGGGTCACACACAAATGACAATTAGATGGAGATTAGGTTCATATGATGAACCAAGAGGGTTAGATTCATGTGATGAATCAAATTGGATTAAGAGTAATCCTAATTGTACTAATTGAGTTGGACTCAAGTTGATTCATGTGTTCAATGAGTCTAATTTAGATTATAACTCATTGAATCAATTTAATTAAATGAATTAGATTCATTATATTAAATTGGCCTGAAACAAATGGTTGGATTAGATCAACCATGGGAGTTATAATGTCAAGTTTGACTTGACTTGAGAGGAAGAGGAAAAGTCAAGTTTGACTTGACTTTATGCCACATCATTTGTGAGTTGGCATTAAGTGGCCAATAATGGTGTTACACATCATCATGTTTAGAACATGTGTGTGCCACCTCATGGAGGTTACAAATCTCCTCCTCATTTTAATGACCATATTAAATGAGAGGAGGTTACAATATGTGGTCAGCCACTTTTGTGATGAATGAAATTCATTTTTCATTCAAGGCAATTTTATTCCATCTTCTCCCTCAAGCTCTCAACCTTTCTCCCTCTCCTCTCTTGGCCGAACCTTACCAAGGTTCTAGCACACCTTTGTGTTAGGTTTCTCCACCTATTTGTTCGTGTGGATACTTCTAGAAGGTTGTACACTTGACAACCTCGAGATCCGGCATCACTTGGAAGAGCGGGATACGCGAAGGGCTTCGCACCAAGGGTAAAGATCTTCTCCTAATGTAGATCTAGATGTAAGAAACTCGTACTTGTAAATTTTGTTTTATTTTACTTCGTACGGATCCGGTGACATGGGGTTTTCGGAGTTTCCGCGACGCGGAAAAGTGGTTTTCGCGGCCCAAAAAACCCAACAATGGTATCAGAGTCACGTGCGAAGCATGTACGAGTTTAGTTTGCATTTTTATGAAAAATGTAGATTCTGTAACTTTCTGTAAATTTAGGTTTTTTATTGGTTTTATGAGTATTTTTCTCGTAGAAGCGAAGCACAAGTGTTTCGACACTTGTAGGTTTCGACTACCGAGAAGATTTTTCCGAAACGGTAAGGTTTCGCCCAAAATCTTTTTGGGACAGCGGGCTAAGGTGCTGTAGGATCGCTAAGAAACACTCGCGATGATTAGATCGCGGGTAGGGGCACTGCCCCTGGCCCCGCAAGGGGATTCGTTCCGCGATTGCGCCCGAAAACCGCTAAACGGAACCGCCGGGAATTTTTTCTCATAAAAATTGTAAAAAATAGTATTAAAATTACAGAAAATTATGAAAATTACATAATTTAGAATTATGTATAATTTTTGATTGTCATGGCCCAAAAAGACCCAATCTGATTGGAAATATGTTGTAATTCATAATACGGCCTGCGTGCCGTCATGTGATGTGCGTGTTGTATATTTGATTCGCGACCTGTGCGTCGTGTCTTTCTCTATTTTTATATTCTTATTGTAAATTAGTTTAGACTCGAATGTAACTCGAGTTTCAAAATTGTAATGTACAAAATTGGAGCGGTGGAAGGTCTACTCGAGACGGAGTTACGAGGAGGGCGCGAGCAACACAAGGTGGTCAAAGGGAGGAGCTTGAGAAGCTGTGGACCCTAGGTTGACCATCCGATCTTCTCATTGGCTTGAGAAGATCGTAGTAGGGTCATGACTAATCACAAATAGTATAATTAATTGCTTGTGTGTGTGTATTGGATGCATGCTAGTAAAGTAGTTAATTAGAGCCTTAACGATTCGATTCGATCAATCGCGTATATGATACATCTCGATGATTAGATTAGATCTAAATCGCGCACATGATGCACCTCCTCTACGATTAGATTAGATCTAAATAGAGTATATGATACACATCGTCGATTAGATTAGATCTAAATCGCGTCAACTCTAAAATGCCTACCATGCCGTGATACCTATCACTACCTCGATCACATGTGTTGTTGAATCTGCCAAAGCAGAGCAACACATATTATCTTGGTAGGGTACGGAGGGACAATCTTGGTCCCGCCTATCAACGCATGGGTGAGTACAACTCAATTAGATTGAGTAACTAGTTAACTCGGTTGGATCGAGTAAAACTATAGGCATATTTCCAACGGTTGGAATATAGGACATAATCACATTTATATTAATTCTTGGGTGTATTAGCCAAAGCTAACTCAAGTTTTAATATAACTGCGGATAATGATCCTATAAACAAGAGTTGCATAGAGATGTAATTGGTAAATTGTTACCTACCGATCATACTAAGTCTTGGGCGATTTAGCCAAAGCTAACTCAAGGCGTAGTATGATGTGGATCTTGTCTCACACGAATTATAGCTAGTTGGTTAGAATTTAGTAAGTGTGGTTTGACCACATCACTCACTTGATTCTACAAAAATTATATAATTCAGTGGGAGCATCATTTAATTAAAGGCCTAATTAAATGATAAAAGGAATATGATATTTACTTTCTGCTTTAATTTCTGTTGTAGATTACCATGACGTCGAATACGAACTCTTTCTCCCTGCGTTCTCAATGGAGCAAATTTCCTGGACTGGAACTTGAAAATAGTTCTCACCCAAGAACGTAAACTGTACGTTCTGGAGCAGCCCATTCCGGAGGCTCCTCCCACGCGAGCTAAACGGGATGCTTACAAGAAGCATCAAGATGACGTATTAGATGTGTCCAATCTTATGCTCGCGACCATGAACTCTGAGCTTCAGAAGCAACACGAGTTAATGGGCGCTTATGATATGGTTGAACATCTTCGTCAACTGTATCAAGGACAAGCAGGGCACTGGAAGAGGAACTGCATAGGATACCTGGAAGATCTTAAGAAGAAGAGAAATAAGATTTCTACTTCAGGTATAAATGTTATAGAAGTCAACCTCTCTATTTCTCACATTTGTACTAATGTACAAGCGCTGAGAAATAGCAGAGCATTGACGAAGGGCGAGATAGACCTACGAGTAGGCAATGGAGCACGTGTTGCTACTGTTGCTGTAGGGACTTATTTTCTATCTCTGCCCTCTGGGCTTGTACTAGAGTTGGATGATTGTTGTTATGTGCCTGCTTTAACTAAGAACATAATTTCAGTTTCTTGTTTGGACAAGAAAGGTTTCTATTTTATAATAAAGGACAAATGTTGTTCTATTTATTTAAAAGATATGTTCTATTGTAGTGCACCTCTGATGAACGGACTCTACATTCCAGACCTTGAAAGCCCTATCTATAACATAAATACCAAGAGGTTCAAGTCAAATGACATGAACCAAACCTATCTCAGGCACTGTCGCTTAGGTCATATAAATGACAAGCGCTTATCCCAGCTCCATAAGGATGGTTTGCTCGACTCATTTGATTTTGAATCTTATGAGACGTGCGAGTCATGCCTATTAGGCAAGATGACCAAGACTCCCTTTAGTGGGCACAGCGAAAGAGTGACTGATTTGTTAAGACTTATACATAGTGATGTATGTGGCCCTTTCAATGTCGCTGCTAGAGGCGGTTATAGGTACTTCATCACATTTACTGATGACTTCAGTAGATATGGTTATGTGTACTTGATGACACATAAGTCTGAATCCTTTGAAAAGTTCAAAGAATTCAAGAATGAAGTACAGAACCAGCTTGGCAAGAGTATTAAGATACTTTGATTAGATCGGGGTGGGGAATACCTTAGCCATGAGTTTCGTGACTATCTAGCTGAGTGTGGGATTCTATCCCAACTCACTCCTCTTGGAACACCACAGTGGAATGGTGTATCTGAAAGGAGGAATCGTACCCTATTAGATATGGTACGGTCTATGATGAGTCACACATATCTTCCTACATTACTTTGGGGCTATGCTCTAGACACGACAGCTTTTATACTCAACCGAGTTCTATCCAAGGCCGTGATAAAGACACCATATAAGATATGGACTGGGAGAGATGCCCAGGTGTCTTTTATGAGGATTTGGGGTTGTGAGGCTTACGTTCGACGTCAAGTCTCAGACAAATTGGGACTCAAATTCGACAAGTGCTACTTTATTGGATATCCCAAGGAAACTAAGGGATATTACTTCTACATTCCCAGTCAGCACAAGGTAGTTGTGGTAAAGACTGGGGTCTTTCTAGAAAGGGACTTTGTTTCTAGAAAGACTAGTGGGAGTACGTTCGATCTTGAAAAAGTTCAAGATGCGGACCATAGCACTGAAGCCTCGATGGAAGTTGAACTAGAACCACAAAGTGTTTGGATGATGTTGTTCCACAAAGAGTTGAGGAACAACAACCAGTTCAAGTAGACATACCTCTTCGCGGGTCTGATAGGGTACGTCGTCAGCCTGAGAGATACTCATTTCTCTTGTCTGACCATGATGACGTTGTGCTCATAGAGGATGAGCCTACCACCTATCAGGAAGCTGTGATGAGACAAGATTATGAGAAATGGCTAGAGGCCATGAGATCCGAGATGGAATCCATGTACACCAACCAAGTATGGACTTTGGTTGATCCACCTGAAGGGGTAAAACCCATAGGGTGTAAGTGGGTCTTTAAGAGAAAAACTGACATGGATGGACTTATCTATAAGGGTCGCTTCGTAGCTAAAGGTTTTAAGCAGATTCATGGTATTGACTATGATGAAACCTTTTCTCCAGTAGCGATGTTTAAGTCCATTCGGATCATGCTTGCTATTGCAGTATACCATGACTATGAGATATGGCAGATGGATGTCAAAACTGCGTTTCTGAATGGAAACCTGCTCGAGGATGTGTACATGACACAACCTGAGGGTTTTGTAGATCCACAGCATACTAGCAGAGTATGCAAGCTTCTCGGAGCTGGAATCTTCGATTCAATGATGCAATCACACAGTTTGGTTTCATCAAGAATGAAGATGAACCTTGTGTCTACAAGAAGGTTGTAGGAGATATAGTTGTCTTCCTCATATTGTATGTGGATGACATACTACTCATTGGGAAAGACATCCCTTTGCTACAGTCTGTCAAGACTTGGCTAGGGACTTGTTTCTCAATGAAGGACTTAGGTGAGACATCCCGCATTCTAGGCATATAGATCTATAGAGATAGATCTAAGAGATTGCTTGGCCTAAGTCAGAGTACATACATTGACAAGGTACTCCTTTGGTTTGCCATGCAGAACTCCAAGAAGGGATTTCTGCCGATGTCACATGGCGTGAGTCTTTCAAAGACTCAAGGTTCCTCTTCTAGAGAGGAGAGAGACCACATGGATCAGATCCCTTATGCCTCAACCATAGGATCTATCATGTATGTCATGCTATGTACTCGTCCTGACGTCTCGTATGCTTTGAGCATGACGAGTAGATACCAGTCAGATCCAGGTGAAAGTCACTGGATAGCGGTCAAGAATATTCTTAAGTACTTAAGAAGAACTAAAGAATATTTCTTGATATATGGAGGCGATGACGAGCTAGCTGTAAAGGGTTACAATGATGCCAGCTTCCAGACCGACCAGGATGATTATCGATCGCAGTCGGGGTTCGTGTTTTGCATAAATGGTGGTGCTATGAGCTAGAAGAGTTCGAAGCAGGACACAGTTGTTGATTCTACAACAGAGGTCGAGTATATCGCTGCATCAGAGGCAACAAAGGAGGCAGTTTGGATCCGCAAGTTCATCACTGAACTTGGGGTGGTTCCTAGCATCGCTGACCCCATTGAGCTCTATTGTGACAACAATGGAGCTATAGCACAGGCGAAGGAACCTCGCTCACACCAGCGGACCAAACACATACTACGGCGCTTCCATCTCATTCGAGAGATTATCGAGAGAGGAGATGTGAAGATTTGCAGAGTACCCACAGAGGCTAACATCGCAGATCCCTTGACCAAGGCTTTGGCACAGAGAAAGCATGATGGTCACACTAGGTCATTGGGGCTTAGAGCCTACACTGATTGACACTAGTGCTAGTGGGAGATTGTTAGTTAGAGCCCTAGAGACAATCATTTTATGATTGTATTATGAACTTGTTGTATCATATTCTTATATAAACAAAGGCATTTGTTTGGTTATTATACTTACTTGTATTGGGCCAAATAAACTAAGTATAATAGCGTCCTTGAGTAGAAGGTTCTTACCTATATCAATCGATTGGTTGAATCGATAGTGAGATGATATAGGGAACACTACTCTTAATCATTCCTAGTCGAGTATTAACATTCAGGGACAATGTTAATGCGACGAGACTAGCATATAGGTCAACTCGATGACTTGATCTCACAAGTCATGGATATAGAGATATCAAGTTAACACATGGGTATGCATTGGAGAATGTATACTGAATGACCCACCATGAGAAATTATCATGGATCGTTATATGAGTGTCATATACTTTCTCATGTGGCTATTAGTATGACTACTAGTCCTTAGACCTGAAGTCACCATGGATCCCTACATAACGAGTTATGTACTTTGGTTTCGTCAAACGTCACCCGTAACTGGGTGGACTATAAAGGCGATTACTGGGTATGTAACGAATTATGCAGAGGGATGTGAGTGATATAGATGGGATCTATCCCTCCTATATGACGGGAGCGACATCGATATTCTTGATAGAGTGAGACCACGAAGTGCATGACCATGCCCAAATGAGTCAATATGAGATATTGAGCTCATTTGATTGAGTGAGTCTACTTGGAGTTCAAGATTTAGATTGATTAGAGGATGACACGGTCTATGCCTCACATTGATCAATCTAGATATCTAGAATAGAAGGACACTTGTCATATATTGTGAGGAGTCACAATTAGTAGTCACAAGGTGATGTTGGATCTCAACATTCATATAACTTGGGTAGTAATGATGTGTTGCTAGATATCGCTCATTACTTATGCTTCTAAATGGGTTTAGGAGCATTGCCAACGTTATAAGAACATATAGGGTCACACACAAAGGACAATTAGATGGAGATTAGGTTCATATGATGAACCAAGAGGGTTAGATTCATGTGATGAATCAAATTGGATTAAGAGTAATCCTAATTGTACTAATTGAGTTGGACTCAAGTTGATTCATGTGTTCAATGAGTCTAATTTAGATTATGACTCATTGAATCAATTTAATTAAATGAATTAGATTCATTATATTAAATTGGCTTGAAACAAATGGTTGGATTAGATCAACCATGGGAGTTATAATGTCAAGTTTGACTTGACTTGAGAGGAAGAGGAAAAGTCAAGTTTGACTTGACTTTATGCCACATCATTTGTGAGTTGGCATTAAGTGGCCAATAATGGTGTTACACATCATAATGTTTATAACATGTGTGTGCCACCTCATGGAGGTTACAAATCTCCTCCTCATTTTAATGGCCACATTAAATGAGAGGAGGTTACAATATGTGGCCGGCCACTTTTGTGATGAATGGAATTCATTTTTCATTCAAGGCAATTTTATTCCATCTTCTTCCTCAAGCTCTCAACCTTTCTCCCTCTCCTCTCTTGGCCGAACCTTACCAAGGTGCTAGCACACCTTTGTGTTAGGTTTCTCCACCTATTTGTTCGTGTGGATACTTCTAGAGGGTTGTACACTTGACAACCTTGAGATCCGGCATCACTTGGAAGAGCGGGATACGCGAAGGGCTTCGCACCAAGGGTAAAGATCTTCTCCTAATGTAGATCTAGATGTAAGAAACTCGTACTCGTAAATTTTGTTTTATTTTACTTCGCACGAATCCGGTGGCATGGGGGTTTCGGGGTTTCCGCGACGCAGAAAAGAGGTTTTCGCGGCCCGAAAAATCCAACAATATGATGATCAACTCTCTCCTCTTATATATAGGAAGCTTGGGACATTGAAGGAGGTTACTGGTTTGATTGAAACTCTCCTAGCCCTTGCCTCCAAGCTTCCAAGTCTTCTCTTCCTCTCCAAACCTAAGTTTCATCTTATTAAGAGGAAGAGAGCATTGTGAGAGGTTTACTCCACTGAGAATAAGAAACCTCTAGCCGGAGATTGCCGGGGACTAGTCCACCGAAGGATTAAGAGTTCGTCCAACTGAAGCACAATCCCTGGAGTAGGAGCAAGTAATCTCCGAACCATGTTACATCGAGGTAGCGTTTGTGTTTCTTATTTAATTATTTTCATTGTTTTTGTATTTCCTCTTGTGCAAACTAACAATTGTAGGGAAGTAATTGACTTGGGGGTGTCCAAGCTATTCAACTCCCTTCTAGTCGGCCACCAATTCTCCAACAATTGGTATTAGAGCGAGGACGCCCTTCAACGGAATAATCACTGAGAAGAGCAACATCAACACATGGCTAGCTTAAACATTCACACACCAAAATTCGAAAGAGATTTCTCTTGGTGGAAGAAGAGAATGAAGGTATTTTTCGAAACCGATTTTGATATTATGCTAATCATAAAAAATGGTTTCGAAATGCCTAGGGATCACAACAATGAAATACTTGAGAAAATAAGATGGAGCAAGAAGCAAAGGGAAGAACATTTATCAAATTCAAAAGCAATACATCATCTACTAAATATCCTTTCCCAACAAGAAGTAACCAGGGTTGGAAATTACTTAAGCACCAAGGAATTATGGGAAAAGCTAGTGGAGCTTTATGAAGGGACATCGGAAGCGAAATTAGTAAGAAGAGACCTCCTTTGAACTCAACTTAATAATATCAAGCTTGAAAAAGGAGAAAATGTATCAATTTTACATTCTAGAATGAAGGAAATTTTAAATGGATTAACAAGTGTAGGTGAGACATTTACAAACCGTGACATCATAATGAAAGTCATCAATGCTTTCTCAAGAACCACAACATGGATGCCCATTGTAGATTCATTCTACATTTCAAAAGATCTAGAGAAATCTTCTCTAGATGATTTCTTCTCAACAATGGAGCTTCACGAAACAAGAGTTGAAGGATTAGATAGAGAAACCCATAGATCAAGAGGAGTAGCCCTTGTGGAAAACTAGAGAAAGGGGAAGAAGAAGAAATTTCCATCTCCACCATCTTTCGATTCCGAGGAGTCAAGTATGTTGGATCGAGATGCGCTAGAGGGAGGGGGGAGGTGAATAGCGCTCGTGGCTTTCACTTATCGTAATCGAAAAATGTTCGAGTAACGCAGCGGAAATAAATAAAGCAAGCACATAAAAGACGCCAAGTGTTTACTTGGCTCGGAGCCTAGGGTGACTCCTACTCCAAGGCCCACGCTCGTTGAGCTTTTACTTTGGGAAACAACTATATCGCGGAAAAGGTTACAAGAGTATTACAATTTAACAGTACTAAAAAAGCTATACCAACAACAAGAATTGAAGATTCGCAGCTTCGGGTCGTCGGGGACTTCTTGTAGCTCAGTCGGATAGCGCGGATGAGGGTGCCCTCAATCCCCTTATATAGTCTGCTGAGGGTGCCCTCAATCCCCTTGAGGGCGCCTTCAATTGCCGAGTCAGCAGCGCGGATGAGCGTTGAAAAAGTCGCTGCTGATCCTCTTGAAGGCGCCTCTATACCTCTTGAGGGCACCTTCAATGATGTCCGAGGCGCCTCAAGCCTCCATGAGGGCGCCTCCAGCCTTATCGCGTGCACTTCTTCTCCTTTGCACCCGAGACGCCTCCAAACTCCATGAGGGCGCCTCGGGTACTGTTCATCCGAGGCATAAAGTTCTCTTTTGTCCCTGCAAGATAGGTTAGTCCACAAAAGAACACTAAATCCTACAAAACAAAGTGAACACGGGATAAGCATAATAACAATAATATTTTGACAGTCTCCGGACTGTCCGGTTCTGACTTCGGATTTTCAACCGGAAACCCTAGGTCGAACCGACGCCTACTGTTCCCTCCGCGGGGAACGTGCCCTCACCTACTCCACTCAGGAGAGCATACCTGATGCCAATCCGGTCCTCCAGACTGACTGGACTTTCTGCCTAGGGTTACCACCCCCTAGGACCTAAGGTTTCCACCCCCTAGGATTTTTCGCCACCTATGGTTATGTAACGCCTGCCCTTCTCGTGCTCTGAAGGGGCGACGTTACCAATGCTACATACATACATGCATATGCATATGAGGTCATGTCAGCGGAAGAAAAAATTTCATTTCATTTAATCATATGCATGTTAACAACATAATATGGAGAACGATATCATCTTGTAACATACTAAACATGTGAACATGCTAGAGTCCATAACGTGACTTGATATCCACCACCTGAAACATAATACATGCTTGTTTAACTAGAGCATAAAGTGTACCAAATATGAAGGAACTAACATGGATATTATTCTCTAGAGTTCATGATAACTAACAAGGTTTCATGCAATAGGAAATAGTGTAAGTTCACATGCAAAAGTTTAAAACATATATAAGTCTTGAAAACATAAGCAGATCACTTCCACCATGCCACTGCCACACACACACACTTGCCCTTCCTACTGCTCCCCTTAGTTTATCCATTCTTTACCCTTTTCTGCAGTACAAGGAAATTAAACTATAAGTACATAGGCTTAGTAAGATCCCTTTCCTACTCACAAAATCATGAATCATAATGTGAAAGGAAAAGAACATAAAAACATGGACAATAAACATTGCATGTGAGAGAATAAGCATAAGGTAATAGCATGTTCATCTAGGCATTTTAGACATAGCTCAAGAGAGTATGAAAACATAGTGTATGAAAGTATAAAGAAAATCATATAGCATGTTCATATAGGCATTTTAGACATCACTCAAGAGAGTATAGAAAACATAGTATATGAAAGCATAAAGAAAAACATATAGCATGTTCATATGCAAGATGTTCTTTTGAAAACTCATGATAATGCATATATGTAAGATGTTTCTTTGAAAACATATATTACATAGGTACTTAAACATAATCTCAACATGAGGGTCCGACTTTGTACTATATACATGAATTTGCGTGCATCCTAAATAAATCCGAGGTAGCTAATCTCGAACCTATTAGGAACTACGCCCGTTTCTTTGACCATCGACCTAGGGGCAACTTAGGAGCTCATCCCTTACTAGGCCCGTTTCATTGACCATCGACCTAGGGGCAACTTAGGAGCCCATCCCATGGACCATTCTTAGGGTCCGGTACAACCCAATACAAAAGTAAAATAGCATATCATGTTCTTGTCATATCATAAAGCATAGCATGTTCTTGTCATATCATAAAACATAGCATGTTCTTATCATGTCATAAGGTATAGCATGTTCTTGTCATATCATGGAGCATAGCATGTTCTTGTCATATCATGAAGAGTGCTCTTGATCCCAACTTATAGGGAAGCAACTCTTATATCATATCATCATACATATGTCTTGCATAAACATAACATGGTAATCATGAAGTTCACATTTCACATAGCATATCATAGAGAGTCATTATCATGCATAGTTGGAATCCTTTTTTTTTTCTTAGAACTTTCTACAAACCCTAATCATGACTTGGCCGAAACTTGCAAGGGTTATGGTCTTGGATCTTAAGCAACATTTTAAACAAGGAAAGCATCACATTAGTATCACATGGTACTTATCATAACATAGAAAACCTTTAGCAACATAAACCCTAGTTTTCTTGGTTTGGCCGAAACCTACATGTCATGGTTCTAGGTTTTTCAGGCAACATTTAAACATGGCTCAATTATCTAATGTTTCATGATACATAGCACCACATGTGTGACCTTTAGCAAACACAAACCCTAGTTCCTTGGTTTGGCCGAAACCTACATGTCATGGCTCTAGGTCTTTAAGCAACATAAGCATGAAAAACTTAACTACATCATATGGAATATTATACATCATAGGAAATCATAAACAAGCATAGCCAGGTTTCAAAACTTTTCTCTAAACTTTTTTATCTATTCTTGGCCGAAACCTACATGTCATAGTTCTAACTTGTCAAGTAACATATGGCATGAAAACTTAACTAACATCATCTAGGAGATCATACATCATAAGGAGTCATAAACAAGCATAGCTAGGTTTCAAAACTTTTCTATAAACCTTTTTATCTATTCTTGGCCGAAACCTACATGTCATGGTTCTAGCTTTTCAAGTAACATATGACATGAAAACTTAAACTAACATCATATAGGAGATCATACATCATAAGAAATCATGCACAAGCATAGTTAGGTTTCAAAACTTTTTTTTAAACCTTTTATCTATCCTTGGCCGAAACCTAAAGGAGATGTTTCTAACTTTTCAAGTAACATATGGCATGAAAACTTAAACTAACATCATTTAAGAGATCATACATCATAAGAAATCATGAACAAGCATAGTTAGGTTTCAAAACTTTTCTCTAAACCTATTATCTATCCTTGGCCGAAACCTAAAGGAGATGTTTCTAACTTTTCAAGTAACATATGGCATGAAAACTTAAACTAACATCATTTAAGAGATCATACATCATAAGAAATCATGAACAAGCATAGTTAGGTTTCAAAACTTTTCTCTAAACCTATTATCTATCCTTGGTCGAAACCTAAAGGAGATGTTTCTAACTTTTCAAGTAACATATGGCATGAAAACTTAAACTAACATCATTTAAGAGATCATACTTCATAAGAAATCATGAACAAGTATAGTTAGGTTTCAAAACTTTTCTCTAAACCTATTATCTATCCTTGGCCGAAACCTAAAGGAGGTGTTTCTACACTTCTTAAGCAACAAGTAGCATGAAACTTTTAACAACCATAGATAATCTCTTATCCTTATCTTGGCCGAAACCTAAAGGCAAGACCCTAGGTTTTTCAAGCAACATTTAAACATAGAAGCATACGTAAGCTACTTGTACTACAGGTGAGGGAAATACTTACATCCTTTCGCTTGGTTTACTAAGGAAGAGTACCCTTGCTTGAGAAGTTTTCCTAGGAAGAAGGCTCTTAGCTTGATTTCGGCAATGAGGGAAGAAAGGCTTGAATTTTCGGTGGAGGAAGGAGATGGAGGAAAAATGAAATTTTCCTTTCCTTTCTCTTATTTATGCTAAATGAAGGAAGAAGGCAAAACCATCTTTTCATTGGGAAGGAAGAAGGAAACTCAAACTTTTCCTTCTAAGTGAAAGGGGCCTTCACTTTCACCACCCTTAACTAAAATCTCCCTTCTCTTCCTAATAGCACACCCCTTCTGGGGCTTTTGGTTATCACCTACAACCACTTACCAAGAGGTTCAAGGTTCAAACCTTAGTCACGCCTCTTTTTGGTTCTTTTTGCTCTTTATTCTTGAAAAGTCTACATAAAGCTTATTTTAATCATGCAATAATTTATATAAAATTGCTAGGGATCTCATGGGTGTTACAGTCCCCCATACCTCTTAAAAGTTCGTCCTCGAACTTAGAATAACTCCGGGTATTTTTGTTTCCTATCGTAACTCATAACTTACCTTATTAGAGTTGGGATATTGCCGATTGCGACCTCAAGGTGATATGTCATGGGGCTTCCTGCTGAGTGTGTCAGCCACTTTATTTGCTTTTCCCGGATGATAAAATATCTCGCAATCATAGTCCTTGACTAGCTCGAGCCATCAGCGTTGTCTCATATTTAGGTCTTTTTGTGTACAAAAATATTTCAGACTCTGGTGGTTGGTATAAATCCTACACTGAGCTCCATATAGATAGTGCCTCCATATTTTGAGAGCAAAGACCACGGCTGCTAGCTCTAGGTCATGAGTGGGATAATTACTTCATGTTCCTTGAGTTGCCTAGAGGCATAGGCAATGACCTTGCCGTTCTGCATGAGTACAACTCCGAGTCCTAATCTGGAAGCGTCACTGTACATATCGAAACTTTCGTTACTTCCTGGGCGAGTGAGGATTGGAGCACTAGTCAGTCTCCTTTTCAATTTTGTGAAACTCTTCTCGCAATCATCTGTCCATTCGTACTTCTTGTTCTTCCTGGTGAGAGCAGTCATAGGGGCTGCAATCTTAGAGAAGCCTTCCACAAACTTTCTATAATAGCCTGCTAGCCCGAGAAAACTTCTGATTTTGCTGGCATTCTTTGGTCTATTCCATTTGCTTACGGCTTCAATCTTGATTGGGTCTACCATTACTCCGTCCTTGGAGATAACATGACCCAAAAAGGATACTCGATCTAGCCAAAACTCGCATTTGGAGAATTTCGCATACAACTGCTTCTCCCGGAGAATCCGTAATATAATATTCAGGTGTTCGGCATGCTCTTCTTGGTTTCTCGAATAGATGAGGATATCGTCGATGAAAATGATCATAAATTTGTCGAGAAATGCTGAAAATACCCGATTCATCAGGTCCATAAACAAAGCAGGAGCATTCGTTACTCCGAAGGGCATAACTACGAACTCATAGTGTCCGTATCTTGTTCGGAAAGTCGTCTTCGGTATATCATCCTGTTTCACTTTTACTTGATGATAGTCAGACCTCAGGTCAATCTTAGAGAAGACAGTGGCACCTTTTAACTGGTCGAACAGATCGTCAATCCGTGGTAGAGGGTACCTGTTCTTGATCGTCACTTTATTTAGCGCTCGGTAGTCTATGCATATTCGCATAGACCCATCTTTCTGTTGGTCCCTTTGGAGGCCGGCAAGAGGGGAGAGGTGAATTGCCCTACAAAATTGAAACCAAAAACCCTTCTCGGATATTCAACTAACTTAAAAGAACTTGTAATTAAAACGGCAGAGACTAATTAAGACAGAAAGTAGACACAGAGGAATTACTTGGTTTGCAATCAGAGGATTGCTAATCCAAGGCAAAGAAGGCGCACTAATTGATTCTCCTCTGGGCGGAGTAGCCTCTTATAGCGTTGAAAGCACAGAAAGAAATAACACAAATGAAAGCACTAGATTACAAGTAGTTCGTTGTGTTTAAGCTTCTGGACCAAGGCTATATTTATAGTCTTGGTCCGGGCGCCTGGAAGGGTTCCGGGCGCCCTGGGGTGATAAATTTTATCCTCCAACGGTCGGATCGAGTCAAAACTCGATCCTGTTGAAAAGTTGATTCCGGGCGCCCGGAAGGGTTCCGGGCACCCCGGTCGGTTCCGGGCGCCCGGAGCCCTAAGTTCAACATAAGTTGACTTTTCGACTCTGGTTCAGCTCGTCTTGGTCCGGGTCTGTTCGCTCCGGCTCCGCTAGCTTGGGTGATCTCGACCTTCCGGAATAGGGCTCACCCGAACCCATGTTCCGGCCTTCTCCTCGAGCAGCCTTCCTTCCTAGTTTCTCGTCCCTCGAGCGCCGCGCACGCTCTTCTCGTCCATCGGTGTACTCTTCCGCGGACACCTCGTCCCTCGGACGCACCGAGCCCGTCGGCTCTCTCCCGTGCCGTCCTTCTCGCTAGCCGCGTCTTCCGCTCGACTTCCTATGTTCCTAAGCTCCTGCACACTTAGACACAAGGGATAAACAACGCAGGACCTAGCTTAACTTGTTTGATCACATCAAAACACCTGGGGGTTCCAACAATCTCCCCATTTTTGATGTGAGTAACCCAAGTTAAGCTAGGGAAAAACAGATGCAATAAAACCAATTTATTTGCAATTAAGTACAAAGATATTTCATAAAAAAATTTATATACCTCCCCCTAGACTTAATATTCTTCTCCCCCTTTGATCACATTAAAAATAAGGGTTCTTTAAACAAGTCTAAGCTAAAAAAAATTTAAGTGAATTTTCATAAAAAATTTCTAAGGCAATTAATATTAATTTCTAAGGCAATGTTTCAAAAGAGAATATCTAGTTTCAAAAAAAAATCTAAGTCAATATTCAGAAAATTTTTAAGTTATTTTCCATAAAAGATTTCTAAGACAATTTTCAAAGGAAAATGTCTAAGACAATATTCATAGAAAAATTTCTAAGTTAATTAAAAATTTATTTTCCAAAAAAAATTATATATATATATATATTTTAATTATAAATTAATTTTAAATATTTTCTAACACAAATTGAATAACTCTTTTAAAGCATTAGGTAAATTAAATTAATGCTTTTTCAGTTAGTCAATTAAACTTTTCATTTCGATACTTGGCTTCCAGGTCGTGGCGAGGCACTAGGCCTTCTTGGTTATTGGAGCAACAACCACTTCCTTAGACAAAGCCTCATAATGAAATTAGTCGTTTAATTTCCTTGCTAAAAATGCTAAGTCTAATTTTAAATTACACAGGTTTTTGGAACCCAGTAGAGGTTCCTACCTACAGGGTTAACCAAGTATTTCCTAGGTACATAGATTTTTGATATATTTCTAATTTGACTTTGATGAAATCTATAATACTAATTTAAACCTCTATAATTTATAAAAGTAGAAATATTTGAACTTTTATATTTTTTCATTCTTTCTATTTCTTCTTTTAGTTTTTCATTTTCAATTTTCAATTTATCAAAATCCTCTATAAGACATGATTTTGCTAAAATTCTTTTTGTTTCCAAAATTTCATTTTTTAATTTGATATTTTCATTTTCTAATTTATACATAGATTTAGTCATTGCCTTAATGCCAGAATAAAGTTGATCAAGGGGTAAGAGGCATACCTCACTTACCATATCGGACTTGAAGCCTGAATCTCCCCCTGCTTCGCTGCCTTCATCTGAGGTCGCTCCCCCTTCATTGATGCTAGGTTCTGATGAGCTTTGCCCTTCGTAACTTGCCATCAGCGCTATCCCAGCATATTCTTGAGCTTCTGATTCGGATGAAGAAATGTCGTCCCAAGTTGCTTTTAGGTTGTGTTTCTTGGGTGTCTTCATTTTGACCTTCTTGAGTTCTGGGCAGTCTTCCCTTAGGTGTCCCTCCTTCTGACACTGGTAGCACCGTACCTTTCTTCTACCTTTTTGATTCTTTTTATTCTGCATTTTAAATTTATTAGATCTAAAAAACTTTTTAAAGTTTCTTACCATGTACGCTTCTTGATCGTCTTCGGAGTCTGACTCGGGTTCATCCTTGTTGGTTGCGTTCAGCGCCATAGTCTGGGTTATGTCCTTTGATATCTCTGCATATCTAGTTTCGTGTAATTCAAGGGTAGAAAACAATTCTTCTAAAGTACTTACCTCCAGGTCTTTTGAGAAGTAGTAAGCATCGACGATTGATGTCCACTCCAGAGTTCTTGGAAACACGTTGAGCGCGTAGCGTATAGTGTCTCAGTTTGTTACCGTTTCACCAAGGTTTTCGAGACCAGTAACTAGTTCTTTTACCTTTGCATGTAGACCGGCTACTTTCTCACCTTTCTCCAGACGGATATTCATCAGTTTGTTGTGGAGGATGTCCCTTCTTGCGAGCTTTGCTTCGGACGTGCCTTCATGGAGTTCCAAGAACTTCTCCCAAAGTTCTTTAGCAGATAAATAGTTTCCGATGCGGTTGACCTCTTGAGGCGGTAACACGCTCAGCAGGTGATGTTCCGCACGACTGTTTGCTACCGACTCATTCTGCTCCTTCTTTGTCCAATCGCTCTCTTCTTTTTCTTTTCCATCTTTATCTATTGGAGCTAAAAAACAATATTTCATAATAAACCGAATTTCAAAATCTGTTTTTAGGAATACCTCCATACGACGCTTCCAGTCTGCGAAGTTCCCCTCGAATTTTGGTGGGACGATGCTTGGTCCGGCCATCTTGTTGCTTCGATCGGCGGTTAGTCCTCCTGAAGCGTTCCTTGCCCTGATACCACTTGTTGGTCCCTTTGGAGGCCGGCAAGAGGGGAGGGGTGAATTGCCCTACAAAATTGAAACCAAAAACCCTTCTCGGATATTCAACTAACTTAAAAGAACTTGTAATTAAAACGGCAGAGACTAATTAAGACAGAAAGTAGACACAGAGGAATTACTTGGTTTGCAATCAGAGGATTGCTAATCCAAGGCAAAGAAGGCGCACTAATTGATTCTCCTCTGGGCGGAGTAGCCTCTTATAGCGTTGAAAGCACAGAAAGAAATAACACAAATGAAAGCACTGGATTACAAGTAGTTCGTTGTGTTTAAGCTTCTGGATCAAAGCTATATTTATAGTCTTGGTCTGGGCGCCTGGAAGGGTTCCGGGCGCCCTGGGGGGGATAAATTTTATCCCCCAACGGTCGGATCGAGTCAAAACTCGATCCTGTTGAAAAGTCGATTCCGGGCACCCGGAAGGGTTCCGGGCGCCCCGGTCGGTTCCGGGCGCCCGGAATGGTTCCGGGCGCCCGGAGCCCTAAGTTCAACATAAGTTGACTTTTCGACTCTGGTTCAGCTCGTCTCAATTCGGCTCGTCTTTGTCCGGGTCTGTTCGCTCCGGCTCCGCTAGCTTGGGTGATCTCGACCTTCCGGAATAGGGCTCACCCGAACCCATGCTCCGGCCTTCTCCTCGAGCAGCCTTCCTTCCTAGTTTCTCGTCCCTCGAGCGCCACGCACGCTCTTCTCGTCCACCGGTGTACTCTTCCGCGGACACCTCGTCCCTCGGACGCACCGAGCCCGTCGGCTCTCTCCCGTGCCGTCCTTCTCGCTAGCCGCGTCTTCCGCTCGACTTCCTATGTTCCTAAGCTCCTGCACACTTAGACACAAGGGATAAACAACGCAGGACCTAGCTTAACTTGTTTGATCACATCAAAACACCTCGGGGTTCCAACACTTTCTTCTTTACAAACAGTACTGGAGCTCCCCATGGAAGAGTGACTAGGGTGAATAAGTCCCTTGTCGAGTAGTTCCTGTAGTTGTCCCTGAAGTTCCTTTAATTCAGCCGGCGTCATCCGATAAGGTTCTTTAGAGATTGGTTTAGTACCAGGAATCAATTCGATCTCAAATTCAATTTCTCTATCAGGGGCTAACCCTGGTAGTTCATCGGGAAATACCTCTGGGTAGTCGCATACAATTCTGACATCCTCTAGCTTCTGGTGCTCTACTTGACTTGTATCAATCACATGTGCTAGAAACCCAGTGCATCCGCTGTCTAACATCTTTTGTGCCCTTAAGGCTGATAAGAGTTTCTTAGTTTCTTCCCTTGACTCTCCGATAAATTCAAACATCGATTCTGCCTCTGGCCGGAAGACCACTTTCCTTTTTCGGCACTCGATCGAAGCACCGTACTTGCTCAAAAAATCCATGCCCAAAATAATGTCATAATCCTGCATGTCGAGCACTATCAGGTCACAGTAGAGTTCTCTGTCTGCGATTCTGATGGGTGCGACTCGCAGCATATGAGTAGATGACATCACTTCTCCCGAGGGCAGTGTTGTTAAGAACTTGCAATCTAAGGCTTGTGGTGGCATGTCTATCTTCCTTGTGAAAGGTGTAGAGACGAACGAGTGTGTTGCCCCAGTATCAAATAATACAATAGCATGCTGACTGAAAATAAATATCTGACCTGTGACAACTGTAGAAGCGTTCACTACATCCTCCTTGGTGAGGGAGAAAATCCTGGCATTCGTCGTAACTGGCGGGGCTTCCAATCTCCCTTGGCTTATCTGAGGGCCTTCTATCGCAGCTTGCATCTGGTGTAACTGTGAGGGAGTACCCTTATTCTGGACGTACTGCTGAGGAGGTGTCTGAACCTGGGTGGGGCAGTCTCTGGCTCTGTGCCCTTGCAGTCCACAGTTGTAACACCTATTTGTGCCCATGCGGCATACCCCTGGATGCTTCTTTCCACATGTGGTACACTGAGGGTACATGGGTTGTTTGTTCGCTGGGTCACCCTTAGCGTCGTTCCATTACTTTCACTTACCGCTGTGGTTTCCTTTCCAGCTGGCTTTGGTATTTTGAGGTTTCTGTCCTCCTGACTGAGCTTGACCCTTGCCTTCATGCAGCGCCTTCAGGTAGTGTTCAGTGATCAGAGCACTGCTGATCAGTTCTTCGGCGGTCTGCGGTCTATTAACTCCACCGACCACATTCAGAGCTATCTCGGGTCTGAGCATCTTCAGCATGAGTCTGACTCTTTCCCTTTCTGTGCTGACCAGCTCTGGGCATAAGCGTGGTAGTCGGTTGAATCTTTTCACGGCTTCATTAACTGATAAATCACCTTGCCGGAACTCGGTGAACTCATCATAGTGCTTGTTTGTCACACGCATATGGAAGAATTCTTCGAAAAATTTAGTTTCGAAGTCCATCCATCGCATCTGATTTACTTGTCTCTTTGCTTTAACTCTGTCCCACCACATTCTGGCATCTCCCGAAAGGCAGAATAATGCACACTTGACCTTTTCATGTTCAAGCCAATCCAGAAGCTCTACTATACTTTCTACAGTCTTAAACCAGGCTTGAGCATCTCATGGTTCACAATTACCAGAAAAAGTTTCCGGCTTCAGCCTCTGCCACTGAATCAGGTACGCCTCCTGTCGAATCACTGGGGCATGACCCACGGGTGGTACCGGTGTACTGTAGGTACGACTGGCATCGTATTCGGATTCACTGGTGGGGTAGCAGGGTTTCCCTGTTGATTCATCAGAGCATTAATCACCTGCTGCTGTTCTATAACCTGACGCTGGAGCCCGGTAACTACATGCATCAGATCAGGTGGGGGTACTATCTCATCAGCTCTGGTATTGCGTCTTCTAGCCATGCTTATCTTCATCAATGATAACAATGCTTAGCATAAGATTACCATTTTAACCTATATTCATGCATATTTACACTAAAGCATTCCTTATCATAATTAAAAAAATAGAGTAGGCATGCATACTTAGATTAAAACATTACTATACATAAAAGAATAGAGTAGACATAGAATTTCTTACTTGGAGCGGCAGGATGGAGGCTTGATGTGTGTGTATAGTGAAAAGGCAAACCTACTCTGATACCAAACTATAACGCCCGCCCTTCTCGTTCACTGAAGGGGCGGCATTACCAATGCTACATACATACATGCATATGCATATGGGGTCATGGCAGCGGAAGAAAAATTTTCATTTCATTTAATCATATACATGTTAACAACATAATATGGAGAACGATATCATCTTGTAACATACTAAACATGTGAACATGCTAGAGTCCATAACGTTACTTGATATCCACCACTTGAAACATAATACATGCTTGTTTAACTAGAGCATAAAGTGTACCAAATATGAAGGAACTAACATGGATATTATTCTCTAGAGTTCATGATAACTAACAAGGTTTCATGCAATAGGAAAAAGTATAAGTTCACATGCAAAAGTTTAAAACATATATAAGTCTTGAAAACATAAGCAGATCACTTCCACCATGTCACTGCCATACACACACACTTGCCCTTCCTACCGCTCCCCTTAGTTTATCCATTCTTTACCCTTTTCTGCAGTACAAGGAAATTAAACTATAAGCATATAGGCTTAATAAGATCCCTTTCCTACTCACAAAACCATGAATCATAACGTGAAAGGAAAAGAACATAAAAATATGGACAATAAACATTGCATGTTAGAGCATAAGAATAAGGTAATAGCATGTTCATCTAGGCATTTTAGACATAGCTCAAGAGAGTATGAAAACATAATGTATGAAAGCATAAAGAAAATCATATTGCATGTTCATATAGGCATTTTAGACATCACTCAAGAGAGTATCGAAAACATAGTATATGAAAGCATAAAGAAAAACATATAGCATGTTCATATGCAAGATGTTCTTTTGAAAACTCATGATAATGCATATATACAAGATGTTCCTTTGAAAACATATATTACATAGGTACTTAAACATAATCTCAACATGAGGGCCCGGCTTTGTACCACATACATGAATTTACGCGCATCCTAAATAAATCCGAGGTAGCTAATCTCGAACCTATTAGGAACTAGGTGTTGGAGTGTATACTGAAAGCCTAAGCTTTGTAAACATTCATTATGAATAAAGAATCACATTTGGTCAAATTATCTACATTTGTTTGTAGTTGTTCAATTAATTTATATTGTAGATAACATAGTATGTGGTGTCACATATAGAAGATGATGTTATCAGTACCTTATAAATTATAAACAGTAGCTCACGACCAAAATGGAAAGGAACAAACCATTGGAAGGTCGTAGTGTAATTAGGAATTAGTTTATCTTGACTATATAATTACACTAGTACACTTAGAGTGTATTGAGTAGGACCATTTGAGGTTGTTTCTTTTATACTGACTTTATAAAAGAACAAATACCTCAGTTATTATGGAAGTGTGTGCTCTTAATCCTAATATAATAACAAGCACATATATTTGATATTTATTTCTTTAATTTATCAATGGGTGAGATTTAGTTCGATGAATCAATAAACCCGATAAGTTGGGAAATGATATCACTTATAGTGTGTGTTGTTGATTATAGAAGAAAACTGTGTCCTAGAGATACTAGGTTGATAATGTCCCCAAGAGGAGCTCATAAGGATTGTCATGTTAAACCCTGCAGGTGGACTTAGTCCAACATGACGATAAGGTTGAGTGGTACTACTCTTGGACTAAGATATTAATTAAATGAGTTGTCAGTAACTCACTTAATTAGTGGACATTCGATATCTTAAACACAGGGAGACTAACACACTCATAATAAGAAGGAGCCCAAAAATGTAATTTGAGATTGGTGCGGTAGTTCAATAATAGTTCTCTAGTGGAATGAATTATTATTGATAAAATTAAGTTGTGTGTTCGGGGCGAACACGGGATGCTTAATTTTATCGGGAGACCAAAACCAATTCCTCCTCTCGGTCCCTATCGTAGCCTCTTATTTATAGAGTACTATACCCACCTATACCCACCTTCTATACCCATCTAAAGGGGGCCTGCCAAGCTAGCTTGGAATCAAGCTAGGGCCGGCCTAAGCATGGGTTTAGGGTGGCCGGCCCTAGCTTGAACCAAAGCTAGTAGGGCCGGCCATAATTAAATTAAAAAAGATTTTTAATTTTAATTTTTATTATGTGGAAGATATAATTTATTAAAGAGAATTAAAATTAAAATATCTCTCTTGAAAAGGATCTACAAAAGATTAAAGAAAGAGATTAGATCTCTTTCCTTATTTGTAGATTGGTGAGATATTTTATTTTCTCTTTAAATATTATTCACATGTTGTAAAATTAAAATTATAGAAATTTCTTTTTATCAACCATGAAGAGATTTTTTGAAGAGAAATTTTATTTTTTAAAATTTCTGGAAACAAATTAGGAAGTTTTAATTTGTTGATTAAAACTTGTCTAAATTTATTTCTCTTAATGTGGCCGGCCAATATTGATCTAATTGGGAAATTTTATTTTATTTTTTTCTCAATTAAATCATGTCAAAGAAATTAAGGAAATTTTATTGTAATTAAATTTCTTAATTTGTCAAGGCCAAGGAATATAAAAGAAGGGGTGGGGGTGCCTTCATGAGATGAACCTCTATTATTTATCTCCCTCTTTTCCTTGGTGTTGTGGCCGGCCATCATCTCTTCTCCTCTTCCTCTTTGTGGTGGCCGAAACTCTCTATTGCTTGGAGCTCTTGTGGAGGCCGGATACTACTTGGAGAAGAAGAAGAAGAAGGAGAGAAAGCTTGCATCTCTTGGAGCTTGGTTGGTGTTTTTCTTCTTCCTTGGTGAAGCTTTATTGTTTTGGCCGAACCTAGCTAGGAGGAGAAGAAGGTGCTTGGTGGTTTCTCATCTCGGAAGATCGTTGCCCACACAACGTCCGAGGTTAGAAGAGGAATACGGTAGAAGATCAAGAGGTTTTTCTACAAGGTATAACTAGTAATTTTTCTTTCCGCATCATACTAGTTATTTTTGGAAATAATACCAAATACAAGAGGCTTACGTTCTAGTATTTCGAATATATTTTTCGAAGTTGTGTTTTTTATTTTCCTTGTGATTTGATTGTTCTTTTCGGTTAACCTAAAGTTATTTTAGGAAATTAAATATTAGATTTCTATAAAAGGTTTTGTCTAGTCGGTGGTGGTTGCTCCCATATCCAAGAAGGCCATGTGCCTCGCCACGTCAGTACTGGGAACCAATTATGGAAATTAATATTTAATGGAATTAATAACTTAAGGTGATTTGGGTCGAACGTGTTAAGTTCCGCAGGAGATCCAAGTCAAAACCTAAAAGAACAAATAGATTAAGTTTTGGATCAAACGTGTTAAGTTCCGCAGGCGATCCAAAATTTAATTTAAAAGAACACATGGTAGCTAGGAAAAGGTTCAGACCTTTGTACAAAATTTTTATACAGTGGAACCTCTAGGCTTTCCGAGTAGCAACCAACAATTGGTATCAGAGCTAGGGTTTTGCCTCTGTGTATTTGGTATTAGGTTAATTATGCACATGTCATACATAATTTAGGCAGGTTAATAGTAGGATGTGCTAACTTTGTGGATGCAGGATCCAACTATTATGGCTTTTAATTATTATGTGTGTGATTGGACCCTTGGACATGTCAAGGACATTTATATGTGTGTGCATGATTGTATTAAAATACAGCAGGAGCTGTATTTAGTTTTATTAGGATTTTATTTTTGATCTAGATACATGTACATTCCTTTTATGGAATATAGGATCAAAAATGTAAAATTCTATTTATGTCGTGGATCGAATCTTGCAAAGCGTGGAACCTTCTAAGGACCAGAGGCGCAGCGGAACTAGGAGCAAGATGGAGGCGACAGCTAGACCCGGTGGCGGTGGCCAAATATGGCAGCAGCTTGGGATGACAACACACGGAGGACAACTAGAGACAAAAGCCATAATAGTTGAAAATTAGATTTTCTATTTATTGCTTTTATATTGTGTTGTGTGTGCATGTAAGTTTACAAATTTAGTAGGCTCGCATAGTTAAAATTCCTCATTTATAGATAACTAAGTGGGAGAGGGATTTTTAAGTAAATCTCATGGTCTCCATTACTGGTTTGTAAGTGATGCAAACAAGCTTGCGCGTTGGCTCTGAGTGCCTTCCTCCATAACGGATGAGCTTGTTTACAGATCACTAGAGCAGACTTCCATTTTTGGATGACTATAGGAAGTTAATTAAGAGCGTGTGATCTTCCCCAACGGAAGGGGCATAATCTTATTCATGGACTTAGTGTCAAGTAGTGGTATACACTTAGACACATCTAATAGTATCCTCCCCATCGGAGTCACTGCTATTATTTGTGTGACTAAATGATACCAACTATTAATTTTATTTGTCAAAAAGTTAAGTTGACAAGATAATAAAATTAATGGGTTAAAACCCTCCTTTTACAAATGTTGAATTTGTATACGTCCACACTAACGTGGCATACAAAATTCACGGTGTTTTGAGGTGTTGGTTACTTTAAAATAGTATTGTTTGAGGAATCAATATTATTCTAAATTTAGAGTTCTGACCAAAAGTTATTTGTGATTCTTAGGATGACTTTCAACCCACTGTCCATCATACTTCAACAGAATAGACTTACTGGACCTAATTACATAGATTGGAAAAGGAACCTGGACATTGTCCTTACTGCTGAAAGCTATAAATTTGTACTGACTGAGCCTTGTCCTGAAGCACTTACTGGTGAATCTACCCAAGAGGAGATTGAATATCATAGGAAATGGGTAAAAGCAGATGAGATGGCGCGGTGTTACATTTTGGCTTTAATGTCAAATGTATTGCAACATCAAGATTTACCAACAGCCTATGATATTATGAACAATCTCAAGGAACTCTTTGGTCATCAGGATAGGGCTTCTAGGCAAGAAGCCATGAGAAAGATAATGACAGCCACCATGCAAGAGGGTACTCCTGTAAGGGATCATATCCTAAAGATGATGACTTATCTGAACGAGATACAGATCCTTGGAGGAGAAATTGATGGGGAAACCCAGATCGATATGATTCTCCAAACGCTACCTAGAAGTTTTGAGCAGTTCCGCCTGAACTATAATATGAATAAGAGGATTTATTTATTAGCGGAACTACTGACAGAACTTCAAACAGCAGAAGGATTATTTCATCACAATTCTCAAATTCACTATGCTGAGAATGGTTCTACTTCTAAACCGAGAGGAAAGAAGAAGAAGAAATAAGCTGGCTCAGCAAAGAAAGTGAATACATCTCAGAGTACAGGATTTAAAGCTGGAGTGAAGAAGCCGAAGGGCAAATGCTTCATCTGCAAGCAGTCAGGGCATTGGAAGGCGGACTGTCCTCGTAGGAATCAAAACAACAAAGGTATATCTCATGCTCTAGTTGTTGAAACATGTTTAGCGGTGTTATCTACCAGCACCTGGTGTGTAGATACGGGAGCCACTGATCATGTCTGCAATTCCCTGCAGGGGTTCCAGGAAACCCAACAACTAACTGAAGGAGAAATTACCGTCTACATGGGCAATGCTACTAAGGTGGCGGCTGTTGCAGTGGGAGATGTCTACTTATCTTTTAGTAGAAATAGAAATTTGGTTTTAAGAAATTATCTTTATGTACCCAGTTTTAGAAAGAATTTAATTTCAGTTTCTAAAATGTTTTTAGATGGATATTCAGTTTCTTTCAGTAACGATGTAGTTATTAAAAAAAATAAAGTGATTATCTATTCTGGTGCATTAGTTGGCAATTTGTATACTTTAAATCCAATTTCTTCCACAAGGCAAAACATGGAAATTTATAACTCATCTTCTAACTCTAATAAAAGAAAAGAACCTTCGGAAATGAACCAAGCATATCTTTGGCATCTAAGGCTTGGTCATATTAACTTAAGTAGGATTCAGAGGCTAATAGCCGATGGACTTTTGGAATCTTGCTTGGAAGGTAAAATGACCAAGAGGCCATTCAAGGCCAAGGGGTATAGAGCCAAAGAAGTGTTGGAATTGGTTCATTCTGATTTGTGTGGTCCTATGTCTGTCCAGGCAAGAGGTGGTTTTGAATATTTTGTCTCTTTTATAGATGATTATTCAAGATACAGATATATTTACCTAATGCGCCGCAAGTCTGAGTGCTTTGATAAGTTCAAAGAATATAAGGCTGATGTGGAGAAACGATTAGGTAAAAGTATCAAGACACTACGATCTGATCGTGGTGGCGAATACCTCTTAGGAGAGTTTAGGAATTACTTATCAGAGGCCGGGATTCAATCCCAATTGTCTGCACCTGGAATACCCCAACAGAATGGTGTAGCAGAACGAAGGAATAGGACTCTTATGGAGATGGTTAGATCGATGATGAGTTATTCAGAATTACCAAATTTGTTTTGGGGATATGCTCTGGAAACAGCAGTGTATGTTCTGAACTTAGTACCTTCTAAATCAGTTTCTTCTACTCCCATAGAATTATGGAATGGGCGAAAACCCAGTCTAAGACATATTCAGATTTGGGGTAGTCCAGCACATGTGCTGAAACCAGATGCTGACAAGTTAGAATCTCGTACAGAAGTTCGTGTGTTTGTAGGATATCCCAAAGGAACGAAAGGTGGTTTATTTTATAGTCCTAAAGACCAGAAGGTCATTGTTAGCACCAATGCCCAGTTTTTAGAAGAAGACTATATAATGGATCACAAGCCGATAGTAAAGTTGTTTTAGAAGAACTAAGAGAGGACACGACTACTTTAGTACCAACGATACAATATGAAGTACCACAAGAAACCGCAACACGTGTCACACATGATACACAACCACGACAATGCCTCGTCGTAATGGGAGGGTTGTAAGGCAACTGAGAGATTCATGTTTTAGGAGAGTCTTGAACTTGATCCGGGTAAACATGAACCTGATCCCGGACATATGACGAAGCACTCCAAGATATAGATGCAGCATCTTGGCAAAGGCGATGAATTACGAAATAGAGTCTATGTACTCTAATAAGGTCTCGGAGCTTGTAGAACCACGATGGTGTAAAAGCCGTTAGATGTAAGTGGATCTACAAAGGAAAAGAGGACGACGGGAAGGTAGAAACCTTCAAAGCTAGGCTTGTTGCGAAGGGTACACTCAAAAGAGGGAATCGATTATGAAACCTTTTCACCGTAGCCATCTTTGAAGTCTATCCGGATACTCTTATCCATTCTTTGCTCATATGGATTATGAGATTTGGCAAATGGATGTCAATACGACTTTCCTTAATGGAAGTCTTGAAGAGAACATCCATATGAAGCAACGGAAGGGTTCATTGAAAAGGCAAAGAGCATCTAGTGTGCAAGCTCAATCGGTCCATTTATGGACTGAAGCAAGCTTCAAGATCTTGGAACATCCGGTTTAATGAAGTAATCCAGTCATATGGATTTATTCAAAGTCCGGATGAGTCTTGTGTATATAAGAAGTGTAACGAAAGCGTGGTGGTATTTCTTGTACTATACGTAGATGATATTTTGTTAATTGGCAACAATGTCAAGGTATTATCAGACGTAAGGGTATGGTTGTCCAAACAATTTGATATGAAGGACTTAGGAGAGTGTGCACATATTCTTGGGATCAAAGTAATAAGGGATCGCAAGAAAAGAATGTTGTGTCTGTCCCAAGCTTCATATATAGATACAATCCTTGCTCGTTTTAGCATGCAGGATTCCAAGAAAGGTTTCTTACCTTTAAGGCATGGAATAGCTCTATCTAAAGAGATGCCTCCTAAGACATCAAAGGAGATAGAAGACATGAAAGCAGTTCTGCCTCGATTGTAGGAAGCCTTATGTATGCAATGCTATGTACGAGACCGATATTTGTTTTGCCGTGGGCATGGTCACAGATATCATAGTAACCGGACAAGGACATTGGATGCGGTAAAGTATATATTAAAGTACACGAGAAGGACTAGAGATTATATGCTAGTTTACCAAGCAGACGATTTGCTCCACATGGGTTACAGTTGATTTCTAATCGAGATAGAGACAACGATAAGTCTACATCGGGCTATGTGTTTACTTTAGGAGGTGGAGCCATTTTATGGAGGAGTGTTAGCATAAATGCGTTTCAGACTCAACCATGGAAGCTGAGAGGCAGCTAAAGAAGCAGTATGGCTCAGGAACTTTCTAATGGACTTAGATGTGATTCTTGGTTTGCCCAAAATTATCACAATTTATTGTGATAATAGCGGTGCAGTTGCAAACTCGAAGGAACCACGAGCTCATAAAGCAAGTAAACATATAGAGCGCAAGTACCACCTGATACGAGATATCGTGAAGCGAGGAGAAGTTGTCATCGCCAAGATTGCATTAGCAGATAACCTGGCAGATCCTTTCACTAAGGCCCTTCCGGCGAAAGCTTTCGATCGGCATGTGGAGGGAATGAGAATCAGATGTATGGTAGAAGATATGGCAGCTTAGTCATTAGTATAAGTGGGAGATTGTTGGAGTGTATACTGAAAGCCTAAGCTTTGTAAACATTCATTATGAATAAAGAATCACATTTGGTCAAATTATCTACATTTGTTTGTAGTTGTTCAATTAATTTATATTGTAGATAATATAGTATTTGGTGTCACATATAGAAGATGATGTTATCAGTACCTTATAAATTATAAACAGTAGCTCACGACCAAAATGGAAAGGAACAAACCATTGGAAGGTCGTAGTGTAATTAGGAATTAGTTTATCTTGACTATATAATTACACTAGTACACTTAGAGTGTATTGAGTAGGACCATTTGAGGTTGTTTCTTTTATACTGACTTTATAAAGAAACAAAGACCTCGGTTATTATGGAAGTGTGTGCTCTTAATCCTAATATAATAACAAGCACATATATTTGATATTTATTTCTTTAATTTATCAATGGGTGAGATTTAGTTCGATGAATCAATAAACCCGATAAGTTGGGAAATGATATCACTTATAGTGTGTGTTATTGATTATAGAAGGAAACTGTGTCCTAGAGATACTAGGTTGATAATGTCCCCAAGAGGAGCTCATAAGGATTGTCATGTTAAACCCTGCAGGTGGACTTAGTCCGACATGACGATAAGGTTGAGTGGTACTACTCTTGGACTAAGATATTAATTAAATGAGTTGTCAGTAACTCACTTAATTAGTGGACATTCGATATCTTAAACACAGGGAGACTAACACACTCATAATAAGAAGGAGCCCAAAAATGTAATTTGGGATTGGTGCGGTAGTTCAATAATAGTTCTCTAGTGGAATGAATTATTATTGATAAAATTAAGTTGTGTGTTCGGGGCGAACACGGGATGCTTAATTTTATCGGGAGACCAAAACCAATTCCTCCTCTCGGTCCCTATCGTAGCCTCTTATTTATAGAGTACTATATCCACCTATACCCACCTTCTATACCCATCTAAAGGGGGTCGGCCAAGCTAGCTTGGAATCAAGCTAGGGCCGGCCTAAGCATGGGTTTAGGGTGGTCGGCCCTAGCTTGAACCAAAGCTAGTAGGGCCGGCCATAATTAAATTAAAAAAAAAATTAATTTTAATTTTTATTATGTGGAAGATATAATTTATTAAAGAGAATTAAAATTAAAATATCTCTCTTGAAAAGGATCTACAAAAGATTAAAGAAAGAGATTAGATCTCTTTCCTTATTTGTAGATTGGTGAGATATTTTATTTTCTCTTTAAATATTATTCACATGTTGTAAAATTAAAATTATAGAAATTTCTTTTTATCAACCATGAAGAGATTTTTTGAAGAGAAATTTTATTTTTTAAAATTTCCAGAAACAAATTAGGAAGTTTTAATTTGTTGATTAAAACTTGTCTAAATTTATTTCTCTTAATGTGGCCGGCCAATATTGATCTAATTGGGAAATTTTATTTTATTTTTTTCTCAATTAAATCATGTCAAAGAAATTAAGAAAATTTTATTGTAATTAAATTTCCTAATTTGTCAAGGCCAAGGAATATAAAAGAAGGGGTGGGGGTGCCTTCATGAGATGAACCTCTATTATTTCTCTCCCTCTTTTCCTTGGTGTTGTGGCCGGCCATCATCTCTTCTCCTCTTCCTCTTTGTGGTGGCCGAAACTCTCTATTGCTTGGAGCTCTTGTGGAGGCCGGATACTACTTGGAGAAGAAGAAGAAGAAGGAGAGAAAGCTTGCATCTCTTGGAGCTTGGTTGGTGTTTTTCTTCTTCCTTGGTGAAGCTTTATTGTTTTGGCCGAACTTAGCTAGGAGGAGAAGAAGGTGCTTGGTGGTTTCTCATCTCGGAAGATCGTTGTCCACACAACGTCCGAGGTTAGAAGAGGAATACGGTAGAAGATCAAGAGGTTTTTCTACAAGGTATAACTAGTAATTTTTCTTTCCGCATCATACTAGTTATTTTTGGAAATAATACCAAATACAAGAAGCTTACGTTCTAGTATTTCGAATATATTTTTCGAAATTGTGTTTTTTATTTTCCTTGTGATTTGATTGTTCTTTTCGGTTAACCTAAAGTTATTTTAGGATATTAAATATTAGATTTCTATAAAAGATTTTGTCTAGTCGGTGGTGGTTGCTCCCATATCTAAGAAGGTCATGTGCCTCGCCACGTCAGTACTGGGAACCGATTATGGAAATTAATATTTAATGGAATTAATAACTTAAGGTGATTTGGGTCGAACGTGTTAAGTTCCGCAGGAGATCCAAGTCAAAACCTAAAAGAACAAATAGATTAAGTTTTGGATCAAACATGTTAAGTTCCGCATGCGATCCAAAATTTAATTTAAAAGAACACATGGTAGCTAGGAAAAGGTTCAGACCTTTGTACAAAATTTTTGTACAGTGGAACCTCTAGGTTTTCCGAGTAGCAACCAACACTAGGCCCGTTTCTTTGACCATCGACCTAGGGGCAACTTAGGAGCTCATCCCATGAACCATTCTTAAGGTCCGGTACAAGCCAATACAAAAGTAAAATAGCATATCATGTTCTTGTCATATCATAAAGCATAGCATGTTCTTGTCATATCATAAAACATAGCATGTTCTTATCATATCATAAGATATAACATGTTCTTGTCATATCATAAAACATAGCATGTTCTTATCATGTCATAAGGTATAACATGTTCTTGTCATATCATGGAGCATAGCATGTTCTTGTCATATCATGAAGAGTGCTCTTGATCCCAACTTATTGGGAAGCAACTCTTATAGCATATCATCATACATATGTCTTGCATAAACATAACATGGTAATAATGAAGTTCACATTTCACATAGCATATCATAGAAAGTCAATATCATGCATAGTTGGAATCCTTTTTTTTTCTTAGAACTTTCTACAAACCCTAATCATGACTTGGCTGAAACTTGCAAGGGTTATGGTCTTGGATCTTAAGCAACATTTTAAACAAGGAAAGCATCACATTAGTATAACATGGTACTTATCATAACATAGAAAACCTTTAGCAACATAAACCCTAGTTTTCTTGGTTTGGTCGAAACCTACATGTCATGGTTCTAGGTTTTTCAGACAACATTTAAACATGGCTCAATTATCTAATGTTTCATGATATATAGCACCACATGTGTGACCTTTAGCAAACATAAATCCTAGTTCCTTGGTTTGGCCGAAACCTACATGTCATGGCTCTAGGTCTTTAAGCAACATAAGCATGAAAAACTTAACTACATCATATAGAAGACCATACATCATAGGAAATCATAAACAAGCATAGCCAGGTTTCAAAACTTTTCTCTAAACCTTTTTATCTATTCTTGGCCGAAACCTACATGTCATAGTTCTAACTTGTCAAGTAACATATGACATGAAAACTTAACTAACATCATCTAGGAGATCATACATCATAAGGAGTCATAAAAAAGTATAGCTAGGTTTCAAAACTTTTCTCTAAACCTTTTTATCTATTCTTGGCTGAAACCTACATGTCATGGTTCTAGCTTTTCAAGTAACATATGACATGAAAACTTAAACTAACATCATATAGGAGATCATACATCATAAGAAATCATGCACAAGCATAGTTAGGTTTCAAAACTTTTCTCTAAACCTTTTATCTATCCTTGGCTGAAACCTAAAGGAGATATTTCTAACTTTTCAAGTAACATATGGCATGAAAACTTAAACTAACATCATTTCAGAGATCATACTGTTGGATCGTGAGAGTTCGATAGAGGGGGGGTGAATATCGATTCGAAAAACAGCGTTGAAAAGAGTTAAGCGCAGCGGAATTTAAAAGAACAGACACAGTAATTTTTACTTCGTTCGAAGCCTGTGACAACTCCTACTCGAAGGCCCGTACTCCGTGAGTACTTTCGTTGGACAATCACTATCAATTCGAATGATGATTACACACCTAACTTAACCTGATTTGTCATTCATCAAAACCTGAGTTAGACCGTTAGTGCTAACCGCACCAACACATACATCATAAGAAATCATGAACAAGCATAGTTAGGTTTCAAAACTTTTCTCTAAACCTATTATCTATCCTTGGCCGAAACCTAAAGGAGATGTTTCTAACTTTTCAAGTAACATATGGCATGAAAACTTAAACTAACATCATTTAAGAGATCATACATCATAAGAAATCATGAACAAGCATAGTTAGGTTTCAAAACTTTTCTCTAAACCTATTATCTATCCTTGGCCGAAACCTAAAGGAGATGTTTCTAACTTTTCAAGTAACATATGGCATGAAAACTTAAACTATCATCATTTAAGAGATCATACTTCATAAGAAATCATGAACAAGCATAGTTAGGTTTCAAAACTTTTCTCTAAACCTATTATCTATCCTTGGCCGAAACCTAAAGGAGGTGTTTCTACACTTCTTAAGCAACAAGTAGCATGAAACTTTTAACAACCATAGATAATCTCTTATCCTTATCTTGGCCGAAACCTAAAGGCAAGACCCTAGGTTTTTCAAGCAACATTTAAACATAGAAGCATACGTAAGCTACTTGTACTGCAGGTGAGGGGAATACTTACATCCTTTCGCTTGGTTTACTAAGGAAGAGTACCCTTACTTGAGAAGTTTTCCTAGGAAGAAGGCTCTTAGCTTGATTTCGGCAATGAGGGAAGAAAGGCTTGAATTTTCGGTGGAGGAAGGAGATGGAGGAAAAATGAAATTTTCCTTTCCTTTCTCTTATTTATGCTAAATGAAGGAAGAAGGAAAAACCATCTTTTCATTGGGAAGGAAGAAGGAAACTCAAACTTTTCCTTCTAAGTGAAAGGGCCTTCACTTTCACCACCCTTAACTAAAATCTCCCTTCTCTTCCTAACAGCACACCCCTGTTTGGGCTACTGGTTATCACCTACAACCACTTACCAAGAGATTCAAGGTTCAAACCTTGGTCACGCCTCTTTTTGGTTCTTTTTGCTCTTTATTTTTGAAAAGTCTACATAAAGCCTATTTTAATCATGCAATAATTTATATAAAATTGCTAGGGATCCCATGGGTGTTACAGGTTACCTCCCCCTAGGACCTAAGGTTACCCCCCTTAGGATTTTCCTCTACCTAGGGTTACCACCCCCTGTGACCTAAGGTTGCCGCTCCTTAGGGTTTTCCTCCTCTAGGGTTACCACCCCCTATGACCTAAGGTTGCCGCCCCTTAGGTTTTTCACCACATAGGGTTACTACCCCCTAGGATTTTTCATTTGCCTAACCGCAGTTTGGGCTTTCCTGCAAACTTATTCACACACGTTAGATAATAAAAAATCTTAGGTAGAAAGTCCTGGTGTCGCGAACCAGGTGGAAGACTGGACGAGCCAGGAAGCGGGAGTCCAGCAGAAAGTCCGAAAGCATCGAGTGCCGAGCAAAAGTCCAGTTGATCTGGAGGATCGAGCTGACATCAGGTAAACTCTCCTGAGAGGAGTAGGTGAGGGCGCGTTCTCTGCAGAGGGAATAGTAGGCGTCGGGTCGACCTAGGGTCTTTCGGTCGGAAATCCGAAGTCAGACCCGGATAGTCTGGAGACTGTCAAATCTATTTCTATATCTTATCGTTTGTGCTCTAACTCTGTTTTACAGGAACCTAATATTTTTATGCAGGGTTAGGTCTGACCGGGATCAGTCGATCGAACATTGGGATCGATCGACCAAACCCTCAAGCCAGCACATCAAACTTCCAGAGATTGGACCAGGCTCGAACAGAGGATCGGTCGACCGAACCTTGGGATCGGTCGACCGAACCTTGGGATCAGTCAACCGAACCAAGGATCACGTCGACTGGATTAGGCAAGGTTGATCGGGTCAGAGGAGCTGATCGGACGACCGAATGAGGGGATCGGTCGACCGAACCGAGGATGAGACTTGACCAGATCGAAGCGGAGCGAGCAGATCGGATGGGAGAAGACCGTCTGATCGGTCAACCGAACGCAGGGATCGGTCGACCGATCCGCCTCGGGTCAAGCCTGATCCCGAAACTTGGGGATCTGGATCAGCCTCACAGAGCCTATAAAAAGGAGCCTCGGAAGCAGCTAAAGATCATCACGAATAGAAGAACCTGTGCTCCTCCGTGCGCTGCTACAAATGCTCCAACAACGCTCTGCTACTCCAACGAATTACAGCTCCAAATTTCTTTGTTCTCGTTTAGTTGGTATAGCTTTTCTTTTATTTGCACTTAACTGTAATTCAATTGTAATCATCTTTTCGATACTATAGTTGTTACCCACCGAAAGCGATCAACGATCGCGAGCCTTGGAGTAGGAGTTGCCCTAGGCTCCTAATCAAGTAAAACTCTTGGTGTCCTCTGTCTTCTGTGTGTTTTTGCTTGTTCCGCTTATCTTTCCGCTGCTTTAACTTGATACACTTTTCTTACGATTCTGAAACGTGTGAAATAGCCATGAGCCCCCCCTCTAGCGCTTTCGATCCAACAATTGGTATCAGAGCGGGGTAGCTTTGATTTGATGCAACCACCAATCAAGCAATTTTTCGTGGTATTTTTAGTTTTTCGGAGTCGACCGGAATTAGTATAATTACTATATTCCGATCTATTTCTCATTTGAATCGATTTTTTTCTCTCGAAGTTGGTGCAACACCACTCGAGTTCGTTTTTCTTTATACATCCCGCACTACTAATCCAAGACCCAGTCTTGGAACAGATTCCCTGTTTTTGTGCGCAGGTTTTAAAATGGCACTTCAAGAAGGTTATAGCACCGCTCGACCACCGCTCTTCACCGGAGACGACTTCGGGTACTGGAAGGGCCGGATGGAGGCATATCTCCAGACTCATTTTGAAGTCTGGATGATTGTCAAAACCGGGTTCTAACTACCAACTGACAGCGTCGGCAAACAAGTACCATATGAGGACTGGGACGCAACACTGATAAAGAAAGTAGAAGCAAACACAAAGGCTACCTGCATACTCCAGTGTGGTCTGACAAAGGAGGAACTCAACAGAGTAGGATCGTTCTTGAGTGCAAAGGAGTTATGGGAAAAGCTAATCGAGCTACATGAGGGTACATCAGAAACCAAGGTAAGTAAGCGAGATCTGCTGTTCAATAAACTATATAACATTAAAATGCAGGAAAATGAGACGGCTAGTCAACTCCACGCCCGGATTCAAGATCTACTCAACGGGCTTCACGCGATCAGACAGAAAGTGGAGAACCACGATATATTGAGGTATGCTTTAAATGACTTCCCGAGAAATGCCTTGTGGGCATCCATGGTAGATGCCTACAAAGTTTCTAAAGATTTATCTTCCATTAAATTAGATGAACTTTTTTCTGAATTTGAATTGCATGAGCAGACTAATGCACGCCCGGTCAAAAAGGGTATAGCTCTCGTTGCAGGTACTAGCAAAACACGTGAACCGAGATCGAGGCACAGAACCGAACAAGAGTCAGAAGAAGAACCTAACTCTGACGATGAAGACGACGAACTTACGACTGAGCTTGTCAACCTAGTAAGGAAACTCTACAAGAAAAAGAAAGGCTTCACCAAGAAGGATCTCAAGAAGGCAATTCAATCCAAGGAGGCTCAACCAAAGTCAAAAGTAAAATTCGAAGTGACATGCTACAGCTGCAATCAGAAGGGGCACATCAAAGCCAACTGCCCAAATCAAAAGGACGCGAAGAAGCAGCAACAGAAAAAGAAGGCTCTGAAGGCGACCTGGGACTAGTCATCCTCGGAAGAGTCTGACGACGAAGAACTCGAACAGACGAGTTTTCTCGCGATGATAGCTCGGGAGTACATTCAAGAATCCGGAAGCGAGGACGAATCAGAAGCTGAGTCCGAGAGAAGCCATGGATCCGTATCCGTTTCCGAAGGGCCTGACCCCGCTGTAAGTATCCCGCGTTTACACAATTTAGTAAACTACTTAATGCGAAAATTAGCAAAATCGAACATTAGGATCAAGTCACTTCTAAAGGAGGTAACCACCCTCAAAGAAGTGACCAACTTCGAATCCTTGCCTGACCCAGTTCAGACTGGAAACTCAACTCAAGTCCAAAAGCTTGAGGAAGAAAACTCCAGTCTGAAAACTCAAGTTAAGGACTTGAAGAAAATGTTGGAACGATTTTCTTTAAGCTCCAAGAATCTTGACCTAATTCTTGGGACACAAAGAGTCGTTTACAACAAATCTGGATTAGGTTTTAAGACCAAAAAGAAATATCGATCCTATCTAACCTTAGTCAATAGATCAAATAAAAAGGTAGTCCAAGCATGGGTACCTAAGTCCAACTTAGTCAATCAAGTTGGACTTGGTCGATATTGGGTTCCCAAGGATCAAGTTAATTACCTTGATAGACCTTATCGAGGCTATGATCCAGGGGGAGCAAAAAGAAAAATTATCTTAACAAACAAATTAATTAAATAAATAATTAAATCATCTTAATAAACAAACAATTAAATTGAATTATTTTAATAAATAATTAGTTAAATTAAAATCTTAAAGGAACATAATTAAAGGAAAATCAATAATGGAGGCTCCAGAATAGCTGGCACCTCCAAAAGGAATTTACCCGGCAGGGTAACCGAACACAACATACACGGCAGGGTAATTAGGACTAGAATAAAAAGGACTAAGTTTAACTTGACCCACGGTACTAGTGAAGTATTGGATGATAGTACGTTGCATATCTAGGAAGATATGGCTTTGACCTGGTACATTTGGCTAAGTGGAACTGATCGAAGTTACCCTTTATGGATCCTAACCAGTTAGACCAAGGTTTTGTACTAAGTTCAGTGGATAGGACTATTTGGAAAACTTTGAAGGCATGGTTACTTTAATGATGTCCAAGTGACTCACCATACCCCAGAGGTTTATCCAAAGAATGCCTGTTTGTTGAGCCCAAAGCTAAACCTGAATCTAACACAAAGTTAAATCAATCCCTATAATTGAACATAATTCATCTCACAAAATTGTAGGATCCCTGATTAAAAAATCCAGATCGGGTGAGATGACTAAAATCAAATTAAATTCTTTTAAAATCAAAATAAATCAAATTAAATTCTTTTAAAATCAAATTAAATTCTTTTAAAATCAAATTAAATTCTTTTAAATCAAATTAAATTAAAATTGAATTCTTTTTTTAAAAAAATTTATTTAACAATTCTTTTTAAAAAACTTATTTAAAAATTATATTAAAACTTATTTAAAAAAATATTTTAAAAACTTATTTTAAAATATTATTTAAAAAATTCTTTTAAAAAACTTATTTAAAAATTCATTTAAAAACTTATTTAAAAATTCTTTTAAAAAACTTATTTAAAAATTCTTTTAAAAAACTTATTTAAAAAATTCTTTTAAAAAACTTATTTAAAAATTCTTTTAAAAACTTATTTAAAAAATTCTTTTAAAAAACTTATTTAATTTTTTTAAAAAAAATTCTTTTAAACAACTTATTTAAAAATTCTTTTAAAAACTTATTTAAAAATTCTTTTAAAAAACTTATTTAAAAAATTCTTTTAAAAAACTTATTTAAAAATTCTTTTAAAAAGTTATTTAAAAAAATCTTTTAAAAAACTTATTTAAAAATTCTTTTAAAAACTTATTTAAAAATTCTTTTAAAAAACTTATTTAAAAATTATTTTAAAAAACTTATTTAAAAAATTCTTTTAAAAACTTATTTAAAAAATTCTTTTAAAAACTTATTTAAAAATTATTTTAAAAAACTTATTTAAAAATTCTTTTAAAAAACTTATTTAAAAATTCTTTTAAAAACTTATTTAAAAATTCTTTTAAAAAACTTATTTAAAAATTATTTTTAAAACTTATTTAAAAAATTCTTTTAAAAAACTTATTTAAAAAATTCTTTTAAAAATTTATTTTAAAAACTTATTTTAAAATTCTTTTAAAAAACTTATTTAAAAAATTCTTTTAAAAACTTATTTAAAAAATTATTTTAAAAAACTTATTTAACAAATTCTTTTAAAAACCTATTTAAAAATTCTTTTAAAAACTTATTTTAAAAAAAAAATTCTGTTAAAAATTCATTTAAAATTATGTTTACCTTAACCAATTTAATCAACTTAACCAGCACCTACTTAAATCCAATTAGATTAAACCAATCATCTCACTTTAATGGAGCTAATTTCAATCGAACTATCTTTTCATCAAAATGATTCCAATTCAGATACTTTATGGGTAGGAATTGGATCAATGGATGTTGGATAGTGGATACTCCAGACACATGACTGGAGACAGATTGAAGTTCACAAAGCTCAAGTTAAAGAATCTAGGCTCAGTTGCATTCGGTAACGACGAGAAACTTAAGGTAATCGGAAGAGGTAACATCGAACTCAACTCAGACTTTATTATTCGAAAAGTCTTACTAGTTGAAAACTTTAACTTTAATTTACTCAGCATTAGCCAATTATGTGATAGTGGGTACTTAGTTAACTTTACCAAATCTGGGTGTACAATTAAAAATGATTATAACCCTGAAATTATACTTAAGGGCATTAGAAGAAATAATGTATACACAATTAACCTACCAACATTCTCACCAAAGTGTCTCCTGACACAACAAGAAGAAACTGAGCTGTGGCACAGGAGACTGTGTCACACTCACACCAGACTTATTTCAAAAATAAGTCAAAATGATCTAGTTAAAGGTCTACCCAAATTAAAAGTTGTTGAAAATTCAATTTGCAATGCTTGTCAACAGGGTAAACAAACCAAATCAACCCATAAATTAACCAACTTAAATAGAACAACTTCAATACTTGAGCTCCTTCACCTAGATTTGTTTGATTCGCATGGAGCCAAGTCACTAAACAAAAACCAATATTGCCTAGTAATAATCGATGACTACTCAAGATATACTTGGGTAAAATTTTTAAAAACTAAAGATGAAACCTTTGAAACGTTTAAAATCTTTTGCAAATTAATAGAAAATGAGAAAGACACTCACATAAAAAGAATCAGAAGCGACCATGGGGAAGAATTTGAAAATCACAATTTTACTAAATTTTGTGAAATAAATGGGTACAAACATGAATACTCCTGCCCTAGGACCCCTCAACAAAATGGTCTAGTAGAACGGAAAAACAGAACCCTACAAGAAGTTGCCAGGACCATGTTAAACGAATATAAACTATCTAATGAATTCTGGGCTGAAGCAGTTAATACAGCCTGTTACATTCAAAATAGGATTTTAATTGTAACGACCACCCTTCTTACTACTACTACTACTCTATAAGAGTGACCGCTACTTAACTACTAACTCTACTTAACCGGTACGCTACTTAACTACGAGAAATCTCTACCGAAAAATTTCGGCAGAGTCTCCCCTGTACCGGTGACCAAATCATCAATACAAACAAACTATACTCAGCCACAGGCGGCTGGAACATATATCTTCACAACCACGCAGGTATAATATCACAAATAAAAGGAGGAAACTACCCTAATAATAACAAACAACAATATCACTCCATCAATAGAACCCAACTACAAATGCGGAATAAACTTAATTACAATCTTGACTCATAATAGCATTTAAAGAAAACTAAAGAACTCTAAACAGAAAAGTCTTAACAATTCCTTAGCAAACTCTTGATCTCCCCATAGTCCAGCCATCACACACCTTCATCACCACCACCTTGTCGCCTTCCTTGTTAAATCTTTTCCTTTCCTTTATCTGCAGTAGGAGGAAGTGCAGTCTATAAGCATAAAGCTTAGTGAGCGCTATCTACTCACAAAAAAACTCGATATGCATGTATATAAATAAAAACATGCTAAAACTGAATACTAACATGTAAAGCTACTCATGCTCATAAATAGCAAAGGAATCATACTATCTGAAATACTAAACATGTATAGCTAATCATGCTCATAATCCAATGAAGGAATCATACTAACTAAAATACTAAACATGTATAGCTAATCATGCTCATAATCCAATAAAGGAATCATACTAACTGAAATACTAAACATGTATAGCTAATCATGCTCATAATCCAATAAAGGAATCATACTAACTGAAATACTAAACATGTATAGCTAATCATGCTCAAAATCCAATAAAGGAATCATACTAACTGAAATACTAAACATGTAAAGCTACTAAACATGTAAAGCTACTAAACATGTAAAACTACTAAACATGTAAAACTACTAAACATGTAAAGCTACTAAACATGTAAAACTACTAAACATGTAAAATAATCTAGTAGCAAGGAAACAATTGAAACTACTACTGCAGGCTTCAAATAACAAGAAACTAAACTTTCTAATTCTAAACATTTTTGAAGCTTGTTTCATTTGTTTCAAAACTTATACTTTAATACTTCAAAATAATAATAAACTTCTTTTGGGCCCGGCATTGTACCACTTTGCGCGCATTCTTAATAAGAATCGAGGTAGCTAATCCCGAAACTACTAAGATACTTCTAGGCCATGTGCCTAGGGGCAACTTGGAGCCCATCCCTTGGATCTTGTGTCCGGTACATGCCCTTTAAAAGTAAAATACTTTCTTTTTAACTATAACTTCTTTATACTTGCCCTTACTTGGCATTTAAGCAAACACCTTGTGTGCGCTTTTGATATTCAATATTCTGGAATTGAAATCAAGTCTAAACCTTAGTCTTTCTTGCTTATAGTTCTTAAAGATAGAAACTCATGCTTATGTAATAGCAAAGAAACTAATAACTGCATGCTCAAGATATTCTAATAGCAAAAGAGACTAAAAAGTATCACCGTGCACATCTAATGGCAAAGGGAACTGATCATGCTTAATTAGTAGCAAATAGAAAATTTCTCATGCTTTACTAACAGCAAGTGAAAACTAAACAGCAAGAAAATAAATCTAAACAGCAAAGGAAAGTCTAAACGACATGCTGAATCCATTCGAACTCCTTCTCCTCTTCTTTAACAAGCAGATTCAAGAATAGAAACTTCAACTCATAGCAGTAAGTAAAGGTATCTGAAACTACTCCTCACTGTGACAAAATGAAATGAAGTCTACATGCGCTAAAGGACTAAACTACCTCATGCTCAGATTTAACAAAGAGATTAAATCTAAAGACATCAACAAAGTGGAGCTAAGTGAAGTCAAATGAAGCAAAGTGTAGCAAAGTGAAGTGAAATCAACCTCACGGCAGCATTAATCCAGAAAATTCTGGAAATTTGCTAGAAATAGTTTTAACTAGAATTAGTCTCTAGTACTACTACTACAGCATATGCTAAATCTATCCTAAATGATAGTAGGGTGACCGGTACATTTTAAAAGTACCAAGAAGAAGATCTTCTGGTTTTGAAACCCTTCTTGTATTGTTCTATTCAAAATCAACCATGCAGATATTAACCGAAATCAACCAAAGACAAGTATTAAAACAGGACAATGCTACCAACTGTAAAATGCCATATTTCCTGCTATAATTAAGTAGATCCCTTTAGGTGATTCACGACAGCAAAACTAATCCCATCATAATCCACAGAAATGCAGCAGATCATTGGGCGTGTTGAAACTGAATTACAAAGTAAATTAATTCACAGCAAAATCCTTTACTCAATGACTTACATGACATCTACACAAAAAGGAACCCAATCAGCGACTACATGGCACAAACTACCTCACGGCAGAAAATAAAATCCCTGATCATGCTTCACAGTAAAACTCGAACAAACAAGAAAACATCAAACGAATCGGAACTACTCCTACTGCAGGTGAGAAGCAACTCACATCGCTGTTCTTGGACTTACAATCGAAAGGAAGAAGAAAAGCTCTAGGGTTTCGGGTGAGGTGAAAATCTCGGTGATTCCTCTACGTCTTCACCTTCTCCTCGATGAAGGGGATCAAAATCGGCAAGGTTTGCCGGAAGAAAGCCTTCGCCGGCCGCCGGAGAAAGGAAACCTAGCTCCGCCGCCTCTTTCGCCCGAGCAGAAGTCGCGACGCCGCGCAAAAGAGAAAGAAGAAACGAGGGTTTAGGTTACAGGAAAATACCTAAGTTCTCTTCTTATAACTAAGGTTCTTATTCTCTAACTACTGCTTAAGTATTATTCACTTCTTCCTTAGTTAATAATCGCCGCCAGCACAGCTGGTCAGGCGGGTTTTGCTCGGGTCAAAGGTCTCGGCTTCGAACCCTCAACCGCGCACTTTTAATTCCAATTTATTTCCTAATCCTTAACTATGCTATAAACTTAGTTCTCACCATATAAGGTTAACAAAACCGTGTAGCTCAGCTGGTTGGACCGGTTTTGCTTGGGTCAGTCCGACCCGAGGTTGTGGGTTCGAATCTCACCTTCAACATTTTTTTTAAAAAACTTCTTTCTTTTTGTAACCCTACTAAACGACCTCCAAAAATTACGTAAAAAATACTCTAAAAATTCCTAAAAATCTCTAGAATATTTTAAAAGTATTTTCAAATATTTTTATGGACTTTTTGAACTTGAAATAGGGAAAATTGGGTCGTTACATTAATTAACAAATTTCAAAATAAAACATCCTATGAAATTTATTATAATAAAATTCTCAACTTAAACTATTTAAAGGTATTTGGGTGTAAAGTCTTCATTTTGAACACTAAAGACTGCTTAGGGAAATTTACATCAAAAACAACCCCTGGAATATTTTTAGGGTATTCAACAACCAGTAGGGCATATAGAGTGTATAACAAAAATACCCTAAAAGTAGAAGAAACAACAAATATAATATTTGATGAAGAAAATAAATTACCCAACATAATAAATGAAAATACAGAAAATGCTAACTCAATAAATAGAGAAGATGATGAAATTCAACCTAAACCTATTGAATCTGAAGAACAAATCACTAACTCAAATGGTATAAGACCAACAAGAACAAGCACAAATCACCCATCTGACCAAATTTTGGGTGATCCAACTTTAGGAGTCAGAATTAGGTCATCTTATAGGAACCAGAGCCAAATAGCCCTGATTTCAAAAATTGAACCCAAAACTATAGAAGAAGCCCTACCAGACCCAGATTGGACTCTAGCAATGCAAGAAGAATTGGCCCAATTTGAAAGAAATCAGGTCTAGGAATTGGTGTCTAAACCCGTTAATAAGTCCATAATTGACACTAAATGGGTTTTTAGAAACAAATTAAATGATCAAGGTGAAATAGTTAGAAACAAAGCTGTTAGTAGCTAAAGGGTTCAGTCAAGTAGAAGGATTAGACTATGATGAGACCTATGCCCCTGTAGCAAGACTTGAATCCATTAGGATGTCGCTGGCCTATGCAGCACACAAGGGATTCAAGCTATTTTAAATAGATGTAAAATCCACATTTTCAAATGGATTTATTAAAGAAGAGGTATATGTAGGTCAACCTCTAGGATTTGAGGACTTAGAACAACCAAATTATGTCTTTAGACTAAAAAAGGCCCTATACGGACTAAAACAAGCACCTAGGGCTTGGTATGAGCGTCTGTCTAATTATCTAATATCAAAAGGATTTAACCAAGGTCAAATAGACCCAACCCTTTTCGTAAAAACCTTAGAAAATGACATTTTTATAGCCCAAATTTACGTCGACGATATTATTTTTGGATCAACAAACTCTAAATTTCTAAAAGAATTCACCAAACTAATGGAAAATGAATTTGAAATGAGTCTAGAAGGTGAACTTAATTTCTTCTTAGGTTTACAAATTAAGCAAACTAAAGATGGAATTTATATTTATCAAACTAAATATGCTAAGGAATTAATTAGAAAATTTGGAATGGAGAACTCAAAAATCATTAATACACCAATGGCTACTAATGCTAAAATTGACTCAGACTTAGAAGGTAAACCAGTAGACTTGAAATACTATCGAAGTGCGATAGGAAGTCTACTGTACCTAACTGCGAGCCGACCAGACATTATTTTCGTAGTAGGTATGTGTGCACGATACTAATCTTGTGCAAAAGAGTCTCACTTAACCCTTGTCAAAAGAATCCTTAGGTATGTTAAGGGAACCCTAAATGTAGGACTATGGTACCCTAGATCTGGCACCCTTGACCTAACCGTCTACTTTGACTCAGACTATGCCGGGTGCAAGCTAGATAGAAAAAGCACAAGTGGTAGCTGTCAATTTCGATGGCAATGCCTAGTAAGTTGGTCAAGTAGAAAGCAACACTGTGTTGCTTTATCTACCACTGAAGCTGAATATATAGCCTTAGGTGAATGCGCATCTCAGTTACTACGGATGATGCATACCCTTAAAGACTATCAACTGGAATATCAGAAAATAAAAATCTCAATTGATAATATAAGTTCAATAAATCTAACAAAAAACTCAATTCATCACTCAAGGACTAAACATATAGAAGTGAAGCACCATTTTGTAAGGGATCACGTAGTTAAGGGTGATATTGTACTCAACTATGTTGAGTCAAAATCAAACCTAGCTGACATCTTCACAAAGCCCTTACCTGAACTTGAGTTCAGCTCACTTAGAAGACAAATAGGGATGTGCTTAGTAGAATAGGACTTATCTTTTCTTGAAAATTTTATCTTTAAATCAGTTTGGCTTTAAAATCTTAGGCAAAATGATTTTCAAAGCTCTAAATTTTGTTAGTTTTTCAAAATCTGGTTTAGCATAGGATTTCCCCCCTAGAAATCTTGTACCCCTAGTTTCAGTCAGAGCATCTCACAAGCACACTAGGACTACCTTGCTTGTGTTTGAAAATACTTAGAACGGTGTAAGGTGCATAGAGTACTGCCTGGACTTAAGAATGCTTATGTCAGTGCATCGACATAAGTCTGGGCGTTAAATACTTAACATACAATAATCAAGTCAAGTCATCCAGTCCTAATCAAATCTAACTGGATCTATTGACTCAACTTGACTAACCAAGTGAAAGTTGTTGCCCTCTAGGCAATCAGCTAGTAGCTAAATGGTTAGACATGTGGCCAAGAAATTAAGTGTTTGATTTTTTTTTTTTTCGGTTACTCAACTTGCACATTAGGGCTCTAATACCTCACTAAAAGAATTTAGTTAACTGACAATCAATTTAACTCGACTCATGCTTGGACATTAAGGCTTTGAATCTATCTAACAGAGTTTGAAAATCCATTTTTCCCCAAAGATTTCAACTAAGTTTCAAATTTGGCTAAAGAAAATTATCTCTTTAGACATTTAGCTAAGAGTCTAACAATGAATATTAAGTATAAAAAGATAAGTGTTTTCTTTAAAAGTTTTTTCCTTTCTTTAAAAGTTTTTTAAAAACTTAGTTCAAATTTTGTACTTAAGCAAATCTTAAGTTTTCAAAATTTTGGCTAAACAGAGTTGTTTTGTACTTAAACTATTTTCTTAGCAAAAATTTTCTAAGTTTTCCTACAAAGTCTTCCCTACAAAGTTTTAAAAGCCAGGTATTTTAAATGTCATTGGGCTTCAATATTTTTACTAAGTTTTTCCTACAAAGTTCTTTGATGTATGGCAAAGGGGGAGAGTAGGACAAAAATTCAAATAAGAGTTCTTTTATTAAGGGGGAGCCTTAGCCTTACGAAGTTTAAGTTAGTTTTAGCTTAACTATGCTTGCATTCCTTTTAACTTATTTTTGAAAAATACTTATATATTTTTCTTAACTCTGAATTTCAGTTGCCATAATAAAAAAGGGGGAGATTATTGGCGCGGGAAGCATCCGACGATCGAACCGTTATTTTGATAATGGCAAAGGAATTCAAAGTTAAGGTTATGTTGTTATCTAACAAGGTTCATGGAGCTTGCAGGAAAGTCCTAAGTGGTACTTAGGCAAAAGTCCTAACTACGATTAGGCGGGTGAAAATCCCTAGGGGGTGGTAACCCTAGGTCATAGGGGGCGGTAACCCTATGCGGAAAGTCTTGGCTGGTCGAGGGCTTCAGGCAAAAGTCCTAGGGGGTGGTAACCCTAGGTGGAAAGTCCTGGTGTCGCGAACCAGGTGGAAGACTGGACGAGCCGGGAAGCGGGAGTCCAGTAGAAAGTCCAGAAGCATCGAGTGTCGAGCAAAAGTCCAGTCGATCTGGAGAATCGAGCTGGCATCAGGTAAACTCTCCTGAGAGGAGTAGGTTAGGACGCGTTCCTTGCAGAGGGAACAGTAGGCGTCGGGTCGACCTAGGGTCTTTCGGTCTGAAATCCGAAGTCAGATTCGGACAGTCTGGAGATTGTCAAATCTATTTCTATATCTTATCGTTTGTACCCTCAAGCCAGCACATCAAACTTCCAAAGATTAGACCAGGCTCGACCAGAGGATCGGTCGACCGAACCAAGGATCAGCGTCGACTGGATCAGGCAAGGTTGATCGGGTCAGAGGAGCTGATCGGTCAACCGAACGAGGGGATTGGTCGACCGAACCGAGGATGAGACTTGACCAGATCGAAGCGGTGCGAGCGGATCGGATGGGAGAAGACCGTCTGATCGATCGACCGAACGCAGGGATCGGTCGACTGATCCACCTCGGGTCAAGCCTGATCCCGAAACTTGGGGATCTGGATCAGCCTCACAGAGCCTATAAAAAGGAGCCTCGGAAGCAGCTGAAGATCATCACGAACAGAAGAACTTGTGCTCCTCCGTGCGTTGCTACAAACGCTCCAACAACGCTCTGCTACTCCAACAAATTACAACTCCAAATTTCTTTGTTCTCGTTTCGTTGGTATAGCTTTTCTTTTATTTACACTTAACTGTAATTCAAATTGTAATCATCTTTTTGATACTATAGTTGTTGCCCACCGAAAGTGATCAACGATCGCGGGCCTTAGAGTAGGTGTCGCTCTAGGCTCCGAACCAAGTAAAACTCTTGGTGTCCTCTGTCTTCTGTGTGTTTTTGCTTGTTCCACTTATCTTTTCGCTGCTTTAACTCGATACACTTTTCTTACGATTTTGAAACATGTGAAATAGCCACAAGCGCTATTCACCCCCCCTCTAGCGCTTTCGATCCAACAGAAGGGTGCTTGGCCAAATGCCCTGGTGGTGCGGACACCCAGAGTTGCTCTAGGCAGTTGGATGACCAAAATGTGATCGGCAAGGTGAGCTGGAACGCGATGATTGGCGAACCTACGTCACAGTCCAGGCACCCAAAAGTGGATAACTTTTGCTAGATTGAGTTTCGACGAGAGTACACCACGTCAACACAGTCCAGACTCTCGGGAGGGGATCTAGGTGCCAGGGAAGGGATCCAGACACTCGGAACAGACTATAAAAGAAGCCTTTTACTAGTGGCTTCAATACAACATTCCAAGCATCTTTTGCTCCTGTGCGCGGCTTAGAAAACGCTTCCACGATGCCCAAACGCTACTCCGACAACTGAAAGCTTGCAACTTCAGATCTTTACAAGTTGCCAGTATAGTTTTGTTTAAAGTTTTATAATTGTAGTTCTTATATATGATATTTGTAATCTTTCTTTGAACTACTAGAAAAGACTTTTGCAAAAGCTTTATTTCAACAATGCTCTTATTTTTTTTACTTCTTAGATAAATTTTCCTTAGGAAATTCTTCCTTAAATATATTTTTTAAAAATCTTACTTAGCAAATATGTCTCCTTAAAACTGTTCTGAAAATCTTTACTTACAAAATTTTTGAAATTTACTCAAAACTTTACATACAAATTTTTGAAAAAGTCTTCTCAAAAGTTTTCAGTTTTCTTTAAAATTTTATGAAAAGATTGGCTTAGAACGTTTTGTTCAAACCTCTCCCAAAGTCTGAGATATATAACATTTTTCCTTTCAATTATTTTCTGCATTATTGTCTGGCATTACCTTTCTTATGTTTGTATTTCCTTTACCCTAGTTTTTTTTATGAATACCAAAGGGGGAGGGTAAAGGTTAATGTAAAGAAAACAACAAACAAATTTGATCATGTAAAAAAAATACAAAACCAACTAAGATCATTTGCTTATCTTTTTACATATTGTCTCTCAATATTATTTTTTTCTAACTTTAACCTGTTGGTGCGGTTAGCACTATCGGTCTAACTCAGGTTTTAATGAATGGAAAATAGGTTAAGTTAGTTTTGTTGTTATCTAACACTCTGATCGAGTGTGCAGGTGAAGCCCAAACGGGTCGACAGGTTGATCAGACGTTTGGCACGAAGTCCAGCTAGGTCGACGGGCCGACCGGATAGCTGGCACAAAGTCCAAACGGGTCGACGAGCTGACCGGACGTTTGGCACAAAGTCCAGACGGGTCAAAGGGCGGACCGGACGTCTGGCAGGTAAGTCACTAGAGGAGAGTGACTATGAGGACGCGTTCCCGGGAAGGGAACGTAGGTGTCGATCCGACTTAGAACCATTTCGGAACTCTAAGTCGAGATCTTGACTAGATTCCAGTCTCGGAAAGACGGAATCTAATTAATATTCTGTTTGTTTATTATAACTGTGCTAATACTTTGTTTTGCAGGATAATATAGTTTACATTTTACCTCAGACTAACTCTTTCTTGCAGGAGAATGACTTCTAGAGAAAAGTGGTCCAAGCGTTCGGAATGGATCCGGGCGCTCGGAGGTCCGGGCGCCCAGAAGGGATCTGGGCGCCCGGAATGCAAATTTTATCCCAACGTCACCTCGCCACATGGAGCTCGCTGATTGGCTCGGCTACGCCACCTTCAGGGTGCCCCGAAAGGATGCGGGTGCCCCAAACCTCATATATAAGGAGGGTCAAGGCTAAAGCAATTCAACAACTCAAGATCTACTCTCTTGTGCTCCTGCAACGTTGCGACGCTTCTCCGACGACGCGCTCTTCTTTTCATTCTTTGTTTTCATCGGTATATTTTTCTTTTAAAAAACAATTGTAATCACTATTATAATACTATTCAAATTGCTAGTGGATTGCCCATCGAAAGCACCCTTGTGTGCAGGCCTTGGAGTAGAAGTCGCCAAAGGTTCCGAACCAAGTAAAACGATCTTGCTAGCATTGCTTTGCTTTTCACTTTGCTTTCACTTTTTCGCTGCGTATCTCGAAAGTTTTAAATCGATATTCACCCCCCCCCCTCTATCAACTTTTCGCGATCCAACAAGTGGTATCAGAGCAGGTACCGCTCTGATTTGGTGCAACCACCAATCAGACAAGGGGGTGAAACCTTTCTCTTTTCATTTTTCGGTTTTCAGTTTTTCGTTTTATTCCAAACTGGTATCATTACCTGTTTTGGAAATTCTTTTCGTTGCTATTAATCTGATTTTGTGCAACACCAAATCAGTTTTTCAGTTTACTTCTTATTCTCCCGCTGTCACGCCCCAGGTAGTCCCTGTCCGAAGAAATTTCGGCAGCATCTCCCCTGTACGGGTGACAATATGAATCTCAGTATACATATATCTATACCTCGGCCACACTCGGCCGGAACAATACACACAAATAGTAAACAATCCACGCAGTTATATTCAACATTTCTACACAGATATAATATGAACAATCCACGCAGTTGTATAAAGAAAAGATGATATAGAAATCAACGAAGATATACGTACACATCCTACTCCACTACAACGAAGAAACGAAATCCACGAAGTAATGAAATATTCGCAGCGGAAAACAAAGTAACAAACCCGAATGTTCGATATAAAGTCCCCAATACAAACCCACATCACAAGTATACGTATAAAAGCGAATACAGAAAATGATATCTAGAAATCCTCGCGACAAAGGGGCTAGCGACTGGAATATCTCCCAACGGCCTCAACCTGAAAAATAGTAACAACGGGGTGAGTTCAAAGAACTCAGCAGGTAATCCAATAGATATGTACAGCAACATATAACCACCAGTAACATCCTATGGTACAGTACACTAAACCATAGAGCCTACAGTACAGTCTCCTAACAGTACAACCTACGGTACGGTCTCCTAACAATATAACAGATATGCATAGCTGAAATAAACTGTAATAACCAGCAAAAGGCATAAAGTACAGTCTATAGCAAGAATAATAAGAAAATGCATAACTGAAATAAACTGTGCTCACCTGCGAGGCTTGGGTAACTGACTGTCAACATACAGAGATAAAAATAGTCAGAGCAAAAGCATGTATCCTGTATGCATGTCAATCATATGCAATCATCAAAATGCATCAATCATAACGAATGCAATCCGTGCATATGATGCAATATGACATGGTCACCCCTGTCAACCAGTCAGTCATCTCACACACAATGGTGAGACCGAATGGGTAGGGCTGTGACACCGTGCACTCTGCCATCACTGCCCCTAAAGAGTGACCGAGTGGACGGGATGCTGTCGGAGTACACCTATCCTCCTACCTCAAACATAGTGAGGGAGCGCAATGCTCTCAACTCCCGGTACGCGATGACGGGGAAGGATCCCGGCTGCAACCCCGTTGTATCGTGCTACCCATGAGCACCCCAGCGGTGCACCACCGAGCAACCTGCCATACACACCCCGAGTGCTGTGCCACTACCCATGCAATGGTCACGCTGTGTGCAGGCCCTCATGTAGCAGGCCAACGAGCTCAACAATAATGGAGTCGTCAATCACCCAGCATGCAATCATGCAATATGGTGCGTGCGGCTACAGTATGTCATACCTGAATATATCCTCCTCCGTAGGTGCCAAAAAGGTAAACGCATATATAACAGAGATATAAGCAACATAAATCCAACAACATATAACAAGTACCTACAGCAACTAGTCCAGTGGAAAGTAACACTAAATGTACCTATCCATCTCCATAAACATATATACACATGGCAAAAGATAAAAGCATCCAGTTCTAAGGTAAAGCAACTAACAGAAGAAGCATGTGATAGGTATCAACTAAGCTAAGACCAGGTAAGAGATAAATCTACCATCTACCACTAGTAATTATATATAAACTATACATATCATAAGACAGTATCAAAAGATAAGTCAAAGGGTACCCGCCTCAAATAGAAGGTACAGTATCACGCCAAATCCAACGTCGAGACGTCTGTCTCGAATCAGAGTCCTGTGTCAAACAAATACATTTACTTTTATTTAGCTAGAATACAAACAAATAGCTAAATAAATCCTAAATAAAAATTTAGGGATAAACCCTAAACTATATCCCTAAACTTTTATAACGGTTAATTAGGGTTAATTACCTTAACCCCAAACAACCCTTTAGATAGAAATCCAAAACCTAAATCCATATAACCTAATTAATCTACACAACCTAATGATGATTAATCATCAATAGGTATCAAGATCATACCTAATCATCTAACAAATATCCAAATTCAAAACATGATCTACAACACCTAATCCTTAAATTCAAACCTCGGTTCTTGATCCAAAGCCACTGATGATGTTGGTTTGAATGCTGCCGGCAAGATCAACCCAAGATCTACATCCCTAAGACAGTGCCTCTTAGCTCACAGCCACGCTTGTTAATCCTCAGCACTCAACCTTGTTGAGATCCCGAGCACACCTCACTGATCAAACCAGAACCTCACTGTTGGATTCACCTCTCGATCAGAACAAGCAGAACAAACCTCCCTCCTTCTCTTCAATCCCGTAGCCCCTCGAAACCCTAGGGCATCTTCAAGCCGGCGATTGGATGGCAAAGGATCGACCTAGGGCATCGAATCGGGGAAGAAAGGATCAGTAGAACCGGGAGGAAAGCTTGAGGAAGACGTATGAGGGAGTCGATAGGTTGGAAGACGAAGCGAATCTCGTTCCTCACCATGCCCTAGCCACCGTATCGCCGACGATCGGTCGCTGAATCCACCGAGCCACAACCCCTCGACCGAAGAAGATCTGTACTCCACCAGTCCCGTCGTGCTCCAACAAGCTCTGGTGACTCCACTGGTTTTCGTTGAGGTCGACACTCGCCGGAACCCTAGGCTTTGCTTCGTCCGCAAGAGAAAACAGAGGAAGGGGAGAAGAAAAGATCGGGGAAGGAGGAGAAGGTTCGGGTGAGGAGAGGATCGGGGTCGGCGTTTGGGGAAAGAAATAAAAGGGAAAAGGTTTTATAAATAAAACATTTCCTCAATTAAACGGTATCCCAAATAGGCTTTATTCGTACCCACCGATCAATCCCCTCAAAAGCCTCCGTACGTGCTCCGAAAAATTCCCAGAAAATTTCTAAAAATTCCGGAAAAATTTTATAAGGCTATTTCTCAAATAACCCTATTTATTTAAATTTTCCGAGATCTCACACCCGCACTACTAATCCAAGACCAAGTCTTGGAACCTTTTTCGTCGTTTTTCTTGTGTGTAGGATAAATCATGTCTCAACTTGAGGGCTTTAGCACAGTACGTCCTCCCCTGTTCAACGGGGATGATTTTCCATACTGGAAGAAGCGGATGGAAGTCTACCTGAAGACAGACTTCGACCAATGGTTTAGCGTCACAAAAGGCTACAGAACACCAGTTGACAACTCCAGAATTCCACTGGACCCGGAACAGTGGACTCCAGACATGAAGAAGAAAGCTTCAACAGATTTCAAAGCACTCAACACGCTACAATGCGGGTTGACAAAGGAAGAGCTGAACCGGGTAGGACCGCACTAGAATGCGAAAGAACTATGGGACAAGTTGATCGAGCTACACAAAGGAACGAGTGACGCCAAGGTAACGAAATGCGATTTGTTATTAAACAAGTTATTTAATATTAAAATGCAGGAAGGAGAATCGGCGAGTCAGCTTCACGTGAGGATCAAGGATATCCTCAACGGGCTCCATGCGATAGGCCATCAAATGGAAAATCACGATCTAATCAGGTACGCGTTAAACGCTTTTCCACGTAACAATTTGTGGGCATCTATTGTGGATGCCTACAAAATTTTAAAAAATTTGTCCAAATTAAAACTTGATGAACTATTTTGTGAATTAGAGTTACATGAGTAAACTAACGCTGGATCCGATAAAGGTGTTACCTTATTTTCAGGTTCCTCCAAGGAAAGAACAAAGACCAAGTCTGAAGTGGAAGATGAGTCTAATCAAGACTCTGAAGACGAAGAATACCTGGTGAACCTGGTAAGGAAAATGTTCACCAGGAGGAAGAAGAGCTTCAGCAAGAAGGACCTGCAAAAGATCAATTCCCCAACCGAACCAAGGAACGTGACGTGCTTCGGGTGCAACAAGAAGGGGCACTACAAGAATGAGTGCCCGAAATTGAAAAGCGACAAGATGAAGACGACCAAAAAGAAGACCCTCAAAGCAACGTGGGACAACTCTTCCTCGGATGAATCGGAGGCCGAAGATCAGAAGAATCAGAGTTACCTCGCGCTGATGGGCTAAGAAGTGGAGTCGGAGGACGAATCGGAAGGCGGGTCCTAACCTGAATCAAGCCACGAGTCTGTACTCGTTTCCGAAGGTCCCGAAGAGGTATACTTTAATTTGAATAGAAAATTTTTTAAAATCATTGCATGTTTGAATAAGAAATTAATTACCAAAGAAAATGAAAACAAATTGCTCCTTGAGAAAAATCAAAACCTCAAGGAACAAATTACAAAAAATAATCCAACTCAAGATCTAACACTTGAGGAGGAGAATTTATCACTAAAAATAGAAATTAATAAATTAAAAGAAATATTAGAAAAATTTACAACAAGATCTAAGAATTTAGATTTAATCTTAAATAATCAAAAAGTAATCTATAACAAAACCGGACTTGGCTACAAGTCAAGTTCAAATAAAACATTCAAATCATTAATAACTCAACACAAGCAATCATGTAAAGCATGGGTTCCGAAAGTGTGCTTAACCACACAAGTAGGACTTAATCAATACTACATACCTAAAGAAAAAATATACTATATAAAATCAAATAAATCAAATCAAAAACCAAAATACAAACCTAAATCAACAAATTCAAAAACTAAATATTTTAAAACCCACCAAAACTTAGAATATCATGAAATTAAATATAACTATAAAAGAAATAGACATAAACCAAGAAATAAAAATTAAAAATAAAGGCCAATAATTCAGGGGGAGGCTCCAGAATAGCTGACACCTCCAAAAATAATCTACCCGACAAGGGTAACCAAAACCAACCTACCCGGCAGGGTAATTAGGACTAGAATAAAAAGGATAGGGTTTAACTTGACCAATGGTACTGGTGAAGTTTTGGATGATAGTACGTTAGGGAAGCTTAGTCTATGCATGTCTAGGAATATATGACTTCAATCTGGTGCATTTGGCTAAGTGGAACTAACCGAAGCTACCCTTTATGGATCCTAACTAGTTATACCAAGGTTTTGTATTAAGTTCAGTGGATATGACTATTTGGAAAACCTCGAAGGCATGGTTACTCTAATGATGTCCAGGTGACTCACCATACCCCAGAAGTTTATCTAAAGAATGTCTGTTTGTTGAGCCCAAAGCTAAACCTGAATCTAACACAAAGTTAAATCAAACCCTAAAAATTGAATCTAACTCATCTCACAAAATTACAAGTTTCCCTGATTGAAAATTTAGATCGGGTGATATGACTAAGAACATTAAATTAAAATTAAAATAAATTCAAATAAATTAAATAAAATTAAAATTAAATTAAATTAAAATTATATTAAATTAAATAAAATTAAAATTAAATAAAATTAAAATTAAATAAAACTAAAATTAAATAAAATAAAATTAAATCAAATTAAAATTAAATTAAATTAAATTAATTTTTTTAACGTAAAAAAATTAACTTAAAATTTTATTTTAAAATTAACTTAAAAATTTATTTTAAACTTAAATTTTTTTTAATTAACTTAAAACTTTTATTTTAAATTTTAATTTTTTTTTAAAAAAATTATTTTAAACTTAAAATTTTTTTAAATTAACTTAAAAAAATTATTTTAAACTTAAAAATTATTTAAACTTAAAATTTTTTTCAATTAACTGAAAAATTTTATTTTAAACTTAAAAAAAATTAAATTAACTTAAAAATTAATTTTAAACTTAAATTTTTTTTAATTTAACATAAATTTTTTTAAAAAATATAAATTTTTTTAATTAACTTAAAATTTTATTTTAAACTTAAAAGTTTTTTTAATTTAACTTAAAATTTTATTTTAATTTTTAATTTTTTTTAACTTAAAAATTTATTTTAAATTTAATTTTTTTAAAAAAAACAACATAAAAAATTTATTTAAACTTAAAATATTTTTTAAATTAACTTAAAAAATTTATTTTAAACTTAATTTTTTTTAAATTAACTTAAAATTTTATTTTTATTTATTTTTTTTCAAATTAACTTAAAAATTTATTTTAAACTTAAATTTTTTTTTAACTTAAAAATTTATTTTAAACTTAATTTTTTTTTTACTTAAAAATTTATTTTAAACTTAATTTTTTTTAACCTAAAAATTTATTTTAAACTTAAAATATTTTTTAATTAACTTAAAAATTTATTTTAAACTTAATTTTTTTTAAAAATTAACTTAAAAATTTATTTTAAACTCAAAATTTTTTAAAATTAACTTAAAATTTTATTTTAAACTTAAAATTTTAATTTAATTAAAAATTTATTTTAAATTTTACTTAAATTTTTTTTAACTTAAACAATTATTTTATTTAAAAATTAAATTAAAATTTATTTTACTTAAAAAAATTATTAAATTAAAAATTTATTTTAAATTTTACTTAAATTTGTTTTAAAAAAATTAACTTAAAACTTTAGTTAAATTCTTACATAAAATCAAATTAAATTAAGTCTAACTCAAATTCCTATCTATTGTAGGAAACCAAGTGGATTTTGGACAGTGGTTGCTCCAAACATATGATTGGAGATCACACCAAGTTTACACAACTCACTTACAAAAGTTTAGGAACAGTTGCCTTTGGAAACAATGACATACTCAAGGTAATTGGCATAGGTAACATTGAGCTAAGAATTGACTTCATTATTACAAATGTACTACTTGTTGAAAGTTTCAAGTATAATCTCCGTAGCATAAGTCAATTGTGTGACACTGGATATAAGGTTAGGTTTTTATCTTCAGAATATTTAATCAAGCACCTAGATAACCCTCAAGTAAATCTAAAAGGGTTCAGGAAAGACAACATCTATGTAATTAACTTAATCACTTCTTCAATTAAGTGTTATTTAACACAAAAAGAAGAAACTTGGTTATGACATAGAAGAATGTCACACATAAATTTTAGAAATATAAGCAAATTAAATGGATTAGTTAGATGATTACCAAAATTACCTAACTTGGACTCAACCATATGTAATACTTGTCAACAAGGTAAACAAACAAAATCTACTCATAAACCAACCAATCAATCTCAAACTAACTCAATATTAGAACTTCTACATTTAGATCTATTTAACTCCCATGGGGTCAAATCAATAAATGGAAGTTTATATTGTCTAGTAATAATAGATGATTATTATAGGTTCACTTGGGTAAAATTTTTGAAAAATAAGGATGAAACTTTTGAAACCTTTACAAACTTTTGCAAACAAGTTGAAAAATGAAAAGGATCTTAAAATTAAAAGAATTAGAAGTGATAATGGGGGAGAATTTAAAAATCATAACTTTAATAAATTTTATCTTAAAAATGGCTACCATCACGAATTCTCGTGCCCTAACCCCCAACAAAATGGGATTATAGAAAGAAAAAATAGAACTTTACTTGAAGCCTCTAAAACTATGTTAAATGAATATAATCTACCCAAATATTTTTAGGCAGAAGCTGTTAGTACAACCTGCTATGTGCAAAATAGAACAACACTAAATAAAACTCATAATAAAATCTTTTTTAAAATTTATTATAATAAACAACCCAATATAAAATATTTTAAAGTATTTGGGTGCCCAGCCTTTATCTTAAACACAAGAGAACATTTAGGAAAATTTACTTCTAAAATAGAAAATGGAATCTTTGTAGGATACTCCTTAAATAGTAGGGGTTACAAAATATATAATAAGGTTATCTTAAGAATTGAATAAACTACTAATGTAAAATTTGAGGAATCCAAATCAAACTTAGATCAAACCCAACTTCAACCAATTGAGTTCATTCAAGACAATAGTAATCAAGAAGGAACCAATCAAGATTTAAATCATGAAGAGGAAGAAGAAACTCAAGAAAATCAACCTCCTAGAACCATAAGAGTCAACCCATATCATCCAATTGATCAAATAATTGGTGATCCAGACTTAAGGGTTCAGACTAGGTCATCTTTTAGAAATCTAAGTCAAATTTCTTTAATTTCAAAAATTGAACCCAAAACCATAGCTGAATCCTTACTTGACCCTGATTGGGTCATAACCATGCAAGAGGAACTAGCTCAATTTGAACGCAATGAAGTTTGGGACTTAGTACCACCACCCAAAAATAATAAAATAATAGAAACAAAGTGGGTATTTAGAAACAAATTAAGTGAAACTAGGGAAATTACTAGAAATAAAGCTAGGCTAGTTGCTAAGGGGTTTAGTCAAGTTGAAGGACTTGACTATGATGAAACATATGCCCCAGTGGCAAGATTAGAATCCATTAGAATGTTACTCAGTTATACAGCCCATAAAGGATTTAGACTGTACCAAATGGATGTTAAGTCTATCTTTCTCAATGGACTAATAAAAGAAGAAGTCTATGTAGGACATCCACCTGGGTTCGAAAGTCTAGAACACCCTGACTATGTCTTTAAATTAAAGAAAGCATTATATGGATTCAACAAGCACCCAGAGTATGGTATGAAAGGCTAACCTCTTACCTAACATCCAAAGGGTTCAACCAGGGTCAAATTGACCCAACCTTGTTCCTTAAATTAATAAAAGAGGACATATTTATCCCACGAATATATGTAGATGATATAATTTTTTGCTCAACCAACTCAGATTTTTTAAAAGAATTTACTAATCTAATGGAATAGGAATTCGAAATGAGTTTAGTAGGAAAACTAACTTATTTTTTAGGATTACAAATCAAACAAACAAATGAAGGAAACTATATTTATCAACAAAAATATACTAAAGAATTACATAAAAATTTGTAATGGAAAATACTAAAGAAATAAAAACGCCTATGGCAGTGAACACAATCCTAGATAATGACCCAAATGGAAAATCAGTTGACTTAAAATATTATAGGAGTGTCATAGGTAGCCTACTATACTTAATTGCAAGTTGACCTGATATTTTATTTGTAATTAGTATGTATGCTAGATACCAAACCTGTGCTAAAGAATCACATTTTACTCAAGTCAAAAGAATCTTTAGATACATTAAAGGAACAACAAATGTAGGTATTTGGTATCCTAGGATTAATAATTTTGAATTAATAGGATATTCTGACTCAGATTATGCTGGGTGCAAATTAGACCGTAAAAGCACAAGTGGTGGATGTCAACTACTAGATCCATCACTTGTTAGTTGGTTTAGTAGAAAGCAACACTGTGTTGCTCTATCTACAACTGAGTCAGAATATATAGTCATAGGAGAATGTGCTGTTGCATAACTATTATGGATGATGCACACTTTAAAAGATTTTAACTTAAACCTTACAAATATAAAAGTATTAATTGACAATATTAGTTCAATCAATTTAACAAAAAATCCAGTGCATCATTCCAGAACAAAACACATTGAAATTAGACATCACTTTATCAGGGATCATGTCACTAAATGAGACATTGAACTCAAGTATATTGAGTTCAAATCTAATTTAGCTAACATATTTACTAAACCCCTCCCTGAAAGTGAGTTTAGCAATCTACGTAAAAAATTAGGGATGTGTTTAATAGATTAGGATCCTTAATATTCAAAATTGTTTTCAAAAATGGTTGATTTAAATTCTAGGTTAAAGTTGTTTTTTACTTTTCAAAACTTTCCCATTTTTAGAATTTCAAAAATGGTTTTAGCCTTAGACTAGGTTAATCCCTTAGAAAGCATGTACCCATAGGACTAGTACTTGAGCATTTCACCAACACCCTAGGCTTACCTTTATTGTGATTGTTGAACATAGAAAGGGGTGAGATGCATAGGCACATTGTCTGGACTTAAGGTGCTTATTTCAGTGCACCGACATAAGTCTAGGTGTTAAATACAAAACAGACATTAATCAGGTTAAGCTATTTAGTTTAGTCAAACACTAACTGATTTTAATTAGACTTAACCTGACTAGTCAAGTGAAAGCTGCTATTGTCTGATAGTCAGTAAGTAGCTAATTGGTTAGACAGTTATTTTTTGATGTCAGGTTCAGGGGGATGAATTAATTTTTATTTTAAATTAAGTGTTTTCACATTTGAAATCTATTTTTTTTAAAACTAACTTTTACAAAACTGAGTTTGTTTTTGAATCTTAAGGTTTTTGGTTTTAAAAAATTGAACTTGAAAATTGAATCTACCTTAGTTTTGGTTTTAAAAACAACTAAATTTAAAGTTAGATTTTCTTTAAAAACTGCATTATAAAAATTATATTTTACTTAATCTTGAAAATTTGATTTGAAAACTACAATTTTACAAAATGAGTTTTGAAAATTATTTTGAAAATTAAATTTTTTAAAACCTGATTTTTCTTAGTTGGATTCTTTTTAAACTTAATTTACAAACTAAGTTTTTCAAATGGTTTTCCTTAAACCTTGAAAATTGAATCTTTTCAACGTGTTTTCAGCTTACAAACTTATTTTGAAAATTGAATCTTTATAAAACTTATATTTAAAAAGGTTTTGAAAATTTGATTCACTTTGCAAAATCTATCTTTAAAAATATTATAAAAAGTTACTAAATTACCTTTTCTAAAGCTATCTTTCTAACTTAGCCATTTTTTTTACCTAGCTATTTTGAAAAGCTTATTAAAAATTATTCTTTCAAAGCTATTTTTCTAAATTAGCTATTTTTTTCATAACTTAGCTATTTTGAAAAGGTTACCTTTTAAAAGCAAAATCTTTAATTAAGCTCCCCTGAATCAATATGACTTATGTTTGTTTTTTCTTGCATTTGTTTCTTTTACATGTCTATGTTTGATGAATGCCAAAGTGGGAGGGTTAGGTGGTTAAGTTAGTTAAAACAATAAAATACCAAATTTAAAACAAAAACTAAATTAAAAACCTGAATAATGCTTGTTTTACTTGCATTCTTTTTTCACTAACTTAACCAGGTTGTCATTGCATCAAAAAGGGAGAGATTGTTGGTGCGGTTAGCACTAATGGTCTAACTCAGGTTTTGATGAATGACAAAATAGGGTAAGTTAGTTTTGTTGTTATCTAACACTCTGATCGAGTGTGTAAGCGAAGCCCAAACGGGTCGACGGGCTGACCGGACGTTTGTCACGAAGTCCAGCTAGGTCGACAGGTCGACCAGATAGTTGGCACGAAGTCCAAACAGGTCGACGGGCTGACCAAACGTTTGGCACGAAGTCCAGAAAGGTCGAAGGGCTGATCGGACGTCTGGCAAGTAAGTTGAGGTAAGTCACTGGAGGAGAGTGACTATGAGGACGCGTTCCCAGGAAGGGAACTTAGGCGCCAATCTGACTTAAAACCATTTCGGAACTCTAAGTCGAGATCTTGACTAGATTCTGGTCTCGGAGAGACGGAATCTAATTAATACTCTGTTTGTTTATTATAAATGTGCTAATACTTTGTTTTGCAGGGTAATATAGTTTGCATTTTGCCTTGGACTAACTCTTTCTTGCAGGAGAATAACTACTAGAGAAAAGTGGTATGGGCACCCAGAATGGATCCGAGCGCCCGAAATGCAAATTTTATCCCAACGTCGCCTCGCCACGTGGAGCTCGCTGATTGGCTCGGCTACATCACCTTCAGGGCGCCCCAAAGGGATGCGGTCGCCCCGAACCTCCTATATAAGGAGGGTCAAGGCTGGAGCAATTCAACAACTCAAGATCTTCTCTCTTGTGCTCCTGCAACGTTGCGACGCTTCTCTGACAACGCGCTCTTCTTTTCATTCTTTGTTTTCATCGGTATATTTTTCTTTTAAAAAGAAATTGTAATCACTATTGTAATACTCTTCGAATTGCTAGTGGATTGCCCATCGAAAGCACCCTTGTGGGCCTTGGAGTAGGAGTCGTCAAAGGCTCCAAACTAAGTAAAACTACCTTGTTAGCGTTGCTTTGCTTTTCACTTTGCTTTTACTTTTCCGCTGCGTATCTCGAAAGTTTTAAATCGATATTCACCCCCCCCCTCTATCGACTTTTCACGATCCAACATAACCTAGATTGTCATTGCATTAAAAAGAGGAAAATTGTTAGTGTAATTTGCATTAATGATCTAACTCATGTTTTGTTGAATAACAAGGGTATTAAAGTTAGAGTATTTTGTGGTCTAATTACTTTACCAAGTGTGCAGGAGTTAACGGGTCTGAAGGACTTGACACCAGACTGAAATCCAACTAGGTCCACATGACCCGATAGTTGGAGGGAAGTCCAGATAGGTCTGCAGGGCCCGATATCTAGTGGGAAGTCTGGTTAGGTATGCGTGCGGGACCTAACAACCGGTCGAAGTTAAGTTGGGTATGTGGACCTAACAACTGACAGGAAGACCTGGTGGGTCAAAAGTAAGTCAAGCGACTATAGTTGGTAAGTAGAGGTAAGCAACTAGGGGAGAGATCCAATGAGGACGCGCTCCCCGTTGAGGCAACTATAGGCATCGGTCCAACTTAGGTTTATTTGGGAAACCTAAGTTGAGATTTTGACTAGATTCTGGTCTCGAGGAGATCAGATCTAATTACTACTACTACTATTTTGTTGTATTATTTTAACTTTATTTTACAGGATAAAGTTATTTTTTGTTGCCTGCACTAACCTTTTTTTGTAGGGAGGAAGTTGCTGAAAAAAGGGGAGTCCAGGCTCCCGGACTAGCTGTGACCAGTGGGTGCTTGGGCAGGCGCTCGGGTGGTCCGGTCACCCGGAATGAGTCCAAGCGCTTGGACTAGAAAAGTTATCCCGAAACTGAGTTGGAGCGCGTTGACTGGTCGAGCCCACGTCAACGATCTATACGCCCGAAAGTGGATGAAACTTCGTAGATGAAGTTTCGACGAGAGCACGCCACGTCAGCATGATCCAAGCAACCAAAGGTGTTCAGGCACTCAGAATGGGCCTATATAAAGCCCTTTGACCAGCAACTATAGAACAACATCTGCTACAACTTTCATATTCAAGTGCTGCTCTGAAAAGGCTCCGACGACATCGAATGGTTGCTTCGAAGTTCGAAAAACGAGAGACTTCATTTTCCTTTCTGTTTGTTGGTAGCAAGTTTTATTTTCAGTCCTTATACTCAATCTTTGTAATCCTTTTATGAACTGATAGTGATTACCCAACGAAAGCAATCAACGATCACGGACCTTGGAGTAGGAGTCATCATATGTTCCTTACCAAGTAAAACTTGGCATTGTTAGCATTGTCTTTTTTATTTCCCTTTTCCGCTGCATAACTTGTTTTAACTCATAATTTTTTAATTTTTGGCAAATGCTATTCCCCCCCCCCCCCCCCCTTTATGATCCAACAGAGTACTTCGATGGAGTATGAAGGATGCAAGGATTGCATCCGAGAGACGAGAAGCTGGGAGGAAGACTGTTTGGAAAGAATGGAATCAAGTTGGGGATGACTAGAGAAGAAAATAGTCAACTCCGTAAGTTAACCATTCAAGACGTCAGCATCACTTCCGAGAGCCCTAAAGTCGTGGCCATGTTAGCAGAGTCGTTGCTGAAATGAATCGAGACGAAGTCCATGTTAGTAGACTTCAAACACCCGTATCGCTTCTAGGCGCCCGGAATGCCTGAAGTCATAAGGAGTCGTTGAGCAGACTATTACCAAGTGGATCAATCTTGATGAATCTAGGCGCCCAAACTGCTTCCAGGCGCCCGTAAGGTGCCACGTTAGCAAACGGTCAGATTGAAGGCGAAGGTTATAAAAGGAGGGTCGTGGCTCGACGTTATGGATAACACACTTGATTTCATTTCTGTTCGACATTTTTTTTTTTTTGTGCTCAATTGCTGTAAGGGATTTCTCTACTTCTAATTTGTGTTCGAAGAAGGAGATCTTCATATTGCTTTTCATAGTTTTGGACTAACAATCTAAGGGTTGTGACCAAGTAATCCTTTGTGTCTCTTTTCTTTTATGTGTTTGTTTTACTATTAATGTGTGTATCCTTGCTAGTTCGTTAGCAAGAGAAATATCATGTTTTAAATTGTAGGTACATTATTCACCCCTCCCCTCTAGCTCGGGAACCAAATCCTCTATAACATTTGGTATAACATTTCCTATAACATTAATAATTGCTTGTCAATTGTATCAAATTTAATAATTGCAACTCCGGGCAGCCTCCGGCCGCTTGCCCCAACCCAAACTACAACTTAGATGAGAATATGAACTTAGGAAGGGATTGCAGTCAATTGCGGCCAGAATCCGCCCGTAATTGCAAGAGCATTTTTATGGGTGTGGAGCATGTGACAAATTCATAAATATGGGGAGAAGTTTGAAGAGAAGTTACAATTATTAAATTTGAAACATCTGACAAGCAATTGTATAGAAAATGTTATACCAAATGTTATAGAGGATTTGTTCTGCTCTAGCTCTACAAACCTCTTCCGCTGCACCAATACTGAGTCCCTTGTAGACTAAGTTTAACACCACTGTGAGTCACATCCAGGGACGGACCCAGAGGGGGGCGGCATCGGCGGTCGCCCCTCCTTCCGGCAATGGAACCCCCAGTATTATAGAGTTTCACCGGTAGAGATAGAGGATACCACCCCTTGTTCACGTAAAAATCGTCCCTCCATACTTGAATTTTTGGATCCGTCACTAGTCACATCTATCTCAGCTTGATCTTGATCTTGAGTTTGATGGACAACTTAACCCTACCAGACACGTGGGGGCTACAAGAAACCGCCACATCAAGACCAATCTCCATCATGTTCTAAGTGGAATTAGAATTGGAGAACTCTTTGTTCCCGTTTTATTTGAACGATTTAATTTTCATAAAAAGATTGATTAATTAATTATTAATTATTAGTTATTTATGATTGAGTACCCATTAAATAATAGTGTTATCGTTTGGTATTTGTTACAGTATGTTTAGTTCAAGAGGTTTTAATGCAATTAAATATGAACAGTTATAATCAAGATTTTAACTAAAAAGTTAGGTTAGTTACGTTGTTGACAGTGGAATGATATTGATCATCTTATGTTGTACATCGGGTGCACATCCAATATAATTTTTTTTACTTCCTAAACACTAAATACTATATTCTAACCTCTAAATCTTAAGGCATAAACTCTAAACCCTGAGTTTTAAAAAGAATACACTACGTATAATCATGGACAGCCTATTAAAGTGTGTTGTTGATATTAGTTATTTATATTATATTTAAATTTATTTTGATTTCAAATGTAAACAAAAAATTTAAGTTTTTAAAGAAAATTTAATATTATGACTTATAAAAATATATATGATCATCCATTATAATTAATTAGTTTAATTTAGTTTTGTTTTGATTCTAAAAGCTAGTTATAATAAAGTTTAAAAATGGCTGCCTGATATATATCAGGTCTTTTAAACATAACATTTGATATAAATTTTTAAGTAATTTCGTTCGATAATAATAAGCATGTAAAAAAATTAAGAAAACATAGCAATTATACTAAAAAAAATTAAAAGATTACTCACATATAATTATTTTAAAGTGTATTAACCATCTCCTCTCGACTTGTGTGTCAATCCAACTGCCAATATTTTTTTAAAGAAATAAAAGATATATTTCTTTTCACTTTTCGAGATACATGATGTATCAAGAATCTCAATGATAAAAAAAAATTAAAAATAAACTTATATTACAACTGTCACTCAATATCATTATTGCATAATATATTATACATCACAAAGCAACAAAAAATTCCCACAATATAGTAACAATTCTTAAAAAGAGAAAAATACTAGTGTATCCAAGAACAAAATAAGATGTAATGTAACATATAATAAATCACATATACGATAATAACTTCATAAGACACCACAGATGCACCTTTAAATAACAACTATGATCTCAGGCTCAATCTCTTCCAACTTTCATCCTACAATCAAGAGATTAAAAAAAATAACTCAATATTATCAAAATGGGCAGTGACAACACTATACATATAATTGAATAGATATTTATCCAATATCATCTTATTAGTTATTTTAGAAGCTAAGTATTCCAATCAATATTATCACATTTGAATTACAAATACATTTGTGTTGCTCCATATGGTGCCTTCATTATTATACATTTTTTCAAGACATAAGTACTCTATTTAATAATATATATGTATTGAATTAAGAATTTTAAATAAGTGATTATTTTTTCATGAGAATTCTGAAAGTTACTCTTCGTTTTTTTTCCCCTTCAGGTGAATATTCTGAAAATGATTTTAATTTAGTTTTACAAGAATTCTTTCAATGTGTATACGATGGGACTGAAAGTAAACGTAAAGTGGATGAGTTTGAACACCATCACTTTTCAATAATGAGCTAACTTAAATATAAAAAAATAAACTTTTTATAAAAGAAAAAGAAATCATGTTCTATGCCAAAAAGAAGCAATTTAACTGTGCTGACTGTGCAACTATAGTAATGCATATAATGGTTAGTTTTCTAACTTACCTTTCCAATCATGTCCAGTTTAATCTGAGGACTGAGGAGCCTATGAAATATCAACGTATGACACATGTGAGATGGTCGGCCAATCTTCGCCAATCTCCTTTTCGTATCTTCTTTTCAATTGTGGGCAGTTGATAATACTCAAAGTTTCCAACATATGTAGATTCTTCAAACCCCTTGGCAGCGTTCCTAATTGTGAGCAGTTCTTGATTGATAGATGACAAAGAGACTTGAGATGTTGTAGCCAGTCAGGCAAGGTTGTGAGATTGGAAATTCCATCTATATATAGTTCTTCTAAAACAATACTGCTTGCTGCGTCTGCTGTCATCAACGACTCCAATTCATCACAACAACAAATACTTAATTCTGAATTTTCATATCGTTCAAGGTACTTGTAGATAGATGATCCATAATGTGCACCACTTAGAGACAGTCCTCTGAGCGTGTGTAAGTGTTGCAGTTGCCCAAATAAATTGACTCTGTTTCCACAAATCTGTATTTGGAACTTAGGTACTGAATTCAGGATTTGTACGAGTTCTTCTGGCTGCAATATTATACTTGGACAACCTGAGAGCTGTAGAAAACAAAGAGAACTGAGATGTTGTAGCCAGTCAGGCAAGGTCGTGAGATTGGAAATTCCATCTATGCATAGTTTTTCTAGCAAACTGTTTGTTGGTTCTGCTGTCATCAAGGACTCCAATTCATCACAACAACAAATACTTAGTTTTGCGATTCCTTTCCTAATCTTGAACTTAGTAAATCCATAATGTGCACCACGTATAGACAATTCTCTGATTGTGTGTAAGTATTGCAGTTGCCCACGTAAATCGACTTCGTTGCCACAAATCTGTATTTGGAACTGATGTACTAAATTCAAGATTTGTACAAGTTCTTCTGGCTGAAATATTATACAATGGCAATCTAAGAGCCGTAGAGAACAAAGAGAACTGAGACGTCCCACTTCCGACGGGAAGGATGCCAAATTATAACACCGTTCAATGGTCAATAAACGAAGCATTTCTAGGCGTTGCATTTCATCCCCAGGAAGAGATTGGAGTTCTATGCAATTTGTAATTTTTAATTCTGTCAAGGATGTGAGGTTTCTGATGCAGCCACTTGGAAGAGATGTCATGTTGTACATCTGGCTCACTTTGAGAACAGAAAGAGAAGTCATCCTTCCGACACAAGAGAGTAGGCTCCCGTTGCAGCATGATATCACAAGCTCTTGGATTCTAGGAAGTCTCGGCATACTTTTCAATTTGCAACAATCGGAAACCTGCAGCAGATGCAGTTTAGGGAAGAACTCATGGACACCATGATACTCTGACCATTCCTCTAAATTATTCATACGAGCCAAGCAGAGTTCTCGAAGGGAAGGAAAGCCTCTGTACCCATGGAACTCAGCACCCATATGTGTGATGTCACTGATAAACTTTAAGTCGAGCTTCTTAAGAAACTGCAGATTTCCAAACGGAGGAATATGCTCACAAACACGGCAGTTTACGAGGCAAACTTCAACCAAATTTGGCAGTGTCGGACCGCATCATAATGCTAAATAATTATGGGACAAATTGATCGAGCTTCACGAAGGAACGAGCGATGCAAAGGTAACAAAAAGAGATTTATTTTTAAATAAAATATTTAATATAAAAATACCGGAAGGGGAAACGGCAAGTCAACTGCACGCAAGAATCAAAGACATCCTCAACGGACTCCACGCGATAGGTCATCAGATGGAAAACAGAGATTTAATAAGGTACGCACTAAATGTCTTTCCTCGTAATAGCTTATGGGCATCAATCGTAGATGCCTACAAAATTTCGAAAAATCTATCTAAGTTAAAATTAGACGAGCTTTTCTGTGAGTTAGAATTACATGAACAAACTAATGCTGGAGCCGAGAAAGGTATTACTTTATTTGCAGGATCATCCAAAGAAAAGAAGAGCAAGTCTGAATCTGAAGAGGATTCCGGTCAAGATTCAGAAGACGAAAAATACCTGGTGAACTTGGTAAGAAAAATGTTCACCAGGAGAAAAAAGAACTTCAGCAAAAAGGACCTTCAAAAGATCAGTACTCCCACGGAACAAAAGAATGTGACTTGCTACAGATGCAACAAAAAGGGGCACTACAAGAGCGAATGTCCAAGACTGAAATTCGACAAACCGAAGTCAACCAAAAAGAAGGCCCTCAAAGCAACGTGGGACGACTCCTCCTCGGACGAATCGGAGGTAGAAGAACAGAAGCACCAGAGTCACCTCGCGCTGATGGCCCGCGAAGCTGAAACGGAAGACGAGTCGGGAGATGAAGACGGGTCCGAACCCGAATCAAGCCACGAGTCCGTACTCGTTTTCGAAGGCCCGGATGAGGTATATTTTAATTTAAACAAAAAATTCTTTAAAATTATTTCTTGCTTAAATAGTAAGTTGATTAAAATAGAAAATGAAAACAAATCACTCCTTGAGGAAAATCAAGACCTCAAGGAACAAGTAAAAAATTCAAATCCAACTCAAGATCTAATACTTGAAGAGAATTTATCATTAAAATCAGAAATTAATAACTTAAAAGAAATACTAAAAAAATTCACTACAAGATCAAAAAATCTAGACTTAATCCTGAACAATCAAAAGGCATGTTATAATAAAACCGGACTTGGATACAAGTCGAACTCAAATAAAACCTTTAAATCATTAATAACCCAATACAAATCAACTAATCAAGCTTGGGTTCCGAAAGCGTGTTTGACCACGCAAGTAGGAATTAATCAATATTACATACCTAAAGAAAAAATATATTATATAAACTCGAATAAACCAAATCAAAAACCAAAATACAAATCAAAGAAATCAAAAATTAAACATATTAAAACTCAACAAAATATAAATTATCACCAAGTTAATTTTAACTATAAAAGAAATCGACATAAACCTAAAACGAAAATTTAAATTAAAGGCCAATAATTTAGGGGGAGGCTCCAGAATAGCTGGCACCTCCAAAACTAACTTACCCGACAGGGTAACCTAAACAAACTAACCCGGCAGGGTAATTAGGATTAGTTAAAAAGAGACCAAGTTTAACTTGAATCAATGGTACTGGTGAAGTTTTTGGATGATAGTACGTTAGGGAAACTTGGGCATCGCATGTCTAGAAAGATATGGTTTCGATCTGGTGCATTTGGCCAAGTGGAACTGACCGAAGCTACCCTTAAATGGATCCTAACTAGTTAGACCAAGATTTAGTACTAAGCTCCGTGGATAGGACTATTCGGAAAACCTCGAAAGGTTGGTTACTTCTAATGACGTCCATGTGACTCACCAAGCTTAGAAGTTTATCCGAAGAATGTCTATTTGTAGAGACCAAAGCTAAACCTGAATCTAACACAAGCTAAACCAAACTCCATAATCCAACCCATCTCACAAAATTATAGGATTCCCTAATTGAAAACTTAAATCGGGTGAGATGACTAAGGATCAAAATTATATTTCGAATTTCAAATTTCAAATTTCAAATTAAAATTAAAATTTTGAATTTCAAATTAAATTAAAATTAAATTTCGAATTTCAAATTAAATTTCAAATTTCAAATTTAAATTAAATTTCGAATTTATTTTAAAATCAAATTAACTTTAAAAATTATTTTAAATTAAACTAACTTTAAAAACTATTTTAAATTATTTTAAAAACTTTAAAAATTATTTTAAAATTAAATAAACTTTAAAAACTATTTTAAAAATTAAAATTTTTAAATTATTTTACTTTAAATTATTTTAAAATTAAATTAACTTTAAAAATTATTTTAAATTAAACTAACTTTAAAAACTATTTTAAATTATTTTAAACTTTAAAAATTATTTTAAAATTAAATTAACTTTAAAAACTATTTTAAAAATTAAAAATTTTAAATTATTTTACTTTAAATTATTTTAAAATTAAATTAACTTTAAAAATTATTTTAAATTAACTAACTTTAAAAATTATTTTAAATTATTTTAAACTTTAAAAATTATTTTAAAATTAAATTAACTTTAAAAACTATTTTAAAAATATTTTAAAAATTACTTTAAAATTGAATTAACGTTAAAAATTATTGTAAATTAACTTTAAAATAAAAGACTAACCTTAATTCCTACTCATTGTAGGAAACCAAGTGGATTTTGGATAGTGGTTGCTCCAAATACATGACTGGAGATCACACCAAGTTCACTCAACTCACTTACAAAAGCTTAGGAACAGTTGCCTTTGGAAACAACGACAAACTCAAGGTAATCGGAATAGGTAATATTGAATTAAAAATAGATTTCATAAGTACAAATGTTCTACTTGTCGAGAATTTTAAATACAATCTCCTGAGTATAAGTCAATTGTGTGATACTAGATATAAGGTTAAATTTCTATCCACAGAGTGTTTAATCAAACATCTCCTACTATAAGCATAAAAGGTTTTAGAAAAGACAACATCTATGCTATCAACTTAACCACCTCTTCAATTAAGTGTTATTTAACACAAAAAGAAGAAACTTGGTTATGGCATAGGAGAATGTCGCACACCAACTTTAGAAATATAAGCAAATTAAATGGACTAGTGAGAGGCTTACCGAAATTACCTAACCTAGATTCAACCATATGTAATGCAAACAAACAAAATCCACTCACAAACCAACCAATCAGCCACAAACCAACTCGATATTAGAACTTCTACATTTAGATCTTTTTGACTCCCATGGAGTCAAATCCATAAATGGAAACTTATACTGCTTAGTAATAATAGATGACTATTCTAGGTTTACTTGGGTTAAATTCTTAAAACATAAAGATGAAACTTTTGAAATCTTTACAAATTTTTGCAAACAAATTGAAAACGAAAAAGATATTAAAATTAAAAGAATTAGGAGTGACAACGGGGGAGAATTTAAAAATCATAATTTTAACAAGTTCTGTCTTGAGAATGGCTACCATCACGAATTTTTGTGTCCTAAAACCCCCCAACAAAATGGAATTGTAGAAAGAAAAAATAGAACTTTACTAGAAGCCTCTAGAACTATGTTAAATGAATATAACTTACCTAAATATTTTTGGGCAGAAGCTGTTAGTACAGCTTGCTATGTGCAAAATAGAACAACATTAAATAAAAGACATAATAAAACTTTCTTTGAAATATTTTATAACAAACAACCCAACATAAAATATTTTAAAGTATTTGGGTGTCCAGCCTACATCTTAAATACTAGAGAACACTTAGGAAAATTTACCTCTAAAGTAGAAAATGGAATTTTTGTAGGATATTCTCTAAACAATAGGAGTTACAGAATATATAATAAAATTATGTTAAAAATCGAGGAAACCACAAACGTAAAATTTGAAGAAACCCAAGGACAAAATCAACTTCAACCTATTGAAAATAATAATTCTGAAGAAATCAATCTGTAACGACCCAATTTTCCTTATTTCGAGTTCCAAATGTCCATAAAAATATTTGGAAATGCTTTTAAAATATTCTAGAGAGTTTTAGGAATTTTTAGAGTATTTTTACGTAATTTTTGGAGGTCGTTTAGTATGATTACAAAAAAGAAAGAAGTTTTGACCAAAAATGTGGAAGTTGAGACTCGAACCCAAGACCTCCGGCCGAACTCGACTTAACCGAACGCAGCCAACCAACTGTGCCAGCGGCTATTGTTAATTAAGGAAAGAATGGACAAATATTTAAGGTATAGTATTTAATAAAATAACCTAGGTTATAAAAAGAGGTTAAGTTAAGAGAGGAAAACCTAAAATTTCTCTTCTCCTCACGCACGCGGCGTCGTTCCTTCTCTCGGGCGAAACCGCAGCCAAGGCTAGGGTTTCCTTCCTCCGGCGTCGGCGAAGGGTTTTTTCCGGCCGGTTTTCACCCGTGGGTGACCATTCCGACAAGGAGAACTCGGGAAATACAAGGAACCGGTAGAATCGAAGCTCCACCGAAACCCTAGAGCATTTCCCTTCAGTTGTAAGTCCAAGAACCCGATGTGAGTTGCTTCTCACCTGCAGTAGGAGTAGTTCCGCGACATTGATCTTCTTTTCCTTTTGATTTCGGAATTTGATTTCATTCCTTATCATCCACAACATGTCTTTTTGTTTCGGATTTATGCTAGTCCTTGTGTTGATTTCGGAGCATGTTTCATGAAGCTTGTATTTTTCTTCTTTGTTGCTGCCGTGAACCCAAAAGAAAGAAGAGAAGGATAGTTTAGGTTAGGCATGAAGAACAGATTCGAATCTAGGTTATCAATGATAATTCTCTTACCTTTGATGTCATGAGTTTGTTAAAGAAGAGGAGAAGGAATTTGAATGGGTAGGCATGTTGTTTAGACTTTTGCTTAGATCTACTTCTTTTATTGCTTCTTCTGGTATTATTGTGTCCCCACGGAATGGAGCTTTGGAATTTATTCTTAGCTTGGGTCTGAAACAGGTGATTTTTGCTTGTCATGTTCAAGGAAGTATAGATGGATTCGGGTTTAATGAGGGCATGAAATTGTAAACGTTGTATCTCTTAAAGCGTGAGCCTTTGATGTGCACTTCTGTATATCAAGTAGCTTGTGAGGTTGGATCACATATATAGCATTGCAGTTTAAGCCTTTTAGCAGTAGCTTTTATTTGTTATCACATTTATGTGTACAACCCTTCCATGCTATTACTAAATAACAGTAGTTTTGTTTGTTATCAAGTGAACATGGACAATCTTAACAGTAGCTTTGTGTGAACACCAGTAGCCTTAACAGTCTTCAGTGCTATTAGTTGAACATCAGTAGAATTCATTTGCTATTAATTAAGCATGATCAGTTCCCTTTGCCATTAGATGTGCACGGTGATACTTTTTAGTCTCTTTTGCTATTAGAATATCTTGAGCATGCAATTATTAGTTTCTTTGCTATTACATAAGCATGAGTTTCTATCTTTAAGAACTATAAGCAAGAAAGACTAAGGTTTAGACTTGATTTCAATTCCAGAAGATTGAATATCAAAAGCGCACACAAGGTGTTTGCTTAAATGCCAAGTAAGGGCAAGTATAAAGAAGTTATAGTTAAAAAAGAAAGTATTTTACTTTTAAAGGACATGTACCGGACACAAGGTCCAAGGGATGGGCTCCAAGATGCCCCTAGGCACAAGGCCTAGAAGTTCCTTAGTAGTTTCGGGATTAGCTACCTCGACTCTTATTAAGGATGCGCGCAAAAAGTTGGTACAATGCCGGGCCCAAAAGAAGTTTATTATTATTTTAAAGTATTAAAGTATAAGTTTTGAAACAAATGAAACAAGCTTCAAATATGTTTAGAATTAGAAAGTTTAGTTTCTTGTTATTTGAAGCATGCAGTAGTAGTTTATTTGTTACTTGCTATTAGATTATTCAGCATGTTTAGCTTTATTTGCTTTCAGTATGCAGTTATAGTTTTATTGGTTTATGAGCATGATTAGCTATACATGTTTAGTATTTCAGTTAGTATGGTTCCTTTGCTATTTATGAGCATGAGTAGTTTTATATGTTAGCATTCAGTTTTAGCATGTTTTTATTTATATACATGCATATCGAATTTTTGTGAGTAGATAGCGCTCACTAAGCTTTATGCTTATAGACTGCACTTCCTCCTACTGCAGATAAAGGAAAGGAAAAAAATTTAGCAAGGAAGGCGACAAGGTGGTGGTGATCAAGGTGTGTGATGGCTGGACTATGGGGAGATCAAGAGTTTGCTAAGGAATTGTTAAGACTTTTCTGTTTAGAGTTCTTTAGTTTTCTTTAAATGCTATTATGAGTTAAGATTGTAATTAAGTTTATTCCGCATTTGTAGTTGGGTTCTATTGATGGAGTGATATTGTTGTTTGCTATTGTTAGGGTAGTTCCCTTCTTTTATTTGTGATATTATACTGCGTGGTTGTGAAAATATATGTTCCAGCCACCTGTGGCTGAGTATAGTTTATTTGTATTGATGATTTGGTCACCGGTACAGGGGAGATTTTGCCGAAATTTTTAGGTAGGGATTCCTCGTGGTTTTTAATTATACCGGTTAAGTAGAGTTAGTAGATAAGTAACGGTCACTTTTAGAGAGTAGTAGTAGTAGTAAGAAGGGTGGTCGTTACAGTTGGTATCAGAGCAGTTCTCATTCTCCAGCATCACACACACATCAGCATCATCTTTGCCGTCTTCAAGTAAGAAAGTATTTAAGTTCTTTTTTATTGCTTTCCTTTATTATTATTTGCAGTATAGAGTGATTGCTTATAAGTGCTAAAGTAAGATAAAAGTTTTTGCAGTTTTCTTTGTTCATATACATATGTGTATGATTAGAAAGGATAGAGAAAATATCAAATCTTCTTATTTGTTTAACTAGATGTCAAGAAGAGGACGTCCCCGTACCGCTCGTACTGAGGACCAAGTTCAGGAGAATGAGGGGTCAGGCTCAACTGAGCCCAATCTTTCTGAAGTTGTTGCTCAACTTCAGAGACAGGTAGCAGAGCAGCAGCAAGTGATCGTCAATCTGATGGCGAATCAGCAGCCAGTCCCTCCCACTCCTCCAACAGTAACTGTGGAGACTCCAGGGGTAACCGAGGTTCCACCAGCTGCCCTGGGAGTCGTCACAGCACCTCAGAGACAAGAAGCCTACCTGATACAGTGGCTGAGATTGAAACCAGAGAGCTTCTCAGGCACGACTGAGCCCTGGGATGCCCAGAGAGCACCATGGAGCTTCTTGACTGGCCAGAAGTCGAGAAGGTCAAGTGTGCCTCCTTCTGCCTGACTGGAGACGCACGCATGTGGTGGGAGAGAGTCAAAAGCAAGAGGGCAGTCAATCAGATGAGATGGATTGATTTTGAGACAGAGTTCTACGACGAGTTCTTCCACCAAAGGATCACCAATAAGCACTACGAGGAGTTTATGGAGTTCAGACAGGGTGATCTGACAGTGGAGGAAGCAGTTAAAAGATTCAACAGGCTAGCTCGTCTCTGCCCAGAACTAGTAAGTACAGAGAAGGAACGAGTCAGATTGATGAGGCCGGTGATAGCACTTAATGTGAGTAGTGGAACTCACCAGCCCCAGACTGGCGAAGAGCTGGTCAGCAGAGCCTTAGTAGCTGAGCATTACCTGAACAGCATGAAAGCACAACGAGAACAGCACAAGCCAATCAAGATAGAAACCAAGACTGGGGGAAATCAGAAACCCCAGTTAAATAATCAGAACTGGAAAGGCAAGGGTACTAAAAGAAAGCAGTGGAATTCAGGGAGTAACGAGAAGGGAGAACCAGAAAACAAGCAGACTAATTTCCCTCCTTGCTTCAAATGTGGGAGAACACATTCAAGAGTCTGTCTTTTAGGTAAGACTGGATGTTATTCTTGTGGTTAGGAAGGACACATGGCTAAACAGTGTCCTAATAAGTTCAAAGCATCTCAGCCACAGCCAATACAATATGGAGGCAAGCCTCAGTTACATTACATGCCTGCAACTCTGGAAGGACCTCAGATCAGTCAAGGAAGGTTGGAAGCTCCACCAGTTCCATCCAATGCCAGAGTATTCTCCCTTACTAAAGAGGAAGCTGCTAGTGCCTCCACGGTCGTAACAGGTCAAGTAGTTATTTGCGCCGATGTTACTATCCGACTGCGACGATGATAACAGCTCACAGCTCACATGTCGGATAGTAACATCGGCAACCGGCTATAGCGTGACGATGATGACTGCGACGATGACGCCCTCGGCACTAGAATGGGTCAAGAGTAGCAAGCGGCAGCTGTTGAAGGGTGACTATCAAGTGTTGGAAACAGAAATTATGGGAGAAGAAAAAAGAATTATAGAAGGAAAAATGTGGAAGAGGAGAAATAACTCTATGTGGAAAAGGAGTAGAAGAAAATAGAAAACTCAACTTGTTCATTCATGAAAAAGAAGTACATATTTATAGGCTTATTGGATAAGCACTAATATGAGATAATCATGATATTTTTTTTTTAATTCTATCTCCACGAACTCTTATCAAAATTATCAATTCATCAAGTTCTATCTCTATCCTATCTCTAGTCAAGACTTGCCACCTCACCATTCTATCTCCATAAAATTTTATCAACAACTTTTATCTAAAAATCAAGTTTAATTTCCAACACCCCCTCTTAAACTTGATTTTGTAACTCCAAGCAAATATCGCATCTTGATAAAGTCTTCAAATTTGAGTGGCTTGGTAAAAATATCAGCAACTTGATCTTGAGACTTTATGTATTCCACTTGCACCTCTTTTCTTGTAATACATTCTCTGATATAGTGAAAGCATGTATCGATGTGCTTGCTTCTCTCATGGAAGATTGGATTTTTTGCTAGTGCTATTGTAGACTTGTTATCAACTCGTATCTTGGTTGCCTCTTCTTGTGGTAAACTTAACTCATTCAATAAATTTCTGAGCCAAACAGCATGACAAACACATGAAGTCGCAGCCACATACTCTGCTTCACAAGTAGAAAGTGTGACAATAGGCTGTTTTTTCGACATCCAAGTGAAAGCTGTATCTCCCATAAAGAACACAAATCCTGTAGTGCTCTTTCTATCATCTGTATCTCCACCCCAATCACTGTCACTATATCCTTCAAGTTTGAAGTGATTAGATGTTGAATAAAGTAATCCAAAATCTATCGTACCTTTGATATAGCGCAAAATTCTCTTAGCGATCTTAAGGTGGGTAGTAGTTGGATCTTCCATGTAGCGACTAACAAGTCCAACAGCATAAAGAATATCAGGCCTTGTGCATGTCAAGTATCGTAAACTTTCAACCAAACTCTTAAAAAATGTTGGATCAACTTTTTCTTCTTCATCATGCTTTGATAGCTTGACTCCACATTCTACTGGGGTATTTATAGGCTTACTGTTATCCATCCTGAACTTCTTTAATATCTCTCTTGCATAACCTGCTTGTGAGATGAAGCTTCCATCTTCCCTTTGGTTCACTTCAATGCCCAGATAGTATGTCACGAGCCCAATATCAGTCATTTCAAACTCTTTAGTCATCGCTTCTTTAAATTCTCCAAACATACTTGGATTGCTTCCTGTGAAGATCAAGTCATCGACATATAAGCATACAATCAAAACATCTTTATCCTTACTCTGAATGTATAATGCATGTTCATAAGGACATTTGATGAAGTCTTTCTCTTGCAGGTGCTTGTCTATTTGGCTATTCCATGCCCTTGGTGCTTGCTTTAGCCCGTAGAGAGCCTTCTTCAATTTTAGAACTCTGTCTACTTGTCCTTTAACTTCATAACCTAATGGTTGCTGAATATAGACTTCTTCTTCAAGAACTCCATTTAAAAAAAATAGATTTTACATCCATTTGATGTATTTTCCACTTATTTTAAGCTGCTAAAGTAATGATTAGTCTGATAGTTTCTAATCGAGCAACGGGAGCGAATACCTCATCATAATCAATGTCAGATCTTTGACTGTAACCTTTTGCCACCAATCTTGCTTTATATCTTTCAACTTCTCCTTTGGCATTCTTCTTTATTTTGTACATCCACTTCACACCAATCGCCTTATGTCCTTTAGGAAGTGTCGTTAACTCCCATGTGTCATTCTTCTCTATCTCCTTGATTTCTTCATCCATTGCATCTTTCCACCTTTTGCTTTTTATAGCTTCTTGGAAATCAATAGGCTCGCAATCCGCAAAGAGACAAAATAGAGTAAGATTATCTTGATTTTCAGTTACCTCATAAATTTCCCGTAAACTTCTAAAGCGTGGTACTTTTTCACTTAAAGTTGATGCAAATAAATTCTCTTGAGTACTTGATGTTGGTGTTACTAGTGGAGTAGTAGGCTCCTCTCTTGTTTGCTCTACCCTTAGTTGCTCCACATTTTCTTCTTCAAAGTATGGGAAGAAGTTGTAATCTTTATTTTGAGATTCTCAATTTCATTCTTCTTCTTCATTAAATATGACATCTCGGCTGATGATTGTCTTCCCAGTATCTGGATTGTATAACTTATACCCTTTTGAGTTAGTATCATAGCCAATAAAAATAAATTTCTTACTTTTATCATCCAGTTTGCTTCTTGCTTCATTAGGCACATGAACGTGTGCTATACTCCCAAAAACTCTTAGATGAGAAATTCCAGGTTTCCTTCCGCTCCACACTTCTTGTGGTGTCTTGCCCCACACACTCCTAGTTGGTGATCAGTTGGATAAGTATACTGCACATGCAACCGCTTCTGCCCAAAGTTCCTTTGGTAGCCTCTTGCTTTTGAGAATGCTCCTTGTCATGTCAAGGATGGTTCGATTCTTTCTTTCTGTCACTCCATTTTGTTGAGGGGATCTTGGAACTGTCAAGGGTCGTCGTATTCCGTTGGCTTCACAAAATTCTTGAAACTCCTTTGAGGTAAATTCTCCTCCTCGATCAGAACGCATAGCTTTGACCTCGAGACCACTCTCCTTTTCTATGGTAGCTTTAAATTTCTTGAATATGTCGAAGGCCTCCGATTTTTGCTTCAAGAAGTATACCCAAGTTTTTCGAGAAAAATCATCTATGAAAAGAATGAAATAATTACTCTTACCAAGTGAACTTGGCTTTATCGGACCGCAAACATCTGTATGTATAAGTTCAAGAGGCTTTTGAGCTCTTGAACTTGACTCCTTTGGAAAACTTCTTCTAAATTGCTTCCCACGTAGACATGTTTCACATACTTGATCAGGATGTTTGATGTAAGGTAGTTCTCTCACCATCTCCTTCTTTGAAAGCAGTTCTAGTCCTCCGAAATTCAGATGTCCAAATCGAAGATGCTATAGCCAAGTGATGTCTTTGTAACAAGCTTTGAGACAGTTGACGACATCATTTTGAATATTAAGTAAGAACATTCTATTTTTTGACATAGGCACCTTAGCAATTAAGCAACTAATATGATCTTTCAAGATGAGCATACCATCTTTTAGATGAATATCATACCCTTTTGCCAAAAGTTATCATAAGCTTAGGATGTTGCTCTTCATATTTGGTACAAGAAAACATTTGAGATAAATTCATGTTTTCCATTCTTCAAACGGATGAGAATGTTACCTTTGCCTTTTACCTCAATCTTTGATTCATCTCCAAAGGATACATTACCACCAACTGATTCATCAAGCTCTACGAACATGTTTCTTTTCCCACACATATGATTGCTTGCACCAGTGTCGAGATACCAAATTGTATCTTCTTCTCTTTCATTATCTTTATACGCTAGCAGTAGGGTGTCATCTTCTTCTTTCCTTTCTTCCATATAATTTACTCTTTCATATACTTTATTCTTGGGCGATCTACATTCTTTTGCATAATGTCCAAATTTGTCACAATTGTAGCACTTAACTTGAGATTTATCGTACCTCGAGTTTGTATACCCTCTTCCACGTCCTCTTGTTGAATGTTCTCCTCTTTCATTGTTGTTGTTGGAGACCCATCCTTGCTCATTAGGACGACTTCGTCCATATCCACGACCTCTTCCATGTTGATTTCTATTGTTACTGAAGCTTTCATCTTTCTTTGTCGGTTGAAGAGTCGTCTTTAGGAGTTGTTGAGTAATTTCTTCATTTATCTTCTTGTTTTCTTCATGGGCTTGTAATGAACCCAGGAGTTGCTCAATCGTCATGACTTGTAGATCCTTGGTCTCTTCGATGATGGTTGTAATGCTATCAAATTTTGAATCCAATGATCGAAGAATTTTCTCAATAATAGTTACTTCTTCTAATTTCTCACCATTTCTCTTTAGTTGATTGGAAATGGTAGAGACTCTAGAAAAATAATCTGATACTAACTCACCTTCTTTCATACGAAGAGCATCAAATTGACTTCTTAATGTTTGAAGGCGTACCTTTTTTACCTTTTCTTCCTCATTTATCAAGATTTAGATGAGGATGATTTTGAGAAGATTTCAAGTGCTACTTCAGCCAAGCAAGCATGGGAAAAGCTCCAAGTCTCATATCAAGGAGAAGAAAAGGTAAAAAATGTACGACTTCAGATTATTTTTCTAGTTTCTCAACATTTCTCTTTAGTTGATTGGAAATGGTAGAGACTCTAGAAAAATAATCTGATACTAACTCACCTTCTTTCATACGAAGAGCATCAAATTGACTTCTTAATGTCTGAAGTCGTACCTTTTTTACCTTTTCTTCTCCTTGATATAAGACTTGGAGCTTTTCCCATGCTTGCTTGGCTGAAGTAGCACTTGAAATCTTCTCAAAACCATCCTCATCCAAAGATTGATAAATGAGGAAGAGAGTCTTCTTGTCTCTCTTTCTTAAATTTCTCAGACTGTCTTTTTCAGTTGAAGATAACGTCGAGTCGTCACGAGGCTCAACGTAGCCTTTTTCTATAACTTCCCAAACATCATGAGCTCCAAGAAGCACCTTCATCTTGATACTCCAATTGTTATAATTACTCGCTTTGAGTACTAAAACTTGGAAGGGAATCATACCTTCATTAGTCATAGCTCTGATACCACTTTGTTGGAAACAGAAATTATGGGAGAAGAAAAAAGAATTATAGAAGGAAAAAATGTGGAAGAGGAGAAATAACTATATGTGGAAAAGGAGTAGAAGAAAATAGAAAACTCAACTTGTTCATTCATGAAAAAGAAGTACATATTTATAGGCTTATTGGATAAGCACTAATATGAGATAATCATGATTTTTTTTTTAATTCTATCTCCACGAACTCTTATCAAAATTATCAATTCATCAAGTTCTATCTCTATCCTATCTCTAGTCAAGACTTGTCACCTCACCATTCTATATCCATAAAATTTTATCAACAACTTTTATCTAAAAATCAAGTTTAATTTCCAACATCAAGGTGCTAATAAACTCAGAGATAGAGGGAGGGAGGCAGAGTCCGTGCTACCAGCGTACAGAGAGGGAGTCGGTGTTGGCGGCGGAGGCCCGGCGATGGCAGCCGGTGTCGGCAGGCGGAGGCGTGGCGACAACCTCATGCATGAGAGGAGGCGTGCATATGCAAGAAGAGGAGAGGAGGGTGCGATATGTGCGATGGACTGGTCGACGGTCGGCAGCATGCTTGATCAATGGTAGTGGGCTGGCGAGGGAGGACCGAGTGTGCGTCTCGAGCGGCAGTGGAAGAACCCAACCAAAAACCCGGCGGCGACGCTAGAAAAACCCGAAGCCCCCCTTCTTGTTGATGAACAATGCTCTTCTACAAACCAAAACTTTCAACATGTGAAATGACCAAAATGCCCTCCTCTCTTCTTCGTAATTCCCTTTAGGCCCCATTGATATATCCACATCAGACGTTATGTTTGGTATTTATTGTAGTATGTTTAGTTCAAAACGTTTAACTGCAATTAAATACAAATGGTTATAATCAAGATTTTAAGTAAAAAAATTATGTTAGTTGTTGATATTAGTTATTTATCTTATATTTAAATTTATTTTAATTTCAAATGTAAACAAAAGATTTAAGTTTTTAATGAAAATCTAATATTATTGGTTTTAAAAATATATATAATCATCCATTATAATTAATTAGCTTAAATTTTAGTTTTGTTTTGATTCTTAAAGCTAGTTAAAATAGAGTTTAAAAATGACTAATTGATATAGGCAGTTCTTTTAAACTTAGCATACAATATAAACTTTTTAAGTATTTCCGTTGGATAATAATAAACATATAAAAAAAAGAAAATATAACAATTATACAAACAATTTTAAAGTGTATTAACCCTCCTATCTCGATTTATGTGTCCATCCAACTACCAATAAGTTTTCTTTTCGAAGATTTTAATGAAATAAAAAATATATTTCTTTTCACTTTTCGAAGTACATGATGATGTATAATCAAGAATCTCAATAACAAAAAAATTGAAGGTAAACTTATATTACAACTGTCACTCAATATCAAGTTTATTTATTACATAATTATACATCTTAAAGCAACAAAATTTTACACACAACATAGTAACACTAGCTCCTTAAAAAGAGAAAAAATCATAATGTATCCAATAATAAAATAAGTAGTAGTATGACATATAATAAATCACGTGTATACGAACAATTTCATTATAAGGTACCATAGATGCACCTAATTTAAATAGTAACTATATATGATCTCATATTCAGTCACCTCCCTAGACTTGCATCCTGCAATCAAGAGAGATTAAAAGAAAACAATTCAATATTATTAAAAAGGACGATAACAACATTATACATATAATTGAATTGATGTTTATCCCATATCATCGCACCAATTATTATAAAAGTTTTCCAATAAATATTATCACATTTGAATTACAAATACATTTGTGTTGCTTATAAGACATTGCTGCAAACAAAGCATATGATACCTTCATTCTTATATATTTAATTAAGACATAAATAATTTGTTTATATATATAATCTTGTACCCTCATGGCAATCAGTGAGCTTCAAGTGTTAATTTTTTTTAAAAATATATATATATATTTGGTAGGATTTAGGGTTAGTATTTAAGCTAAAGGAAATGATTTTTTTAAAAAAAAAAATAATTGCCTATAAATGTGTAGGGTAACATAACTGCCAATTCTCAATGTCAATATCAAGTAATATATATATATATTTATTGCCATTTTCCCGAGACTACATTTGCTCTGGATTAAGGTTATTATTTTGTGGACAAGTTTGAACACTATCGTTTTCAATTAAAAAAAAAAAAGGAAAATGCAACCAATTAAAATATATATAATTATCTCATATATTATATCGGCGATATGAACTCATAATCTATTTTATTCAACTAACATAGTTTTCTTTGTTATACCTTTTGAACTATGCCCACCTGAATCTGAGGAGCCTATGAAATATGAACAGATGGCAGATGCGAGATGATGGGCCAATCTTCGCCGATCTCCCTTTCGCATCTTCTTTTCAATTGTGGGCAGTTGGAAACCCTGAAAGTTTCCAACATAGGTAGATTCTTCAAACCTCTTGGCAAAAGTCCTAATTCTGAGCAGTTCTGGAGCGATAGAACACGAAGAGACTTGAGATGTCGTAGCCAGTCTGGCAAGGTCGTGAGATTGGAAATTCCATGTATGGATAGTTCTTCTAACACACTGCTTGTTGCTTCTGCTGTCATCAACGACTCCAATTCATCACAACAACAAATACTTAATTTTGGATTTTCATACCGTTCACGGTACTCATAGAAAGATGATCCATAATGTGCACCCATTAGAAACAATCCTCTGAGCGTGTGCAAGTGTTGCAGTCGTCCATGTAAATTGACTTTGTTGCCACAAATTTGTATTTGGAACTTAGGTACTGAATTCAAGATTTGTACGAGTTCTTCTGGCTGCAAGACTATACTTGGACAACCTGAGAGCCGTAGAAAACAAAGAGAACTGAGATATTGTAGCCAGCCAGGCAAGGTCATTAGATTGGAAATTCCATCTATGTATAGTTTTTCTAGCACACTGCTTGTTGGTTCTGTTGTCATCAACGACTCCAATTCATCACAACAACAAATACTTAATTTTGCGATTTCGTACCCAATCCTGTACTTAGTAAATAGATAATGTTGGCCACGTAGAGACAATTCTTTGAGCGTGTGTAAATATTGCAGTTGCCCGCGTAAATTGACTTTGTTGCTACAAATCTGTATTTGGAACTTAGGTACTGAATTCAAGATTTGTACGAGTTCTTCTGGCTGAAATATTATACTTGTAGATTCTGAGAGCCGTAGAAAACAAAGAGAACTAAGACGCCCCACTTCCGACGGGAAGGATGCCAAATTATCACACTTTTCAATGGTCAATGAACGTAGCATTTCTAGGTGCTGCATTTCATCCCCAGGAAGAGATTGGAGTTGTCTGCATTCTATAATTTTTAATTCTGTCAAGGATATGAGGTTTCTGATGCAGCCACTTGGAAAAGATGTCATGTCATTTATCTCCGCCGCTTTGAGAAACGAAAGAGAAGTTAGCCTTCCGATACATGAGAGTATACTCCCACAGCAGTATGATATCTCAAGGTGTTGGATTGTAGGAAGCATCGGCATACTTTTCAATTTCGGACAATGGATAATCTTCACCCGCTGCAGTACAGGGAACAACGCACCGACACCATGAGCCTCTGACCATTGATCTAAATTATCCATCCAAGTCAAGCGGAGTTCTTGAAGGGAAGGAAAGCCTCCGTACCCATGGAACTCAGCACCCATCTGTGTGATGCCATACATAGAGTGTAAGTCGAGCTTCTTAAGAAACTGTAGATTTCCAAACGGAGGAATATGCTCACAAACACGACAGTTTACAAGGCGAACTTCAACCAAATTTGGCAATTGTAACTCCATCAACCATGTTGGAAATTGTCGGCTCCCATAGTGGAATATGGTTAACTTATTTAAGCTCGTGTTTGGACCAAGATCATCCAACATGTCCTTGTCATTACTCTCTGAACGATTAAACTCTATGTATACTTCATTAAGATCTTTATTCTTAAAGATTTTTCTACCACCGCAAGAATAATTCTTAAAATCTTTAGAAAATATAACTTCTATTTCTCCATGAAGCTTCAAATCCTCAAGTTCTAAAATTGAGCATGCACCAGTTCTGTCTCCAGCAACAAAGACAGGTAAACTATGTAGATTAATTAGTCGTGACAACCCACAGGGCATGTGTGTCAATCCTAAACCACTTCGGAAAAAACTACCTACGAAACCACGACGCCTGCAAGTAAGATCCCGAAGGCTTTGCATATTCCCCAAATCTTTTGGTAGCTCTCGAAGTTTGTAATTGAAACTGAGATTAAGATACTGTAAATTGGGGAGAAGGGTCATGGAGTCGGGTAGAACTTCAATTTTATTGGTAGATAAGTTGAGGTACCTCAAATGTATCAGATTTCCTATTGATGTTGGCACCTCCCTGATGTCATTGTCACTTAAATCTAACACCCGCAAGAATTTCAGTTCTGAGAAAACAATTTCAAGTGGATTGGCATTCAGAAATAACCCACAACTGCTTAATATAAGGGTACGCAAGTACAACGGCTTCTTGCCTAAGGCCTGAGTAATTTTTGATACATGTGTCGAGCAGAGGTGCAAATGATATGTTCTGTTTCCTATATCTTCCACCGAGTCTTCTACATTCCAATATACATTTGCAGATACTGATCGTGATAGGTCATGCATCAAATCATGCATCGTGCAGTGTGTTACATGAGGATCATCTTCAAAAGGGGCCAAGAGAAAGAATGATCTCAGCACAAGATCATCAAAGATGCGGTTGCCCACTGTTTCAGCATCAAAATTTCTTTCTGAACGTACAAAACCATTTGAAATCCACAGCTTTATCAATTCATCCTTTTGCATCGTATAGTCTTTCGGGAATAAGGAGCCAAATGCAAAACACTTCTTTGACTGTAGAGGGAGAGTGTCATAGCTCCACTTTAGTACAGCTAACACTTTCTGTTCATCTCGAAGCTGCCATATTTCACTCTTTAATACCGACGACCAATAAGTCTTATCTCGAGTGCCACGGAGCATGCTACCAAGAGATATGGCAGCCAAGGGCACACCGCCACATTTCTCAATAATCTGTTTACTAATCTCCATCAACTTTTGATCCACTGCTTGATCTCCAAATGCAAATTGTTGAAATAAGGACAAACAATCATCTTCGGACAACTGTTGTAATTGGTGGGTGGTATTGGATGAGCCCATAATTTTAGACACCTGTTGGCTACGGGTTGTCACCAAAATTTTGCTTCCACTCGCACCACATGTTAAAGCTGCTTTCAGTTTACCCCACTCAAATGGATCTTCATTCCATACATCATCCAGCACAAGCAGAAATCTCTTCCCAGATAATGCTTTTTCCAGTTTCTGCCTCACTAAATCTATTTCTGAGATCTCGACTGATTTATGAGCAGCCAGTTGTAAAACAGACTTCATTATCTTTGCAGGATCAAATTCAGCTCCGACAACTTTCCACATTCTCAAACTGGCAAAATGGTCTTGCACCCTCGCATCATTGTAAACAATCTGAGCAAGTGTAGTCTTCCCTAGGCCACCCATCCCAACGATGGCAATGACCTTCACTGTGCCATGGTTGCTTTCATCATCATCATCATCATCCTTTGTTAACATGTTGACAATCATATTCTTCTCTGGTTCTCTCCCTATAACAACAAAGCTATTGCGGGAGTGGGTCTCTCTTTGTTCCGACATACGGATACTGCTTTGTGATAAATTTTGAAGAATGGACTTTTGCAGCAAAATAGAATCCAGACTTTCTGTTATAGTTTTTATCATGCCACCTACCCTGCTCTTAAACACAACTTGATTATCAGAAGAGAAGAAATCACTCACCGGCCTTAAAAAAGTTTTTGATCTCTGCTTTTGGAAGACTTTTATATCATAGTAATCCACGACATCCTCGAGATCGTAGGCCAAGTATTTGAGCTTCTCCAGCAAGTCCTTCACAGCATCATCGATAGAAGGGCGGGAGTCGATATCTTGGATCACCTTGTCAATGATCGTGGACAACTCCTTGAGCTTCTCCATCTTCCTTTTGATACCAGTCATTGCCTTGAGTTTCTGGTCGAGTTGGAGGAGATCTGCCACCTTCTGGACCATGAAGCGAGATGCAGCAGCTGCCAAAGCTCCTTCCATAGCTCTGGATGAATTAAGGATGCAGAAGTTGTTTGGTATGGATCTGGCTAACAATAGCTTGGAGGAGAAAAGAGAGACCAATAATTTGCAGGGCGACGACTTTTTCAAGTCTTTTATTTATTTATTTATGAATTATTTATTTATTTATTTATGAATTATTTATTTATTTATGAATTATTAAAAAGGGTTAGCTCTCCAATAAAATTTCTTTAAATCCACGTCGCAGGCCACAAACTTCCAATTACGTTGATTAAAATATCTGCAATTAATGTATTGTTTTATTTTTTTAAAAAAACATCATGTAATTATTTTAGGTACCATTAGATTTATAAGAGATCTATTTTAAAAATTATTTTTGAGTTTAAACGGATTAAATAGTAGGATCATTATTAGATGTGTAAATAGGGTAGCTTATGACATGACCTAACTTAGTCCTTGACCCGAGTACAATTCCTAGATTAAGAACAATCCTCGTGTTGAATCCATCTAAATATTTCAAACTATAAAAAATTAAAAACAATACCTAAAAATCTTAATTCATATCTATCGAAATTTATACCTGCTTTACACAAGTTCAATTTGGATGAGATTTTTTTTTGATATTTTTAAAAATAAAATGTACACTTAATATTTAAAAAATAAGGAATGCTCTTTTAATTATTACCCTTCAAATTTTCATAAAAAAAATGAATGTACTCGAGGTCTTTTGGAATAAAAAACCGTGGCTCAATTAGCATAAGTAATAACTCTATTATTATATAGACTATCTAGTACTAGTTCTTTTAAAAATTTATTTTGTTAATCACTTTGTCATCACAAAGAATAATTAATATAAAAGCAAGTATGCAATAAGATTAGACTCAAATTTTGCAATATATCTTATTTTTGAAAAAAAAAATCACAATTATCTTAGATCATCAATATTAGATTCACATAATTAAAATTTACATAACAATATAATTAAACAAATAGAAAAAAAACTCATGTCATATACTAACCTCTACAATATTAATAATGGTCATAAAACGCCTATGAACTCTCTTTAATTAGGTATAGAAAGATACAACCAAACCAATATAAATGACTTGACTTTTACAACATCCAAACAAAACAATGATAAAGGAACTTATAGAATGACCTAGCATCTAGAATATTAGAATTAGCCCTTGGTCAAAACTCCTCTTCCAATCGTCATCACTAACAACCCTACCACAATGCAATGTCAAACTATTTGTAGAAAATTTACATCACAAAGATTTGAAATGGTAGCCAAATCAATGCCAATGGATAAAACAACCAATGGCTCTAAAACACATATGAACTCTCTTTAACTGGGTATACCAATGTAAATGACTTGACATTTACAACATCCAAACAAAACAATAGTAAAGAAATTTATAGAATGCCCAAGCATCTAGAATATTAGAATTTACATTTGGTTAGAACTGCTCTTTCAATTGTCATCACTAACAACCCTACCATAATACAATGTCAGACTAATCATAGAAAATTTACATCACAAAGATTTGTAATGGTAGTGAAAACAATGTCAATGGATAAGCAAGAGGATTTACCTTGCTCTCAACTGCAACCACAATTAGGGAAAATAGATTGCTCCTGGCCAATCATTAAACAATGCTAATGGATAAGCAAGAGGATTTACGTTGCTCTCAATTGCAACCAGAATTAGGGAAAATAGATTGCTCCTGGTCAATCATTAAGAAGGATAAATTAATGGTTAATAGATCTGAACGTCAAAGAAAAATGAGTGTCTTCAATAGATAGATGGACTTGCTGCCCTCGTCAACTTTGGATGAATCTGAAGGCTGGCATCATCTGTATTTTTAAATTCAAACAAATCATAATGCTTAGAACATATCACCTAAAAGAACACAAAAATGATAACATAAACACTGTGATCTTGTCAAATTCATTAACTTCAAAATTAACATCTAAACATTCTAACAAAGACCTCTACATATCTTAATAAATGTTTACCATCTCAAAGGCGTTATATGAGAAAAACAAAAAGTTACGAAATGAAAAATTATATTATTTTTGCTCATTAATAAATTTAAGGACTGTACACCTTTGTAATTATAGAACAATAACCATGAATTCCATCTTATTTTCCTTAGCTTGTGCTCTCCTCTGATTATTTTGCTTGTGAATTATGCAAATTATATACATTAATAAATAAGTACAATTATTTTGATTCTATAAATTTTATATCAAAATCTATATCTTGTATCCCCCATTAGAAGTGCTCTTTGTGGAAGTGGAAGCGTGTAGAAGTCCTGTGGCTCATCTCAAGTGACAAATTCCTCAGTTCTTTTGCTAGGGTTGGTGCTCCACAATAGAATACACCTGTCCCAAGTATTTGCATAGTTAACAATACTGATTTAAATGCGAGCTTAGTTATAACAAGGTAGTGATTTCAAAATTGATGAGAATAAATTCATAATCTTGGGGTTATGGAGCAGGGAAAGGGTTTGTATGTGAAGTAATTACCAACTGTGGCATCCGGATGCTTCGAAGCTAGCTTAGTGAAGACTTCTTTCCAATTTGGCCTTGCAAAGTGAGTTCTCACCTGAGAAATTAATAACATCGGCAACTAATGCTAAGGCATTTGATTCTAACACAATTGAGGACGGCACATTATGCAACATGATTCGTTTAATTATCTTGGAAAAGTTGTGATCAAAGCTTACTCGGGTGCCCGAGACAATATCAACTCCATGCTTTGCATGATTTAGAGCCTGTACCATTGAGAGGAGAGTAGTCCTCGCATCTCGCTCCTCATAAACACTCGTCAAGTAATTGTGCATCTCTATAACACCCTGTCCCAAAAAGAAAGGAGTTTGATTAAGCTATTTGGAATTTTCTTTATTTCTTCCCACCTTAAATATTCAATTAAATTATCTTCTATGAAGAAACCTTTTTGTCCATGTCAGCTACATCATTCATCACTCCCTTAAACCATTCAAAGGATCCTGCCTCTCTAGTGACCCAGTAGAAGTGAGCACTGCTAGTTCTGTAGGATCTCTTCCTGTTGCTGCTACTGGATGTGGAAAGGCTGTAGCTAGTACTGCTAACGTCTGACCTGCTAGTTTCCATTGCCAGATCCTAAAAAAAATTACAGAAAGGACAAAAAACAAAACCAGATTCAGGTAAGAGACTATTCGATAAGGTCAAAGAACCATAAATTGCATCTTGTAAATCATGTAGACAAAATTTTACCATTAGTTCATCAGCTAACTTTATGTTGTTGAGTAGGTCCCTGAGAATGCTGATAAAAGGTGTGGCTCCTATGCCAAGTCCAACCAAAAGTAGAACATCGTAATTTCTGAAATCTTGTGCTGGGGCACCATAAGGTCCATCGACAAACAATCGTGGCAAGCTGCACGATAGTTGAATTACAGGTTAGTTCTTATTCCCTTGTGAGTAGCTTTAGAAATGTCTTTTGCTGTAACTTAGTTAGCTTGATCACCTTTTCTGTCCCAGCAAACCTAACCCATCAAACGTAGCTTTTCCTACCAAGTGTGGCGTGAAGTACTTCTCCACAAATATGCGTTTGAGCTCCTGGGTCCAGTCTCCACTGGTTCGAATGTGAACGCTGAGGTAGTCATCACCAGGGGCCGATGTAATAGAGAATGGATGCCTGTCATCATGAAAAAAATGCTAGTTTTTAGCATTCCAATGGGGGATGAACTCCAATAGTTGGGTATGGAGAATGAGCTTCGGTATGAACCATTCAAATGGGGAGATGGCAGGGCACTGCAGAAATATGTATTGTCCACTTCGATAGCGAAATCCATGTGGTTTGGACATTGTCACCGTTAACACGTTACCAGGTAGTAATGAGACCTGCATTGATTTTGATTATAGATAATAATGTGGCATCAGTTCATCACATTAATTGAAATAGTTCATTATTCTTTACTGAAAAATAAAAAATTGGGAAAGTTGAAGGATAATATGAGCATATTGTCCTTAGCCAAAAAATTTCAGGAACACAGATGGAAGAAGCATTTACCTTTAAGATCTTGACGGAGTAAGCTTGGGACCGGAAAGCTCTTAGATTTCGCTCCCCCACATAGAGCAGCAATGGAACACAGATGTACATCCATGTCTGTTTAATTCACTTAGATAGTTAGATTAACTAATTAATTTGATGGCCTTTACAAGTACAATAACTATGTGTTCTTGAAGCAAGGAATTCTGCGCAGAGGGCCACATAATTAGCACAGTGGTACTTTAATCGATATAAATTGCAATTACATTAGCTGAAAAAACATACTTTTTTTTAATAAATGGAAGACAAAAAGCTTACAAAGATTAATTGAGGGCTTACAGTAGACTGAACATATGAGAAAATGGTTTAACTTTTAAATTGTTTTCCACAACTGTATTCTAGTTGAGGTAATGTTTTAAAAATTAGAGATCTATATTAAATCCAAGCACAGTTTCGTTGAGGTGCTACTGTCCAAATGGTTCAACAAGCTCAGTTATATTTGACAAACAATAAAACAAGAGCGTAGTGACTTTATCCCTAATTGCAAGCCTTGGCTTGTGGTAGGCCTTCTTAAAGAAAAGAAAATAGACAAACCCCAACATGTGACAGGCACACCACTAACGGATTCCCCATTGCAAAGAACCATACGGGAAAAACATATAATATCCAAAAGATATCCAAGTTATACCAATTAAACTTGATGGAAGAAAATTGTGTCAGGATGTTGATTCTTAAATGAAGGGGATCCTTAGCACAATGGTAAAGATGTTGCCGTATGACCTAAAGATCACGGGTTCGAGTCGGAGAAAACATCCTCTTGTAATGCGGGAAAGTCAAAATGTTCTATTATTAAGAAGCTTCATGCACCGAACTGCCCTTTTACGTAGATTCTTAAATGTTCCATTATTAAGAATGTCCATAAGTCAAAATTCAATTTCAAATAAAATAGATGTACATAGGACCATGAATTGACAGAAGAATTAACATAAAAGTGAACATATTTTGGCAAAAACACTACTTTCAAAAATCTTGCAATTAGTTTCATAATCAATTAGTTAAATAGGGATATGTATGAACTATTTCATAAGTAGATTGTCATAAACTAATTTCTCAAATAAATGAGAAATTAATGTTCAAAACTATTCGAATGGTAAAGAAAATTATGAGATTCGTTGATTTAATTTGACTTGATCAGAGGAAGCCATGAGCTTTTACACAAGCGTGGTCAATGAACATGATGCATACTTAATTCATATGGGACTAAAAGTCAAGTAAATTCTAAAAATGCACAAAATTGAATGGACCAAAATCAAGATGGGCTAACCTATCGGCAAGATGGCCGAGATCAAAGAAAGCAATAACACCCTATTTATTGGACTTAATTTTGATTACTAAACTCTTGACTAACAACCCTCAATTAAACTCAATTGTCATGGCATAATGGGTTTCCAATTAGAAAACCCAACTCGGTCTCAAATCAAGGAACTTCTCAATGAATGATTTTGATTGTCTTAAATTAGAAACTCCACTCATGATGTCCTAAGTAAATATTTTTTATTGTTTTAATCAAAATTAAAAGCTCCTAACTCAATGAATTTCGATCATTTGGTTAAAATCAAAAATCAAATAAGGAGATCTATTCTTCTAATGACTTCGCTCTTCCGGCGCCACAACAATAGTGCCAAATGGAGTCAAAGGCAGTTGGCACTATTCGGTGCGTTAATATTTGAATAGTAAAGTGAACTCTTACCTTATTAATGTGTGTTTTCATCCCATGTGGTTATATCTCCATTATAAATAAGATCGCACTATTCTTGATCAAATCACTCTTGACTCAATTGGCAATTTCTCCTCTTGAGTTCTTCTCCTTCTCTACTCTCGAGTTCAAATGATTCAAAAATTTGCAAGGATTCAAAATTTGGACTGTTCCTAATTTGAATCGAAAGTCATATCTTTTTGCTCCTTATGCTACCTCTTCATTATAAGTAAATTCTCACTACTCTTGAATCACTCTTGACTCAAGTAGCAATTTCTCCTCTTGAGCTCTTCTCCTTCTCTACTCTCTAAAGAGTTCCAAGATTTCGAAAGTTTGCAAGAATTCAAAATCTGGGTCCTATTTTAAGTCAAAAGTAATATCATGGTTTTCAATAAATCATAAGCACCTATCTTAAAGAGAGAAGGTGTTTAATACCTCGACCTAAAAAATTTGATATGCCTACCTGAAAAGGATTGTCATCATCCAAAGGAGTGACAATAGTGATTCGTCTACCTAACTCGAAGGCTTATTTCAATAGCTAAAAGTAAATCATTGGTGATGACCATCCTAAGGGGTTTGACAATTCTTCCAAAAAAGAATGCTTCAACAATAGGAAGAGTTGTCTCAAGAATTCTCAAGTGACACAATCTATGTCATCATACTAACATCCAGCCGGCTCAAGTCATTCACTTATCGACGAGTTGACTAACCGCACTTACCCCTATTGATTGATTTTGACAGATTTCATGAAACAAGTTTATAAAAAAACTAGACCCATACATATTCCATTCGCTTTATTGACCAAAAGAAACAAGAAAGTTTGATTCATTAGTGGTTCAGAAGTCAGAAGGAATAATTTCATTGGAGCTTTTTTTGAGTAATTAAGCTGACAAACATGACTCACCAAATGAGGGGCAACATGAAATACAAACAGACAAGAAATACAAGGTGACAGTCATACCAATGCTTAGAGAACAATCTAATAGAGAAATGATTAAATTAAGCTTGAACAGATTCCTAAAAGATAGAATTAATAGGTATTTTTCAAAAAAGGACCAGAAAAAAAGATGGCAAACGACAAATTAACAAGTGTACTAAAATGGATAGCAAACTTTATTTACTTCTGTTAAAATGATGCCACAATTTCTAGTAGTTTAATCCAACCCATTTTCCACATGTTTGCACTGACAATGCTCCTAGGGGTATGACTACAACATGCTCACTAATGAGGCAGCCAGAACTTCTTAGTAATTAAGATATGAAATGATACAGTGGCCTCTCCTAAGGGCCACCTCAATAATTGCAAGGTGAAGTTTCTACCTAACTTTGGAATTTAATAAGGCAAAACAACACATATCCTTTCATGTGAAGTGTTGCGCAAGCCTTGGGTGAGGTCAACACTAATAAATACATATTTATTGCCCCAGCTGTTTCAAACTCTTGCGCAGGGTACTCTACAGTCAACCATCAATTTAATTTGATGAAAGAAACTAGAAGTGTAATGGTCATACATGTGGCGAAAAGTAGGAATCGGGAGAAAAAAAGAAGTGGACGGTACCAAATTCATAACTCCTATGTCAAACCTGTCAGCTACTCCAAAAATGTGGAACCGTCACATCAGCGACCCCCCTAGAGCCGGTCCCACGGATATGGAGGGAGGTAAATGCAGGTACACAGGTAGAAAGTGCATAGCGGAGACGTTAACCCCAGGCAGTGACACCCCGGGGATCGACCCTTGGACCTTTCAGTCACAAAATCATGCACTCCCCATCTGTACTACGCCCTGGGGACAAACCTGTCAGCTACTCCAGCTGGTATTATTGATGGTCCCAGATTTTGAACGAGAAGAAAGTCAAGTGTCTATTTTTTTTCTCCCATTGAAACGAAAGTGTACGTTGTAAATCTTCGTTAAGCGAATTTCTTAAGTATGTTATCCACTTAATCCATGCAAAAAAAATAAAAAATCCAATGTCCAAATTTCCAATTTTGTTCTAGATTGCAAGGTAAAAGAAAAAGATAGCGAGGAATTCGTGAAATAACCACATACCGTTCGCTGGTACCACCTGTGGATGAGGTAAACGAAGTAGCCGTGGAGGAGGAGGAGAAGGTAGACGAGGGCGAGGAGGTGGTGTGAGTACCAAAAGGCGTTGAAGCCGGTGAGGCGATTGAGAGGGAAGGGGAGGCGAACGCCGTTCTTCCGGAAGCGATGCGTCGCAAGAGTGAAGGAGACGGACATCAGCACCACCATTGCAATCCCCGTCAACCCCTCCACCCCCACCACCAAGCTCCCGTACGTCGGCCTGACCCGTCCAAAGTACCTTTCCACCAATTGGTAGTGTGCCGGCGACGCGTTAGTCAGCCGTGGGAAGTCGCACGCCAAGTGATTCCCCGCGTGTAGCAGAATCCCGATCACAATGGCGGTTGCAATCATCTGAAATTAAGTAATAAAATGATGATCAATCGTGCTCCGGTGAGGCAAATCACTAAGGACAAGAAATCCATGTTACAATTAACATAGGGAAGAGAACAAGAGCTTCGGTGGGTAGCCACGGGTGTCCCACCATCGCCACGAGGTCCGCAGTGACTTCCAAAGTACAGCTGCTGCGAGCGGGGACCTCAACCCGTCGCATGCCAGGCGTGGACCCCTGGTACAGGAGGCGACGGCGCCGCCGGTACGCAGGCACAATCAAATGCTGGCCACCGTGATAGGTGGCAGCATAATGTAGCGGGAGCGTTTAGGTAAAATTAAATCGTAAAAAGGTTGGAGCTTTGCGATATTCTGACAGCTCATGAAGAGAAAAGAAAAAGAGGGAAGAAGACCATTAATGAAAGCTTTCGAGGAATCGAATCGTTGAAGTGAACGTATGTCTGCCAGAAAAAGTACGTCAAAGCGTGGGATTTGCCTACCTTGTGGAAGGTGATGTTGTCGTCGAAGGGGACGAAGAGACGAGCGCGGGTTGAGCGGAGCCAGGTGAGGGTGTTCCGGCAGACAGGGAACAGGACGAGAGCCATGTTGAGCTTGAGCGTCTCGGCGGCACCCTTGGCGACGGGGAGGCAGTAGCCCATCACCCTGAACGCCGACCGGTGCCGGTATTGAGCAAACTTCCAGGCGAACAGGGCTGCCATGGTGATCATCCACACCGCCACCACCCACGCCCGCTGCCAGTTCTCCCTCGCCGCCATCTGTAGCCTATCCGCAGCCCGGCGAATGCTGAACCGGGGACGCCGCCGCCGCTGATGCTGCTGTTTCGGCCCACTTGCACCTCCGGCAGTGATGTTTTGGCTCCACGCAGCGGCACTCGCAGAGCTCAGAGGCCGGCTGTAGTTCATGTAGGTGTCCCGTTGTAGCAGCAGAGCCTCCAGCTGCCATAGCTGCAGCCAACCGGGATTAAAAGGGCCTTCGTCTCCCAATCGATCGACCAATAATTAGAAAACAAAATTATGGCGTGTGACGTTCACCTCGATGTAGCCAAGGTTTTCAGGATCCAGTTCTTCCATAATGAGCGCCGCGTACTCCTCTGCCTGCTCTTTGAGCTTCGCGAGCTTGTTAGCTGAAGCGCTCAGAATTATCAACTGCAATCGAACACAAAGAGTTTTCTTTGAAATCACATCCGAACAATGATATTGAAGAAGCTGCAATTAGCTCACCTCTTGGACCTCCTGTCTTGTTATCCTCCCATCCACATTGGTATCGGCCCTATCACAAACAGAACAAATTAAAGATGATGAACAAAGTCTAGTACCAACACAAACAGAACAAATTACAGAAGAGGAATAACCTACAAACAATCAATTCTTAAGAGAAAAAGAAAATTGAGATTTTATTATGGTCACAAGTCTTAAGTTGTTACAGGATACATACATGTCGAAGAATATTTGGAGGCGAGCGTCGAAGCTTTGATCTGAGATTTGGAGCCAGAAATCGTGGAGTTCTTCTTTGGTGACCCGCTCCAAGTTCTGTCTCCGCCGCCTCGCCAAGGCGTCGAAGATGCCCACAGCGAACTCCTTCGAATCCACCATTCCTGTTTAGTGACGAAATCTAAGAAATGAAACCTCTCTGGTGCTTGGATGAATTTCACCAGGCGTTAACCCAATTCCGACTCAAATAATAGCGTGTTTGAGATAGAAAATGACCAATGCATTCGCCGAAGTCCTCCCGGGAAAGTAAGCCATCCTCGGCGAGAGCAGCGAACCGGGCCTCAACCCGTCGCCAGAGCTCTCCAGCATCCCCCGCCGCGGCCCCCACAGTCGTTCGGCTGATGAATCGTAGCCCCTTCAGCGCCCTCTGGGCTCCGGATCGCGTCCGCTCCAGCCGCGCCCGGATCCGCCGCGATTCGCGCGACGAAATGGCCGCTGCGGGCGGCGGGAGAGGACTCGACCCAGCCGCCGACGCCGCCTCCTCCGCCGCCAGCATCTCGGCCAGGGTCCGACGCGGCGTGGGCGACAGCAACCAGGAAAACTTGCGCCGTATCCGCGACGCCGTCGACGAGCACTGGCTCAAGCTCCCAGACGACTCCCGTGCCGCAAACGGGGTCTCCATGGCGGCGGCCGATGTCGGGGTGACGCTCCGCACCACCATCGACTCCTCGTCGAGCTCCAGCATCACCTCCACCAGATCGCTCTGGTCGTTGAGGAAAACCGGCAGCATTCCTCCGCCGCCACTGTAACGGTCGCCTCCACACCCCTGGACGACGGACTCATCGCTGGACTCCTCATCCTCGGCAAGGATGTCGGCGATCCGCCTGTGCCTAGACTTCCGGTTGTTTCCGCCGCCCGACGACGGCGTCCTCCCCATCTCCCCGGTGCGCCACCCTCCCTCCCTATCTCGATCGTCCTTGATTTCTATACTTTTCCTCCATTAATCAAACAATTTAATGTACCACTTCCTCTCATCTCCATAAATCGACCTCCCTTCGCCATGCTTTGATCATGAGAACTCCACCCATTAAAGTAACTTAAACCAGATTTTTTTTAAAATAAAAGAAATAATTAAAAATTAAAAAAGAGTGTGTTTAAGTTTTTTATTTCGTTCCACGGCAACGATTTCTCTAAAATTAGCACTAATCTCAAGTCACTTTAATACGATGAGCGGCGCAGCTGCAGGAAGACGAAAATACCCTTCACGTCGACGTAACTCCGTATCGAGACGGCAAGGTAGATTAGTTAATTCAGACATAACCAAGGGTAGTTTTGGTACGTCGTAACATGGGCCGTTGGGTCCAGCTAATTTCTAGCTGTGACGTGCGATGGAGAAAGGGATGGCGGAGCGGTTCGTTCACAGGCCCACCGACTGGCCACTCGATTGACTAATTTACCCTCGTACATTTAAATATCTCCTTTTGTTTTAATTTAGTTGTTGCAGTATCGCACCAGTCGTTTATCACGTGAAGCGAAAAACACACACTGTTTCATAGAAGCGTCGAGAAGCTTCTCGCTTATTAATTTACTAATCATAAAAACCAGTGGCAAATGTGTCTATTTCACAACAAAAGGAGGGTAAATTCGGGAGTTCAAATTTGAGAGCCTGCCGCCTAGGGAACTCGGTGGGAAAAATAGACCGACCGATAGGAACCGGCTCGGTTTGGTCGGACTGTACCAGCCTTTTGATGACAAGGAAAGTCTTCGCGCGGCTCGGGTCAAACAAATTGTGTGTGACCATTTAATGTGTGATTGGGCGTTTATCTACATTTCAAACCATTTAATTTAATGCACGAAATAATGTTATGGCATTTGCAAATCACCAAAATGAGTTTAAGAATGATGAAATAATTTTAACAATAACATTGAGAGAAGACAAAGTGTGTGTACATTTTCGTTGTTATGTTTTACAATTAGCACATTGGTATTATTGCGAGTATAATTCTACAAAAATAACTCAATCAAGTTATGTGAAGTGGCAATTCACAAATTCAATCTGTTACAAACAATCTTCTGCAGCAAGCACAACAGATGAACTTTGGTCAGATTTGCTCGATCCAAAGCATGGAGTCTATATCACTAATAATAAGTTGGATGCTGTGGACAATAATAAGTTTTTTTAAAGATTTTAATAAATCTCCTAGTCTATTTGTAAAATTATTAACTCATGTACTTATTTTTTAAAATATTATTTTTTTTCTAGTCTCTTCGTACCTCTATCCACCTATATCTGAGTGGCGGTTGCTGGAATAGCTAAGTAGAGGTAGTTGCAAAAATCATAGTTAAGTTGGTCAAATGATTGTGTGGCTAGCTTAGCTTATTGATATTATATACTTTAAATACTCACTGTCGAGCTTTCCTTTTATTGTTAATGGTCCGGCGAAGTAGCTTCCTGTCAATGTTAACACTATAGAAATCAAATTGAGAAAAAAATAGGATTTATTTTATTATGAACATAAAACATAAAAAAAAAAAAAAAAAAAAAAAAAGTTACACGTGTTAATAAAAAGTTACACAATGAACGTGTTTACATCGTTAGATTAAATACAAATATAAAAAATCTATCCTTAATAACTAATCAATAGAAAAATCTAATAATAATAATAATAATATAAATTAAGATCCTCTCTCAAACGCATGATACTATAACTATAAGTATTAAGAGTTTATTAGATAAGAAACGAAAGCGTGAAGTAGAATGTAGTTTGATAAACATATTAATAATTTGTAAATTAAAAGGAATGAATGGTAACGTGATGGTGTCAAGTTGAAGATGATGACAAGTAATGTGACAATCAATTTAAATATCGTCTGCTCATAAAAAATTGAATTAAGCGCATTTTGAATACACACTAATTATCACAATATAACGGAGTAAGTTGATGAAGAGATATACACATATCCGTAAACAACCAATGTAATCAAACTATCTCACAAGTAATTGAGGTCATGACATAATACTTAGCTTCTATGGAAGATTTAAAAATAACATTTTGTTTCTTTACTCTTCCAAGAAATGAGGGAATCACAAAAAAAATACAAAAGCTAATGGTAGATTTATGATCCATAGGATCTTCAACCCAATTATCATCAAAGTATGCACACAACTCCAGAAATGAAGTAAAAGGAAATAAAATACTTTGAAATTGAGTACCCCGAAGACGAAGAATAACATCTCAATGAATTGTAGTTGGTACTGTGACAAACTGATTAACCACATGAACAGTATGTGCAATATCTGGACGAGTTACAATGAGATAAACTAAGCTTCCAACAATAGTTCGATACAAACTAGAATCCAACAAAGATGGGTCATTAGATGGAGAATAGCGAGCATTACTCTCAGTAGGAATATCAAAAACTATATTATCAGTAAGACGTGTTGAGTCACTTCGAGAGCTAAAGGAGGGGTGATAAGCTCTATTCGCTTCGATGAGTTGTTGCAACAGAAAACACTCAAGCAAATGCTAATGCCAAAGATTTACTTAGTGTCCACCTCAAGAAGAGGTGACTAATCCAAAGATCCGACCCTCACTCACACATCTACTATAAAACACTCCTTCTCATAAACACTCCAGAGGCGGAGAAGTCTTGTATAAACTCACACACACACAGTAGATACAAGAAGAGAAAGATACAAGCTTATACAAATAAAAACTTACAAGATTTACAATAAAGAAACCCTAGCTTGCTCTCTTCTTGCTTGTAGACATCTCTTGAACCTTAGTGCAGCAACACTTGTATCCAAGAAGCTTCCAAGAACTGGTGCGTAGATCTGTGCTCGGTGAAGAGAGTGGAAGAGAAGAGATGCGGTGAACAGTGCATGCGAACTCCTTTTCTACCTGCATAACGGTTATATTTTCAACCTTAATTGACTACCCTAGTCGATTACGCCTTTCTAATCGATTAGAAGACTCTCTGTTCGTGCGATCATCGACCATAAACGATTAAGTCAATAGCTTAATTGCTTATCAAAGCCTTTATGCATTCGTGAAATCCTAGCTTAATCGATTACCGTAATCGATTAACCTAATTAATTACAGACCTCTCCGTGTACTCGTAGAAATGGGCTTTAAGCGATTGTCTTAATCACTTAACCTATGGTAATCGATTAACATAATCGATTACCAAACCCTAACTTTTAAACTTAAGTCTAGGGTTCGTTTACCCAACATCCAGTCAACCATGACATGTTGGGACTCCTCCTTGCCTAACATCTGGTCATCCTTGACTTGCTGGGACTTCTTCACCAAGTGTTCGGTCAATCCTTTGACCAATTTGCACTTTTTTTCTTGTGCCAAGTATTCGATCAAACCTTTGACTCACTTAGACTTTTCTCTGTCTGGCGTCACTCACTAGGACTTTCTCACTGCCTAGTTTCACTCACTAGAGCTTTTCACCTGCTTTCACTCAATAAATTTTCAAACTATCTGGCTTTACTCACTAAAACTTCTCATCTGCCTAGTTTCACTCACTAGGATTTTTTACTTGGTTTCACTCTCCAGGACTTCTCATCTATCTAGCTTCACTCACTGGGACTTTTCACCTGGCTTCACTCACCAGGACTTTCCAGTCAACCTTGACCTACTCGAATCTTCTTTTACCAACCATCCTATTAGTCTTGCCCTTGTCTAACCTCTAGTTAGGATTTCCCAGTTAAGTATCTTGTCAATCTTGACCCACTTGACTCTTCTTCACATCAAATTGGTAAACTTTGACCAATCTTCTCGAATGGACAATTGCACCTACAATCTTCATATATTGTCAAACATTAAAACTCAAACATTAAGACTCCAGCTTAAGTCAATTCAAGTTTAGTCAAACTAGTCAACCTTGACTTAGAAAAATTGCACCAACAAGACATGCACACTCAAGCATATCAGATATATACTTTGACTAGGATAAAAAATAATATTTTGGGGAATAGGTGACCTCTATACCCAGAAAGTAGCAGAGTATACCCAAGTCTTTTATAATAAAATAACGAGCTAGAAGCAATTCCATCAGAATTATCGTAGTAATAATCATGTCATCAACATATAACAATAAAAGAATGCAATCTGCACTCATACATCTGACAAACAATATTGAATCATGGTAACTAGGATGAAAATTAAGCGAAGTAATCACTATAGAGAATTTCTCAAACCAAACACGAGGTGCTTGTTTGAGACCATAAAACACTTTACAAAACCTACAAACTTCACTAGGTTGGTGTGAAACACCAGGAGGAGGTGTCCTATAAATTTTTTAATTAAGATCATCATTTATAAATACATTCTTGACATCCATATGAGATATTTTCCATCTACAAACAGAAGCAACAACAATCAGAGTATGAACATTTATTATTTTTATAACATAAGCAAATGTTTACTCATAATCTATGTCATACTCCTAAGAATAACCTTTAGCAACAAAACTAGTTTTGTATTAAATAGATCTATCAAATTTAGTTTTGATCTAATATACCCAATAAGAACCAATGGTATGTTTTTCTAGTGGCAATGGTATAAAATCTCATGTATGAGTCTGATGTAAAATAGTTAGTTCTTCAGTCATGGCATTCTATGAAAGTAGATTATGAACAACTTCTCTATAGAATACAAACTCAGAAAGACAATGAACAAATGTAACAAATTAAGCAAAATAATGAGAATAATAAGAGTAAGCAAAATCTGGTAGTTTAGTAGACTTATAAATATGAGTGGACTGACAACAACGGAGAGAAGGATCATCCGCAACATCAGGAGATGATTGGGTAGCGGCGGAAGTATGTGGAGCAGGTATCTTGGGAAACAAAATACCATATTTAATTGAGCTACTAGTAGAAACTATGGGTGAAGCTTCCTCAATATCAGTATTGAAAGGATCAATGCAAAACAGATCTAACTTTGTCATATTATGTAAACTATTTGGAATAGAAAAGAATGAAATATGCTCAAGAAACATAATATGACGAGAGACGCAACTTTTGGCTGATGGGATTAAAGTAATGATATTTTTTTTGACCAACATCATAACACAAAAAGACATATAGTGTAGACCGATGAGCTAACTTATTACGTTTAATATGTGAATGAAGGACAAAGCAAGTACAACAAAAAAACACGTAAAGAGGAATAAGCAGGAGCATGCCCACACAATTTTCAAAATGTGACAAGCTTGAATTGTGTGAGGTTGGAATTCGATTAATCACGTGAGCAACCGTAAGGATTGTTTTCCTCCAAAAGACACTAGGAACACTAGTAAATGATAAAAATAAATAGGTTATTTCAAGAAGATGTCTATGTTTTCATTCAGTCACATTATTATGTTCAAGAGCATCTATACACAAGGTTTGATGAATACTATCATCAAAAGCAAGTAAACTTGAAAAAGTAATTCAAAGTGTATTCCCCGCCCCCCCCCCCCCAAAAAAAAAAAAAAAATCATAACAAAAGCACTTTATGACACTAGAATGTTAAGTTTTCACAAGAACTTTAAAGTTATTAAAAATGGTAATATAATCATACATGAATTTCATAAGATAGACACAAGAATAACGAGTGCAATCATCAATAAATAAAATATAATACCTTTGTTGGAGCAATCAGTGTAACTCTATGTTCTGATGTTTGGACAAAGGTTTAAATTAGATTTATTATTGTACTTGATATGCACTTGTGAGTGTGCATGATATATGTACAACAAGGTAAAGTCTAAGTGTGTAGCATTGGAGGTATAAGTCCAAGTGCGTACCCTTAGCAATGTAAGTCCAAGTGTGATTTTGATAAAGGTGAAAGTCCAAGTGGAGTCTTGGCGGTTGATACGGTTAGTGATGGAGGGGCCCAAGAGGAAAGGATTAGAAAAGTCCAGGCTATGTGGCGGTTAAAAGTCACGAGGAGGTGGCGGTCAATAGTCATGGCGACTTGACGGTCAAAAAGGCAGGCTGACAGGGCAGTCAGGGCTCAGCATAGGCAGAAGCGGGTTGGGATCGGCGGAGCTGAGTGGAGTCAGCTCGATCCACAGGCCTGCAGTAGAGGGCCCGGAAATACAGAGCACAGAGGCCGGTCAGGATCGGCAGAGCTGAGCGGAGTCAGCCCGAGCTACAGACCTGCGGTTGAGGGCCAGGAAGTACAAAGCGCAGGATGCAAGTCGGTATCGGCAGAGCTAAGCAGAGGCCAAGAACTGGAAGTATAGGCCAATGGGTCGGAAGCGCAGGATGCAAGTCGGTATCGGCAGAGCTAAGCAGAGGTCCAGAACTGGAAGTATAGGCCAATGGGTCGGAAGCGGCAGAGCTGATCAGAAGCAGGCCGAGCTACAGACCTGCGGTTGAGGGCCAGGAAGTACAAAGTGCAGGATGCGGGTTGAAGATCAGCGTAGCTATGTCTAGACAGTTAAGGCTGCAAGCCTGCGAGTTGGAGGCCTGGAAATGCGAACCACAGGTGCAGGCTGGTGCGGGGACACAATGGATCGGAGGAGCTAAGTAATACGGGAGCGGAGAATCTCAACGGTCCGTCAAGGGTAATCATTACATACCAAAGATGCGGGCGAAGGCGAAGGTTCCTGAAACGAAAAGATGCCCTCATAGCCAGTAGTAGCCTGCCAGCTGTCCCTCATTACAGGACAAAACTCAAGTGCGAAGGCGGAGGTTCCTAATAGAAAGATGCTTTCACAACAAATAGCAGCGCGACAGATGTCCAGGACTAGAGGACAAAGCCGGGCGTCTAACGTTTTCTGACAGAGGGGCAGGTTCTAGCAGGAGGACGCATAAAAGGGGAGAAATCCCTCGTACGCAGGTACGCACTTACACTTCTTTTCCAATGCTTTTCCTTTTCTTATCATTGACTAAGACTTTGAGTTGCCTTTGTTAGCCGGATCACTTGTTTGGTCTCTCTTCTACCTAGAAGAGGGATTGCGCAGGGTCCTGCAGCCGCATCAGCCACCCGTGGGGAGCCTGCACCGCCCGCGACTTTCCGTCAACGCCCAGTCCACCGCGACCGGCCTTCGTCCGACTCAGCTTCCGGACGGGATCAAATTTGGCGCCGTCTGTGGGAACACAAGAGCCTGTTCCGGAGCGTGAAGATGGAGGATTCCGGTCGAAGCTCTAGCCGGAGGATCAACGCAACTATGACTGCGGGGGAGTATGAGCTTTTCAAGGAGGTTAGGAAGCAGGCCGCCTCCGAAAGACAAGGCACAGTTTCACGACCTCGCCTAGCCCTTGAGGTATCCAAAGAACTAGCTCCCGCTTCCGACAGGAGCTCAAAGAGGAAGCAGCCGGAAGAACTTCCGCGTGCTTCATTCCGAGAGCCTCGCCGCGATTATCATCGGGCCGGACCTCGCGGGCGTAGTCCAAAGAAGGAGGAGCCGCCAGCCTCAGTGGCGGAAAGCTCTCTACACCCGCCTCGGGATTCAGGAAAGGGGAAGGCCGTGATCATGGCTGAAGATCTGCCCGAAGATCCTGACGATAAGGTACCTTTCTCCGCCCAGATCTTGAAAGAAAGCCTGCCGAGGGGTTACCGAGCCCCAAACATTGGAGAATATGATGGGAGCAAGGACCCAGAAGAGCATCTGAGAAAGTTCAAGAACACGGCTATATTGTATCAATATAGCGATGCCGTCAAATGCCGAGTCTTCCTGCACACTCTGTCGGGATCGGCGCAAAAGTGGTTCGATGGATTGCCCCCAGAATCCATCAGCCGCTTCAGGGACTTCAAAACGGCCTTCCTGCGCCGTTTCGCCAGCAGTCATAAGTACCAAAACACCGACCACTGTCTTTTTGCTCTTAAGCAGGAGTCAACTGAGCCCCTACGAAGCTACATCAATCGATTCAGTCAAGTAGCCAACGACGTCCCCTCTGCCACCTCTGAGATACTGATGAGCGCCTTCTCCCACGGATTGCGAGAAGGGGAATTCTTCAGAGATCTCATCAAAAAGCCCGCCCGAAGTTTTGACGATATGGTAGAGAAAGCTTCGTGCTATATCAAAGTGGAAGAAGCGCAGGCCGCCAGGCGGGAAGCCGAGAAGACGGTGGCACCAGGCAACCGACCTGAAAGAAGAGCACCACAGCCAGCCCAGCCCTTCCAGCGCATTCAACCCAGGCCTGCCCCCAGCCCGCTCTGGGAGCCAGGCCAGCTCCGCGAGTCGCCGCCATACAAGTGCCCAGGCCTGGACCAAGGGGAGCACCATATTGCACATATCATCGGTCCAGGACGCACGATCTCAGCAACTGCTTCCAATTCGCCCGGGATTCCAGGCGAGCTGCGGAGCAAGGCTTGCCTCCCCCGGCACTGGCGCCCCAAATACAGAGAATGGAGGAAGAACGGGCTGCAGCTGGGCGTGCTCGGCAGGCCCGGCCCGACCTAGCTGGCCCATCTAACCAAGCTGGTCCCGGCGAAGACCGAAGAGACGCCGGAGAACTCGATAATCGGGGCAACGTGGCTATGCGAGAGATTGGTATGATTTCAGGAGGGCCCACTGACGGAGACTCAGGCCGGGCACGTAAAGCACATAGCCGGCGACTATATGTGGGGGTCGTGGGATGCAGCTACGAACAGGCATCTGGCCCTGTCCTCAGCTTCGGGCCCCAAGACTTGGAGGGTTTAGGGCTGCCCCACGATGATGCCCTCATAATCAGGGCCGTTATTGCTAATAGCCGAGTGGCTCGGGTCTTTGTGGATACCGGGAGCTCGGTCAACATTTTATTCAGGGCTGCGTTTGAGGAGATGCAGATCGACGCCGCTGAGCTACAACCTGTAACCACTTCCTTGTACGGATTTACAGGTAATGAAGTCAAGCCCATGGGTCAGATCTGTTGGTTGCTACTCGGAAAACCTATAGGTTCCACTGTACAAAAATTTTGTACAAAGGTCTGAACCTTTTCCTAGCTACCATGTGTTCTTTTAAATTAAATTTTGGATCGCCTGCGGAACTTAACACGTTTGATCCAAAACTCAATCTATTTGTTCTTTTAGGTTTTGACTTGGATCTCCTGCGGAACTTAACACGTTCGACCCAAGTCTCCTTAAGTTATTAATTCCATTAAATATTAATTTCCATAAAAGGTTCCCAATATACTGGCGTGGCGAGGCACATGGCCTTCTTGGATATGGGAGCAACCACCACCGACTAGACAAAACCTTTAATAGAAAGCTAATATTTAATTTCCTAAAATAACTTTAGGTTAACCAAAGAGAACAATCAAATCACAAGGAAAAGAAAGAAACAAAGAACACAACTTCGAAAAACATATTCGAACTTCTAGAACGTAAGCCTCTTGTATTTGGTATTATTTCCATAAATAACTAGCATGATGCGGAAATAAAATTTACTAGTTATACCTTGTAGAAAAACCTCTTGATCTTCTACCGTATTCCTCTTCTAACCTCGGACGTTGTGTGGGCAACGATCTTCCGAGACGAGAAACCACCAATCACCTTCTTCTCCTCCTAGCTAGGTTCGCCAACAAAGAGGAAGCTTCACCAAGGAAGAAAACAAAATACTAACCAAGCTCCAAGAGATGCTAGCTTTCTCTCCTTCTTCTTCTTCTTCTCCGAGTAGTATCCGCCACCACAAGAGCTCCAATAGAAGGGTAGGGTTCGGCCACCACAAGAGGAAGAGAGGGAGAGGTTGGTCGGTCACACCAAGGAACAAAAGAGGGAGAGGAATAATAGATGTTGTGTCTTGTGAAGGCACCTCACCCTTCTTTTATATTCCTTGGCCTAGGCAAATTAGGAAATTTAATTACAATAAATTTTCCTTAATTTCCTTGACATGATTTAATTGAGAGAAATAAAATAAAATTTCCCCAATTAATTTCAAGTGGCCGGCCACATTATTGGAAAACAAAAGAGGACAAGTTTTAATCAACAATTAAAACTTCCTAATTTGTTTCCGGAAATTTTAAAAAATAAAATTTCTCTTTAAAATCTCTTCATGGTTGATAAAAGGAAATTTCTATAATTTTAATTTTATCAACATGTGAATAATTTTTTTAAAAAAAAATAAAACATCTCTCCAATCTACAAATAAGGAAAGAGATCTAATCTCTTTCTTTAATCTTTTGTAGATCTTTTACAAGAGAGATATTTTAATTTTAATTCTCTTTAAAATATATCTTCCACATAATAATAAAAATTAAAATTAAATTTCCTTTTTAATTTATTTTGGCCGGCCCTACTAGCTTGGGTTCAAGCTAGGGCCGGCCACCCAATCTCATACCTAGGCCTAGCTTGATCCCAAGCTAGCTTGGCCGGCCCCTATTGGGTGGGTATAGAAGGTGGGTATAGGTGGGTATAGAACTCTATAAATAAGAGGCTATGATAGGGACCGAGAGGAGGAATTGGTTTTGGTCTCCCGATAAAATTAAGCATCCCGTGTTCGCCCCGAACACACAACTTAATTTTATCAATGATAATTCATTCCACTAGAGAACTATCATTGAACTACCGCACCAATCCCAAATTACATTTTTGGGCTCCTTCTTATTATGAGTGTGTTAGTCTCCCTGTGTTTAAGATATCGAATGTCCACTAATTAAGTGAGTTACTGACAACTCATTTAATTAATATCTAAGTCCAAGAGTAGTACCACTCAACCTTCTTATCATGTCGGACTAAGTCCACCTGCAGGGTTTAACATGACAATCTTTATGAGCTCCTCTTGAGGACATTATCAACCTAGTATCTCTAGGACACAGTTTCCTTCTATAATCAACAACACACACTATAAGTGATACTATTTCCCAACTTATCGGGTTTATTGATTCAACGAACTAAATCTCACCCATTGATAAATTAAAGAAATAAATATCAAATATATGTGCTTGTTATTACATTAGGATTAAGAGCACACACTTCCATAATAACCGAGGTCTTTGTTTCTTTATAAAGTCAGTATAAAAGAAACGACCTCAAATGGTCCTACTCAATACACTCTGAGTGTACTAGTGTAATTATATAGTCAAGATAAACTAATACCTAATTACACTATGACCTTCCAATGGTTTGTTCCTTTCCATCATGGTCGTGAGCTACTGTTTATAATTTATAAGGTATTGATAACATGATCTTCTGTGTGTGACACCACACACCATGTCATCTACAATATAAATTAATTGAACAACTACATTTATCATAAATGTAGACATTTGACCAATGTGATTCTTATTTCTAGATAAATGTTTATACCAAAAGCTAGGCTTTTAGTATACACTCCAACAAGATCAATCTGGCCATTTCCATGGGCACTGAGCCATTGGTGCGCACGCGGAGGAGCACTTTCATTGTGGTGGATTCGCCTTCCTCCTACAACGTTATCCTGGGAAGGCCAGCCCTGCATGAGTTCCGGGCTGCCGTTTCCACCTTTCACCAGAAGATCAAGTTCCCGGTCGGCGAGCAGGTCGGGGAGGTCAAGGGGGAGCAGAAAGCGTCTCGTAGCTGCTACATAGACATGGTCCGAGTAGAGGCGCGCAAAAGCCGGAGGACGCAAGATGGGGGAGTACACGCTATCCAAGAGGAACCGTTACCTATTACTGAAGAACCGATCTCTTGGGAGGAGGTCCAGCTACACCCCGACAGATCGGAGAGCATCACTCGCATCGCCAGTGACTTACCTCCGGGGCTTAAAGCGGAGCTGATACAGTGTCTGAGCCGCAACCGAGACGTCTTCGCTTGGTCGCCAGAGGAGTTGCCCGGGGTCAGACCAGAAGTAGCCGAACACAAATTATATATTATACCCGAGGCTAAGCTAGTCAAGCAGAAGAAGAGAAACTTCCCTGCCGAGCAGAATAAAATTATCCGAGCTGAAGTAGAGCAGCTCCTGAAGGCTGGACACGTCCGAGAGGTGCAATTCCCGTCTTGGCTCTCTAACGTTGTGTTAGTAAAGAAGCCAAACAACAAGTGGAGGGTGTGCATAGACTTTCGCGACCTCAACAAAGCCACTCCCAAAGACTGTTATCCTCTCCCGCGTATCGATCAGGTGGTGGACTCAACGGCTGGTTGTGAAAGGATATGCATGATGGACGCTTATCAGGGATATCATCAAATACCCTTAGCCCAGGAAGACCAGGAGAAAGTCAGCTTCATAACGGCTGACGGTACTTTCTGCTATACCGTCATGCCATTCGGACTCAGGAACGCTGGAGCTACCTACCAAAGGATGATGGACAAAGTCTTTCGGGCTCAGATCGGGCGGAACGTAGAGGTTTATGTTGATGACATCCTGATCAAGTCCCCTCTGGCGTCCAGTCTGATAAAAGATGTAGAAGAAACCTGTGAGACTCTGAGGCAATATGGGGTGAAGCTGAATCCCTTGAAATGTCTATTCGGGGCCAAAGGAGGGAAGTTTCTGGGCTATCTGGTGACCGAACGAGGGATAGAGGCCAACCCTGAGAAGGTGCAAGCACTTCGGAACATGCAGATCCCTCAGAATCTGAAGGAGACGCAGAAGCTGGTCGGCAGGATAACAGCCCTGTCCCGATTTATCTCCAAATCTGCAGATAGAGCGGCGCCCTTCTTCAAAGTGCTCAGGAAAGCGGCCAAGTTTCAATGGACGGAAGAATGCACACAGGCCTTTGAAGAGCTGAAGCAGTACCTGGAATCTTTGCCATCACTGTTCAAACCTGTTGTGGGAGAGCCCCTTTGGGTCTACTTGTCGGCCACCCCCGAGGCCGTGGGGGCTGTGCTAGTTAAGGAGCAGGATAATGTACAACGGCCGGTGTATTTCTTCAGTCATCTATTGAAGGGGGCCGAATCTCGGTATACGGCCCTGGAAAAGTTGGTCTATGGACTTGTTCTCATGGCTCGGCGTCTCCGACCGTATTTCTTGGCGCACCCCATTACCGTCTTGACGAACAGTACAATGGGCCGAGCTCTCACCAAGGTGGAAGTGGCGGGTCGGCTTATCAAGTGGGCAACTGAGCTAGGGGAGTATGACATACAATATCAGCCTCGAACCGCAATCAAAGCACAGGCTCTGGCAGATTTCCTGACAGAAGTATACCCAGCGGACTCAGAAGAGGTCTGGAAAATCTACGTGGACGGGTCGGCTACCCATCGGGGGAGTGGCGTAGGAGCACTGCTCATATCCCCACAGGGAGATATCATGCAGTTGGTCGTGCGGTTAAATTTCAGAGCCACCAACAATGAGGCAGAATATGAAGCTCTACTAACAGGCCTGCAAGCAGCTCGGCATGTGGGGGCGAGCCGAGTCATCATATATTCCGATTCCCAGCTGGTAACGCAGCAGACAACCGGGCAATTTGGGGTGAATAGCGAGAGGATGCAAGTTTATAAGGAGGCTTATGAAAAGATGAAGGGAGAATTCAAGGAGGTCACAGTCACGAAGATTCCTAGAGCTGAAAATGAAAGAGCGGATGAGTTGCCTAAGATGACTAGTTCCCTGAGTACATGGACGCTCGACCAATCTATAGCGCAGACCTTCCTTGTAGCCCAGATAGATTTACAGAATAACGCGGGAGAAGTAATTGATTGGAGAGCACCCATAACGAGCTTTCTTCAGCAAGGAGCCATATCCACCAACCCCGAGGAAGCGCGTATGATCAGGAGGCAAGCTCACTCTTATGCAATGATTGGGGATCAGCTATACAAAAGGTCTTTCTCCAGACCTCTACTCAAGTGCCTGAATATGGAGGAAGCGGACCAGGCCTTGCGAGAGATACATTCGGGGTGCTGTGGTAATCACGCTGGGGGAAGAACGCTGGCTCGGAAGGTATTGTTGGCTGGTTATTTCTGGCCTACCTTGCAGAAGGGCGCACAGAGGTTGGTGAATACTTGTCTATCATGCCAGAAGTACCAGAGCCTGACGCACAGACCTACAGAGCTGCTGAGAACTTCTACAGTATCCTGCCCTTTCGACCAATGGGGTATGGATATCGTGGGGCCTTTTCCGATGGCTACCGGGCAGAGGCGCTTCTTGTTGGTAGCAGTAGACTACTTCTCCAAGTGGGTAGAAGCAGAAGCCCTAGCCATAATCACTGAAGATGCGGTGATCCAGTTCCTATGGAAAAATATCTTTTGCAGATTTGGCTTACCCCATAAGTTAGTGTCGGACAATGGCAGACAATTCCAGGGGCACAGGATACAGAATTGGTGCAAGGGGTTCGGCATAACTCAGGCCTTCACCTCAGTGGCTCATCCTCAAAGTAATGGTCAGACCGAGGTGGTCAATCAGGAGATAGTACGCGGGCTTAAAGTCAAGCTGGATCACATGGGAGGCAGCTGGGTGGACGAGCTCCCAGGCATTTTGTGGGCCTACCGTACGACGCCCCGAGAGAGCACAGGTCTGACACCCTTCCATCTGGTCTATGGTAATGAAGCGGTGGTTCCTCTGGAGGTCGGGATACCTTCTGTAAGAAGGATGATGTACGACGAAGAGAACACCGAGCGGCGGCTGGCTGAACTGGATTGAGCAAACAGCTGCCAGGTTGGAAGCCTACAGACAGAGGATGAGACAGAACTATAATAGGAAGGTGATCCCTCGGTTCTTCGGAGAAGGTGACCTGGTCTGGAAGCAGATAAAGCCCTTAGGGGAAGTGACGAAGTTGGCTCCTCAATGGGATGGACCGTACAAGGTTATCAAGAGATTGGCATCGGGAGCACACTATTTACAAGACGCTCAAGGAAGGAAGTTGGATCGACCTTGGAGTGCCAACTACCTGCGGCCCTATCGAGTTTGAGGGGGCTGGCTCTGTGGACGTAGGCTGGATCAGACGATGGGCGTGGAAGCAGTAGGATAGTCAAGTGAAAACTCGAAAAGACATATGTACATGTAACAATTTCCCAGTTTAAGTGGCTAGTACAGATCATTTGAAAGGAGCAAAAATCTCATCCGGAAAGCCTTGAATGATTAGGTTGTGATTCAAGAAGTCTGCTGCGGGGATGGAGCTCAAGAAGCCCTGCGCGTTCAGTTGCCTGATAACTCCCGCCGCCGTATATGGCACGGTCATAGCAAAGCGTGCCCCAGCCTGGGATAGAAATTCAGGGGAAGTCAGATACGACATTCGGCTTCGCAGGCAACGAGCTTCTTCTCCCTCTTGATAGGCTGACAAGGCTGTAGACACTCCCGTCAGAGCCGCCCGAGACTGAGACAGTTCCTCCCTCAAGGCCTGCAGCTCTACTTCCTGGGCTGCCAACTTAGCTGCCTGAACCTCCAGCTTAGTGTCCTTCTCCCGCAGCAGGGTATCTCTGGACTGAGTCTCCCCAACCTGATGGGCGAGCTGTTGCTGATGTCCCGCCTCTTGTGCAGCACTTTCTTCACGCACAGCTCGGAGCTCATCTCTGACCTGCGTCAGAGACCTTTTTTGTCGCTCAGTCTGGTTGGTTAAAGCTCGAATCTCGGCTCGCAAGGCGTGGCTAGCTTGATCGGGATCATTCAGTTGTAGCTCTAGTTCAGAGACTTTGTCCCGAAGGTCTTTGCTTTCATGATGGAGGGTGTGGAAGGATTGGTTCAGCACCAGGGACTCTGCGTGAGTCTGGAGCAAGAATAACAACCCTCAGTTAAAACAAACTCGCATTCAGGAGAAGGAACAAGGTACTTACTTTAGCCCAAGACTTCGAGAACCTATCCATTTGAGCTAAGGGCGACAAGCTACCCATTTGATTCTTGCTCTCTGCCCAGTCGCCAAGGCAGCCCTTCATTGCCAAGACGCTAGTAGAGACATCATGTCGTCGAGCCTGAGCTGCTTCAGAGGGGATAGTGGTCCTATAACAATGGCGGGCAGGTTGAGAAGGGCCGGCGGGTTGAGAAGGGCCTGCGTCCGAGCCAGGAGGAGCAGGAGGCGACTCGGGAGTGGGCTCGCCTGATGCCGGGCCGCGTCGCTCACCGGGGCTGTCCTCCTCCTGAGGAATGGGGGTAGAACGAGATGCAGAGGGTCTTCCCCTGTAGGGGTTGGGGGAGGCTGCTAGGGAAATAACGCAACAATAACAAGAGGAAATGGTGTTAGAGCCAGCCAGGATGACGGCAGGGAACACTGCGGCGATAAGGGAACGGCGTCGAGTCCGCGAGAAGTCAGACCTGGTCTTCGGCGCCATCTTTGAAGTTGGGGCTGACCATCAGAGCCAGAATCGTCAGAATTAGGTAGACTCTGGGAGGGGGCCGTGGCATTGCCACCCGCAGCGCCTTGACCAGACAAGTTTCGACCTGCGCGATGAAGAGCCGCGCGACCCCTTCGGGAGGCCCGGGGGGCTCCTCGGAAGACCCGCCTAGCTCGATGGCTAGTCTGAGCGTGACCCCGATCCCCGCTCGGGGCGACCTGTGGAGGAGGAGCTTCATGCGCAGCGGGGTCGGAAACGGGTTGGACTGCTGCCCCGGGGGAAACGAGGCCGGGATAAGGGAGTAGCCTCCTCTCCAAGATTACTCGGCCACGTCGCATTATTTCCAGATCGTCTAGGGGCAGGGGCAGAACCTCTGAGGCACGATACAGGGCCTCCGCTGTAGGCGTCGACACGGAAGGTTATCTTTGCAGATAAAACAAGCGTAAGCAGGAGAGAAGAGTCAAGCGCGGATTTACCTAATGAGCGCGGCGCCCCAGAGAAGGAGGGATTCAGACGGAAAAAAGAAAGCATGTCTTCAGATAGCAGTCTCGTCAGATCCAGGCGCCAAAGCTCCATTCTTGTCGCCGCTACAGCATAGGAGAGGTCCATATGATACTCTTCCAACGCCGGGGGCGGAGGAAGTTCAGGTTGCCAACGCATAGGCCAGCCTGTCTCTTCAGGAAACCGGAGAAAAAAGAATTTTTTCCTCCAGTTGGCGTGAGGAGGAGGAAGACGGGAGAAAAAGGCAGTTTGACTGCGAGCTTGAAAGTCAAAAAGACCATCGGCACGCCGAGCGAGGGCGAAGAAGCAGTGAAAGAGGGGAGCAGACCAGGAAACTTCGCAAACCTCACAGAGTATCACGAAGCCACATAAAATCTTTATGGAGTCGGGAGTTAACTGACCTAAGGGGATGTTGAAGTAGCGGCACACTCCAGATAGGAAAGGATGTGGAGGTAGACGAAGGCCAGACACAAATTGCTCAGTGAAGAAAGTACACGAACCCGGCGGAGGATCGAAGTAAAGGTTTGCAACAGTGGGGATGATAGGGCGGAAGCTGACAGGGATTTCATAAGTGTACCGTAGGTCATCCCAATCTAACTCGGCGAAGTTCGAAACGCCTGGGAAATGCTCCGCCAACAGAGAGGCCCAGGAAGGAGAGGCCATGGAGGAAGATAACACCTTAGAGGGTGGAGAGGACAATCGCAAAGGAACGCCAAAGGAGAAGGGACGGATCACAGCAAGGTCTCGGAGGAAATTAGTCGGCGGCGGCGACGTTTGAGTGCTCTACTGTGATGGTGAAAGAAAGAGTCAGATGATACTTATAGGTATGGTGGGTGCAGGACATTTTCGTAAGTCAGCAACGGACGGTAGATGCAGGGTTTGGAGTAGACGAGGAACGCTCTGTGATGAGCTTCGAGAAGATAACCAGGGGGCATTAAGGGAACGACAAGGGCTCGATATACGAAGCGCCTCCCTAGGAAGTTGTTCCAAACAGGACAGAAGTGTACGGAGGGGTCACCAGAAGGTGGATAAGTCAAATCAGCGAGCTGCACGGACACGCGAGGTAGCCTTTAGCCCAGGACGGCTCAGTAGAAGGGCAGCGATGGGGGGAGAAGCTACGTAGCGAAGGAAAGTAGACAAGGGAAATCTGATCATCGGAGCTCGGCCGAAATCAACGAACGACTGGCCACAGAAAACAAGCTACAAGCACGCGAAGGGGACGCGGCACAGTTGTCAGATCGCAGGGGAAATCGGAGATAAGCAGACCGAGGTCAGTACGATTACACAAATACCACCAAAGAAGAGCCGGTAGCCACGCATCAAAAGGCAAGCGGCATAACATAGTTCTAGTTACACTACCTTCGGAGAAGGAGGAGACAGGTTATCAGGAGCCGGCCGAGGAGAAGCGGGGTCGGCTGGTTCAGCAAGAGGAGGGGCAAGGGCTTCAGAAGCTTCGGGGAGGGCGGCAGGAAGACCCTGGGGAGACACCTCTACGGGGGTTGGAGCGGCAGCAGGGGGAGGAGCAGCCTGGAAGAAGAGCCCGTCATCCGCCTCAAAGGAGGGGAAGGTGTCCTACGGCAATTCCCGGGCCAGGCGAGCAGTATCCAAGAAGTGGCGGGGGGGCGCTGCGCGCAAATAACCTTGCTCGAAAGCTTGTCTCACCCCGCCAGCAGCCCCGTAACTCAGCAGCAGGACCATCCAGCGCCCCAGCTTCTGAAGGAAAAAGGAAGAACGAACATAGGCCAAGCGGTAGGCCTTCAGCCGCCCGAGCTCGCAAATATTGAAGCTGGGCCTGGCAGGCTTCCCACTGAGCTCGCAGGGTGGTTTCCCGACCCACAGCAGCACTGGACACGGTTTGGGCTTCAGCCAGCCCCATCTGTAGGAGCTCCCGACCTTGCTTCAGCAGAGCCAATTCCCTGGACTGGGCAAGCAGCTCTGCCTCTCGGTTTCTCAGTTCAGAGGTCGCCGCCTGACGGCGTTCCACTTCAGAGGCCAGAGACGACTCACTCGCCTTTAAGGCCACCTCCAATGCCCGCAGTTTGTTGGATGCGGCGTCAGAAAGGGCCCGGGCGGAGGCCGCTGATTCCCCGGCAGGCAGACAGGAGTCCAGGCCTTCCAGGGAGGGTTCAGAAGGAGCTGTGAAAGATGAAGGGGGTTCCAGTTCCCGGAGACGGGCCTTGAGTGCCACATTCTCCCGTTCTAGCTCGGTCGCTCGTTGGACTACGCTCAGACTCGCCGAGCAGGTCTGCAAGTGCCCATAGGATGGGAAAGGAGGTTATGGAAACACACACGCACACCCAGAAGAAGGAAAGAAGGGAAGAAGGGACTCACCGCGACCAGAGAACAAGCAACCTGATCGAGCTCTTCCAGAGGGTATTCGCTTTCCCAGAACTGCCGATGAGCCGATTGCCAGGAGTTGGCCAAGGCCCCGTGGAAGTCGACCCTGCCAAAAAAAGGGGATGAGGTAGCAGCCGGCACGTTCGCCGGGTCAGTCGCCGAAGGAAGCCTCCAGAGGGCCCTAAAAGCCCAGTCCGGGGAGGGTGGTTCAGAAATAGGCACGGCCGAGCTCGTTGGCATCAGAGGGGAGGAGGCTGGAGGAGTCAATGAATCCAAGGGTTGGCCACCAGAAGGTGAAGGCGGGGCAGGTAGCACGCTCTGGAGTGGCGCCGTAGTAAGTCGGTCTGACGGCGGGCCTGCCACCTCCAGGTCATAGGCCTGTTCCTGGCCCAAACTTGTCTCCTGAGTCGAGCTCGTGCCCGAAGACTTGGAGGGGGAAGAAAGAACCACCACGCGTTGGCGCTGTGAAGGCGGAGGAGAAGTGGCGGTGACCGGGGTCGTCCGTTTGCTATTGCGCGTCACACGCAGCCGCAGAGTAAGACGGAGAGGAGGAGCCTGTCTAGTGGGCGAGGAAGCAGTCACCGGTTGATCGGAGGTGTGGGACAATGCTGGGTCTGCAGCGCTGGGGGAAGGTAGCACTGAGAGCGGCGGGGCAATCACAACATCAGAGGGCGGGGGTGCTGGAAGTTGAGGACCGAGGGCAGCAGCTGGATCAGAAGGTAGGCCTGGTGTCAGCTCCTGATGCAGGGCTTCCAGGACAGCAACTGCGGGCGTCTCTTGGCAGTCGAAGGAACGGAGGATAGCGGCCGCTACAAGAATAAAAAAGAAAAGGCACCTCAGTTAGCGAAGAGCGACGTGCAAGAATAGACAACTTACCAAAGGGAGCTCCGATTTCTGCAGGGACAAGACTAAGACAGAAGGTGTATAAAATGCCTTCCAGCATCAACACAGACAAGCGAACAATAACACCGGTCAACTTGTCCTCAGCTGCAAAGCAGGCAGATTCATGAACATGTGGGGGAAAAGCCGAAGCCGGGAGGGGGCGCCACTAAGAAGACCCGACTAAGGGGGAAGGCGGTTTAAGAAAGAAAAAACGGGACCTCCAGCCCTTATTGGAAGAAGGTAGGCCGTCAAAGAACTTAAAGCCTGGCTTGGCCTGAACGTTGAATATCCCCGCCTCGGCTCGCCGGAAAGAATAGAAGTGCTGGAATAGGTGGGGCGTCAAGGAAACGCGATAGATACGGCATAAGATGACGGTTCCACAGATAGCTCGAAATACATTGGGAGCAAACTGGGAGACGCCGATGCCGCAATATTGGCACAAGTCTGAAATAAAGGGGTGCAAGGGAAAGCGAAGACCGCCCATAATCTGATCTCTAAAGACAGTGATACAGCCCTCAGGAGGAGACGAAGGATGTTCATTGGGTGATGGGAGTCGAAGCTCATATGAGGAATCCAATTGCAGAAGGGATCGTAATACCGACAGGTCACGGTGGTCCAAATCCGAAAGATAGCATGAATACCAGGGGAGGTCCTTACCATCCATCGTCGCGAGGAAGAAGCAAGCAAGAAGGTTGGAGGCGAGAAGGATCACAGGCCAAGAACGATCAGAAGGGCAGAGGGGTCGCGAGCTCAGGCCGAAAGATGGCAAGTTGCACTAACAAGGACGAGCACGGAGGAGGAGAGGAAGAGAACGAAGCATTGGAAAGAAAGCGGCAGATGACCTTTAGGGTTTATAAAGCTCATTCGTGCCTAAGAAGCATCGAGAATCGGGCCGAGTATCTTTTTGGGCAACCCGCCCCGCGCCGTCTAAAGGGAAGTAAGCACGGAGGCGTGCGAAAAAGGTATGGAAACTGACGTCAGGAAGCGTGGGCCATAAATGCAACGGACAGGTGTCAGCATAAGAATAAACCTATTAAAGATAGGCGCGGCGGGGTAATCATGACAAGGTGTGGCTCTAAAAAAGAGGCATCCCTCGGTAAGGTCAAGCGGGAGATTTTACAGAGCTGCAAAGGCCAGGCAATTCAGTAGGGGTTGTGCAGGGAACAGGGCTGATCAGCGAAGGTTAGGAAGGCACGGGTTGGCAGTCAGGGGAGCTGCTTACTCGGAGTAGCTAGGCAAGCATCTCGGTGGAGACAGCCTCCAGGCCGGTTCGTTAACCACATCAGCATGCAAAGGCACGCGAAGCTCTCACAAGCTAGAAGAGCGTTGCGTGCCCAGGGCCGAATAAGGTTCATGTTCCCTCTCTCCCGCCCACATCCTATACTATGCATGATATGCTTGCAGGAAGACGAGGGACGCGGCAGAACGAGCGCAAAGCTGGCGAATAACGCCCAGCCCAATAGAAGTAATTAAGGCGGTTCAGATGAGGCAGATGGGGGCTTAAGAGAGCATCACGTCTGTGCTACTAGCGAGGAGGGTCCAGCAGGTCTCGGACCAGCGCCATCGCCACCGGTCCCGGACCGGAGTATTATTACTGGTCTCGGACCAGCGCCATCGCCACCGGTCTCGGACCGGAGTACCCAGACTCTCGCCCCAGTGCGAGTTATAAGTGAGCTCTGCTCTCACGCCCAACGACCTTCTTAGGTCGGCTCCCATGCGAGAATTAAAAGTGAGCCCCGCGCTCACGCCCAACGACCTTTAGTCCCAGAACTCTCGCCCGGTCACGAGTTATAAGTGAGCTCTGTCCTCACGCCCAAACTCTCGGCTCAGTGTGAGTTAAAAGTGAGCCCTGCTCTCACGCCCAACGACCTTCCCGGTCGGTGTACCAGACTCTCGCCTCAGTGAGAGTTATAAGTGAACTCTGCTCTCACGCCCAACGACCTTCCCGGTCGGTGTCCCAGACTCTCGTCTCAGCGCAAGTTATAAGTGAGCTATGCTCTCACGACTAACGACCTTCCCGGTTGATGTCCCAGACTCTCGCCTCAAGCCGAGTTATAAGTGAGCTATGCTCTCACGCCCAACGACCTTCCCAGTCGGTGTCCCAGACTCTCGTCCCAGCGCAAGTTATAAGTGAGCTATGCTCTCACGCCTAACGACCTTCCAGGTCGATGTCCCAGACTCTCGCCTCAAGCCGAGTTATAAGTGAGCTATGCTCTCACGCCCAACGACCTTCCCAGTCGGTGTTCTAGACTCTCGTCCCAGCGCGATATATAAGTGAGCAATGCTCTCACGCCCAACGACATTCCTGGTCGGTGTTCCAGACTCTCGCCCCAGTGCAAATTAAAAGTGAGCCCTGCTCTCACGCCCAACGACTTCTAGGTCGGTAGTCCCAGACTCTCGCCCCAGTGCGAGTTATAAGTGAGCTCTGCTCTCACGCCCAACGACCTTCTTAGGTCGGCTCCCATGCGAGAATCAAAAGTGAGCTCTGTCCTCACGACCAACGACCTTTCAGGTCGGCCCCATGCGGGAATAAAAAATCAGCCCCTCTTTGAAAATCATAAGCGAGCTCGGTGCCTATGCCTAACTACCTTGCTGAGAGATGTGCCTCACCTTGAGCAGGGCGTTTTCCATAATCAGGTCAGCTACATCTAACTTTACTTTGCGCGAATTTCAAATATGCAGCAAATACGCAGGGCAAGGGATGCGGAGCACCATCTACCCTATTCCTACAGCGCCAATATTAACTACGAAATCAGGTTTTACACGTTCATCACAGTTGCAATTTTTAAGCACTACATTGACTTTATTATCCAAAATACATGCATGAAAAGAAATCATGAAGCGACTCTAGGCTCTTACACAAGGACCTATTTCTAAAAACGTGTTTGCTAGATGGAAATTGAGCAGGAGAAACTGGGCCAAAAGGGAACGGATCTACAAGCGTAGCAGCGCAGTTCAGCAAGGGAGGGATACAGCCAAGGCTACATGCAGAAACGCCTCCTGACAAAGGAGCCACCGCGACAACTATTCCCCAGGCCAGCTTTGACTCGTGGAAGGAATTGGCCCTGGGGAACGAGCACTCCCGCGTGAAGACCTATCGGGAGATTCAGGCGCGCTCACGGCCCGGGCCAGCTCCGCGTGAAGGGAGTCGATGACTGTTTGTTGCCGGGCGAGCGTGTCTTGTTTTTCCTCAAGAACCGCACGGAGGAGAGATAACTCTGTCTCATGCTCTCGTTGCAAACGGTCTTGGCGCCTAATTTGGTGCTGCAGATCAAACTGGTATTCGTCTTTCATCGCCTTTTCTGCATGCACGCGAGATTTTGTAAGACGATACAGGGCGTCCATGTTATGCAAGGCAGCCAGCAGACGAGCTCGGTCCCTGGACAGGCGCTCCAGTTCGCGTTCTTTCTCGGCAAGTTGCGAGGTGAGCTGATCTATCCGCATTTGGGAAGGTAGTTGATCAACTTCGTCAAAGGAAGGAGAATGCATTTCGGGGGAAAGAAGCAGTTAAAGCGCAGGTGAACAAAAGATAGTAGGGGAGCAGGAATGAAGAAGGATAGAGCGAAGAAGTGACCGTGAGGCTCTTTATAAAGAAGGCGGGTGGCCAAGTCAAAGCAAAGGCATGGGCGCGACACCCCAAGCGACTGGTGACGTAAGGAAGAAGGCATGGTATCCCAAGCAACGCGACACAAAAGCTGATGCGTGACGCAGGAAGCAGGGTGTGCAGAGATATACTGAGATCATAGAGATACGCTAAGGCAGATACACAGAGATCTGCTGAGATCACAAAGATATGCCTAAGTCACAGAAAGGTGCGGAGGTCTAGTCAGTCAGAATGTCGTCCTCCTTCGACTAGACTTGTGGGGGAGGCTTGTGATACGGTTAGTGATGGAGGGGCCCAAGAGGAAAGGATTAGAAAAGTCCAGGCTATGTGGCGGTTAAAAGTCACGAGGAGGTGGCGGTCAATAGTCATGGCGACTTGGCGGTCAAAAAGGCAGGCTGACAGGGCAGTCAGGGCTCAGCATAGGCAGAAGCGGGTTGGGATCGGCGGAGCTGAGTGGAGTCAGCTCGATCCACAGGCCTGCAGTAGAGGGCCCGGAAATACAGAGCACAGAGGTCGGTCAGGATCGGCAGAGCTGAGCGGAGTCAGCCCGAGCTACAGACCTGCGGTTGAGGGCCAGGAAGTACAAAGCGCAGGATGCAAGTCGGTATCGGCAGAGCTAAGCAGAGGCCAAGAACTGGAAGTATAGGCCAATGGGTCGGAAGCGACAGAGCTGATCAGAAGTAGCCCGAGCTACAGACCTGCGGTTGAGGGCCAGGAAGTACAAAGCGCAGGATGCAAGTCGGTATCGGCAGAGCTAAGCAGAGGTCCAGAACTGGAAGTATAGGCCAATGGGTCGGAAGCGGCAGAGCTGATCAGAAGCAGGCCGAGCTACAGACCTGCGGAAGTACAAAGCGCAGGATGCGGGTTGAAGATCAGCGTAGCTATGTCTAGACAGTTAGGGCTGCAGGTCTGCGAGTTGGAGGCCTGGAAATGCGAACCACAGGTGCAGGCTGGTGCGGGGACACAATGGATCGGAGGAGCTAAGTAATACGGGAGCGGAGAATCTCAACGGTCCGTCAGGGGTAATCATTACATACCAACGATGCGGGCGAAGGCGAAGGTTCCTGAAACGAAAAGATGCCCTCATAGCCAGTACTGCGAAGGCGGAGGTTCCTAACAGAAAGATGCTTTCACAACAAATAGCAGCGCGACAGATGTCCAGGACTAGAGGACAAAGCCGGGCGTCTAACGTTTTCTGACAGAGGGGCAGGTTCTAGCAGGAGGACGCATAAAAGGGGAGAAATCCCTCGTACGCAGGTACGCGCACACACTCCCTCGTCACTTTTTTCCACAACTGTTTTCCTTTTCTTCTTCTGTCTGCTTTTTTCTGGGGAAAAAGGACCTGACTTGAGCGTCGGAGGGCCGGATCCGGGGACTTTTTCCCTGGGTTTTGGTCTCTAACGTGAGAGGGGGGGATCGTCTGAGTGTGCGCAGGGTCCTGCAGCCGCATCAGCCACCCGTGGGGAGCCTGCACCGCCCGCGACTTTCCGTCAACGCCCAGTCCACCGCGACCGGCCTTCGTCCGACTCAGCTTCCGGACGGGATCAAATTTGGCGCCGTCTGTGGGAACACAACAACCTGTTCCGGAGCGTGAAGATGGAGGACTCCGGTCGAAGCTCTAGCCGGAGGATCAACGTAACTATGACTGCGGGGGAGTACGAGCTTTTCAAGGAGGTTAGGAAGCAGGCCGCCTCCGAAAGACAAGGCACAGTTTCACGACCTCGCCTAGCCCTTGAGGTATCCAAAGAACTAGCTCCCGCTTCCGACAGGAGCTCAAAGAGGAAGCAGCCGGAAGAACTTCCGCGTGCTTCATTCCGAGAGCCTCGCCGCGATTATCATCGGGCCGGACCTCGCGGGCGTAGTCCAAAGAAGGAGGAGCCGCCAGCCTCAGTGGCGGAAAGCTCTCTACACCCGCCTCGGGATTCAGGAAAGGGGAAGGCCGTGATCATGGCTGAAGATCTGCCCGAAGATCCTGACGATAAGGTACCTTTCTCTGCCCAGATCTTGAAAGAAAGCCTGCCGAGGGGTTACCGAGCCCCAAACATTGGAGAATATGATGGGAGCAAGGACCCAGAAGAGCATCTGAGAAAGTTCAAGAACACGACTATATTGTATCAATATAGCGATGCCGTCAAATGCCGAGTCTTCCTGCACACTCTGTCGGGATCGGCGCAAAGTGGTTCGATGGATTGCCCCAGAATCCATCGGTAAGAGGGACTTCAAACGGCCTTCTGCGCCGTTTCGCCGTGATCATAAGTACCAAAACCGACCAGTCTTTTTGCTCTTAGCGAGTCAGTGAGCCCCTACGGCTACATCAATCGATTCGATCAAGTAGCCAGCGTCCCTCGCCACCTCTCGAGATCGATGGCGCCTTCTCCCACGGATTGCGAGAAGGAGAATTCTTCAGAGATCTCATCACGCCCAGAGTTTTGACGATATGGTAGAGAAAGCTTCGTGCTATATCAAAGTGGAAGAAGCGCGGCCGCGGTGAGCCGAGAAGGCGGTGGCACGAACCGACACGAAGAAGAGCACCACACCCGGCCCTTCCAGCGCATTCAACGGGCACTGACCCGCTCTGGGAGCCGGGCCACTCATGAGTCGCCGCCATAAGCGCCTGAGGCCTGGACCAAGGGGAGCACCATATTGCACATATCATCGATCCAGGACGCACGATCTCAGCAACTGCTTCCAATTCGCCCGGGATTCCAGGCGAGCTGCGGAGCAAGGCTTGCCTCCCCCCGGCGCTGGCGCCTCAGATACAGAGAATGGAGGAAGAACGGGCTGCAGTTGGACGTGCTCGGCAGGCCCGGCCCGACCTAGCTGGCCCATCTAACCAAGCTGGCCCCGGCGAAGACCGAAGAGACGCCGGAGAACTCGATAATCGGGGCAACGTGGCTGTGCGAGAGATTGGTATGATTTCAGGAGGGCCCACTGACGGAGACTCAGGCCGGGCACGTAAAGCACATAGCCGGCGACTATATGTGGGGATCGTGGGATGCAGCTACGAGCAGGCATCTGGCCCTGTCCTCAGCTTCGGGCCCCAAGACTTGGAGGGTTTAGAGCTGCCCCACGATGATGCCCTCATAATCAGGGCCGTTATTGCTAATAGCCGAGTGGCTCGGGTCTTTGTGGATACCGGGAGCTCGGTCAACATTTTATTCAGGGCTGCGTTTGAGGAGATGCAGATCGACGCCGCTGAGCTACAACCTGTAACCACTTCCTTGTACGGATTTACAGGTAATGAAGTCAAGCCCATGGGTCAGATCTGTTGGTTGCTACTCGGAAAACCTATAGGTTCCACTGTACAAAAATTTTGTACAAAGGTCTGAACCTTTTCCTAGCTACCATGTGTTCTTTTAAATTAAATTTTGGATCGCCTGCGGAACTTAACACGTTTGATCCAAAACTTAATCTATTTGTTCTTTTAGGTTTTGACTTGGATCTCCTGCGGAACTTAACACGTTCGACCCAAGTCTCCTTAAGTTATTAATTCCATTAAATATTAATTTCCATAAAAGGTTCCCAGTACTGACGTGGCGAGGCACATGGCCTTCTTGGATATGGGAGCAACCACCACCGACTAGACAAAACCTTTAATAGAAAGCTAATATTTAATTTCCTAAAATAACTTTAGGTTAACCAAAGAGAACAATCAAATCACAAGGAAAAGAAAGAAACAAAAGAACACAACTTCGAAAAAACATATTCGAAATTCTAGAACGTAAGCCTCTTGTATTTGGTATTATTTCCATAAATAACTAGCATGATGCGGAAATAAAATTTACTAGTTATACCTTGTAGAAAAACCTCTTGATCTTCTACCGTATTCCTCTTCTAACCTCGGACGTTGTGTGGGCAACGATCTTCCGAGATGAGAAACCACCAATCACCTTCTTCTCCTCCTAGCTAGGTTCGGCCAACAAAGAGGAAGCTTCACCAAGGAAGAAAAACAAAATACTAACCAAGCTCCAAGAGATGCTAGCTTTCTCTCCTTCTTCTTCTTCTTCTCCGAGTAGTATCCGGCCACCACAAGAGCTCCAATAGAAGGGTAGGGTTCGGCCACCACAAGAGGAAGAGAGGGAGAGGTTGGCCAGCCACACCAAGGAACAAAAGAGGGAGAGGAATAATAGAAGTTGTGTCTCATGAAGGCACCCCTACCCCTTCTTTTATATTCCTTGGCTTAGGCAAATTAGGAAATTTAATTACAATAAAACTTCCTTAATTTTCCTTGACATGAATTAATTGAGAAAAATAAAACAAAATTTCCCAATTAACTTGAGATGGCCGGCCACATTATTGGAAAAAAAGAGGACAAGTTTTAATCAACAATTAAAACTTCCTAATTTATTTCCGGAAATTTTAAAAAATAAAATTTCTCTTTAAAATCTCTTCATGGTTAATAAAAGGAAATATCTATAATTTTAATTTTATTAACATGTGAATAATTTTAAAGAGAAAATAAAACATCTCTCCAATCTACAAATAAGGAAAGAGATCTAATCTCTTTCTTTAATCTTTTGTAGATCTTTTACAAGAGAGATATTTTAATTTTAATTCTCTTTAAAATATATCTTCCACATAATAATAAAAATTAAAATTAAATTTCTTTTTTAATTTATTTTGGTCGGCCCTACTAGCTTGGGTTCAAGCTAGGGCCAGCCACCCAATCTCATACCTAGGCCGGCCCTAGCTTGATCCCAAGCTAGCTTGGCCGGCCCCTATTGGGTGGGTATAGAAGGTGGTTATAGGTGGGTATAGAATTCTATAAATAAGAGGCTACGATAGGGACCGAGAGGAGGAATTGGTTTTGGTCTCCCGATAAAATTAAGCATCCCGTGTTCGCCCCGAACACACAACTTAATTTTATCAATGATAATTCATTCCACTAGAGAACTATCATTGAACTATCGCACCAATCCCAAATTACATTTTTGGGCTCCTTCTTATTATGAGTGTGTTAGTCTCCCTGTGTTTAAGATATCAAATGTCCACTAATTAAGTGAGTTACTGACAACTCATTTAATTAATATCTAAGTCCAAGAGTAGTACCACTCAACCTTCTTATCATGTCGGACTAAGTCCACCTGCAGGGTTTAACATGACAATCTTTATGAGCTCCTCTTGAGGACATTATCAACCTAGTATCTCTAGGACACAGTTTCCTTCTATAATCAACAACACACACTATAAGTGATACCATTTCCCAACTTATCGGGTTTATTGATTCAACGAACTAAATCTCACCCATTGATAAATTAAAGAAATAAATATCAAATATATGTGCTTGTTATTACATTAGGATTAAGAGCACACACTTCCATAATAACCGAGGTCTTTGTTTCTTTATAAAGTCAGTATAAAAGAAACGACCTCAAATGGTCCTACTCAATACACTCTGAGTGTACTAGTGTAATTATATAGTCAAGATAAACTAATACCTAATTACACTACGACCTTCCAATGGTTTGTTCCTTTCCATCATGGTCGTGAGCTACTGTTTATAATTTATAAGGTACTGATAACATGATCTTCTATGTGTGACACCACACACCATGTCATCTACAATATAAATTAATTGAACAACTACATTTATCATAAATGTAGACATTTGACCAATGTGATTCTTATTTCTAGATAAATGTTTATACCAAAAGCTAGGCTTTTAGTATACACTCCAACAATCTCCCACTTATACTAAAAGACTAAGCTGCTATATCTGTTGTCATACATCTGATTCCTAACCCTTCAACATGCCCATCAAAAGCTCTTGCCTTAAGGACCTCAGTGGAAGGATCAATAGGTCATCACCTGATGCAATCTAGGCGGCAACAACTTCTCCTCGTTTATACGATTTCTCGTATTGGGTGGTACTTGCGCTCTATTGTGTTTACTTGCCTTATAGACTTATGGTTTCTTCGAGTTTGCTACTGCACCAACATTATTACAATAAATTGTAATAATTTTTGGACAAACCAGAAATCATATCTAAGTCTATCTTGAGGTTATTGAGTCATACAAATTTTAATGGCTACCTCAGAGGCTTGCCATATACTAATTTGCCTAGGCCAAGGAATATAAAAGAAGGGGTAGGGGTGCCTTCATGAGACATAACCTCTATTGTTTTCTCTCCCTTTTTCCTTGGTGTTGTGGCCGACCATTACCCTCTCCCTCTCTTCCTCTTGTGGTGGCCGAATACTTCATCTTTCTTGGAGTTCTTGTGGTGGCCGGATACTACTTGGAGAAGAAGAAGAAGAAGGAGAGAAAGCTAGCATCTCTTGGAGCTTGGTTAGTATTTTGATTTTCTTCTTTGGTAAAGTTCTTCCTTTGTGGCCGAACCTTGCTTGGAGGAGAAGAAGGTGGTTGGTGGTTTATCGTCTCGGAAGATCGTTGCCCACACAACGTCTGAGGTCAGAAGAGGAATACGGTAGAAGATCAAGAGGTTTTTTCTACAAGGTATAACTAGTAATTTCTATTTCCGCATCATGCTAGTTATTTATGGAAATAATACCAAATACAAGAGGCTTACGTTCTAGAATTTCGAATATGTTTTTTCGAAGTTGTGTTCTTTTGTTTCTTTCTTTTCCTTGTGATTTGATTGCTCTCTTTGGTTAACCTAAAGTTATTTTAGGAAATTAAATATTAGCTTTCTATTAAAGGTTTTGTCTAGTCGGTGGTGGTTGCTCCCATATCCAAGAAGGCCATGTGCCTCGCCACGTCAGTACTGGGAACCTTTTATGGAAATTAATATTTAATGGAATTAATAACTTAAGGAGACTTGGGTCGAGCGTGTTAAGTTCCGCAGGAGATCCAAGTCAAAACCTAAAAGAACAAATAGATTGAGTTTTGGATCAAACGTGTTAAGTTCCGCGGGCGATCCAAATTTAATTTAAAAGAACACATGGTAGCTAGGAAAATGTTCGGACCTTTGTACAAAATTTTTGTACAGTGGAACCTATAGGTTTTCCGAGTAGCAACCAACAATTTATTCGAGCTAGGGCCTCAGTATTTGGTGTATAATTAGACATGTCAGCTTATTCGAGATAATAGTAGGATGTGCTAACTTTGTGGATGCAGGATCCAACTATTATGGCTTTTAATTAATTATGTGTGTGATTGGACCCTTGGACATGTCAAGGCAATTTATATGTGTGTGCATGATTGTATTAAAATACAGAGCCGTATTTAGTTTTATTAGGATTTTATTTTTGATCTAGATACATGTACATTCCTTTTATGGAATATAGGATCAAAATGTAAAATTCTATTTATGTCACGAATCGAATCTTGCAAGGCGTGGAACCTTCTAAGGACCAGAGGCGCAGTGGAACTCGGAGCAAGATGGATGCGACAGTTAGATCCGGTGGCGGTGGCCAAATATGGCGGCAGCTTGGATGACAACACACGGAGGACAATTAAAGATAAAAGCCATAATAGTTGAAAATTAGATTTTCTATTTATTGCTTTTATATTGTCTTGTCTGTGCATGTTAGTTTACAAGTTTAGTAGGCTAGCATAGTTAAAATTCCTCATTTATAAATAACTAAGTGGGAGAGGGATTTTAAGTAAATCCCATGGTCTCCATTATTGGTTTGTAAGTGATGCAAACAAGCTTGCGTTGGCTCGAGTGCCTTCCTCCATAACGGATGAGCTTGTTTGCGGATCACTAGAACGGACTTCCATTTTGGATGACTATAGGAAGTTAATTAAGAGCGTGTGATCTTCCCCAGCGGAAGGGGCATAATCTTATTAATGGACTTAGTGTCAAGTAATGGTGTACACTTAGACACATCTAATAGTATCCTCCCAACGGAGTCATTGCTATTATTTGTGTGACCAAATAATACCAACTATTAATTTTATTTGTCAAAAGTTAGGTTGACAAGATAATAAAATTAATGGGTTAAAACCCTCCTTTACAAATGTTGAATTTGTATCGTCCACACTAACGTGGCATACAAAATTCACGGTGTTTTAAGGTGTTGGTTAATTTAAAATAGTATTGTTTGAGGAATCAATATTATTCTAAATTTAGAGTTCGACCAAAAGTTATTTGTGATTCTTAGGATGTCTTTCAACCTTTGTCCATCATACTTCAACAAAATAGACTTCTGGACCTAACTACATAGATTGGAAAAGAAACACGGACATTGTTCTTACTTCTGAAAGCTATAAATTTACTTGTCGACCATTGCCCATCACCACCTCTTGGTGAATCTACCCAAGAGGAGATTGAATATCATAGGAAATGGGTAAGCGGATGAGATGGCGCGGTGTTACATTTTGGCTTCAATGTCAAATGTATTGCAACATCGACATCAAGATTTACCAACGACTATGATATCATGAACAATCTCAAGGAACTCTTTGGTCATCGGGATAGGGCTTCTAGGCAAGAAGCCATGAGAAAGATAATGACGACCACCATGCAAGAGGGTACTCTGTAAGGATCATATTCTAAAGATGATGGCTTATCCGAAATATGAGATCCTTGGAGGAGAAATTGATGGGAAACTCGGATCGATATGATCCTCCAAACGCTACCTAGAAGTTTTGAGCGATTCCGTTTGAACTATAATATGAATAAAAGGATTTATTCATTAGGGGAACTACTGACAAGCAGCAGAAGGGTTATTTAGTCACAATGCTCAAATTCACTATCTTGAAAATGGTTCTACTTCTAAACCGAAAGGAAAGAAGAAGAAGAAACAATTTGGTTCGAAAGAAAGTGAATAAATCTCAGTGTACGGGATTTAATGAAGAAGAAGAAGGGCAAGTGCTTCATCTATAAGCAGGCAGGGAAGGCGGACTGTCCTCGTAAGAACCAAAACAAAGGTATATCTCATACTCTAGTTGTTGAAACATGTTTAGCGGTGTTATCTACCGCACCTGGTGTGTATACGGGAGCCACTGATCATGTCTACAATTCCTTGCAGGGGTTCCAGGACAACTATCTGAAGGGAGATTATCATCTACATGGGCAATGCTACTAAGGTGGCAACTGTTACGGGAGAGATCTACTTATCTTTTAGTAGAAATAGAAATTTGGTTTTAAGAAATTGTCTTTATGTACCAGTTTTAGAAAGAATTTAATTTTAGTTTCTAAACTGTTTTTAGATGGATATTCGGTTTCTTTCAATAACGATGTAGTTATTAAAAGAAATAAAGTGATTATCTGTTCCGGTGCATTAGTTGGCAATTTGTATATTTTAAATCAAATTCTTCCACAAAGCAAAACATGGAAATTTATAATTCATCTTCTAATTCTAATAAGAGAAAAGAACCTTCAGAAATGAACCAAGCATATCTTTGGCATCTAAGGCTTGGTCATATTAACTAAGTAGGATTCAAAGGCTTATAGCCGATGGACTTTTGGGTTCATTAGAGTTGGAAAATTTTCCAACTTGTGAATCCTGCTTGGAAGGTAAAATGACCAACAGGCCGTTCAAGGCCAAGGGGTATAGAGCCAAAGAAGTGTTAGAGTTGGTTCATTCTGATTTGTGTGGTCCTATGTCTGTCCAGGCAAGAGGAGGTTTTGAATATTTTGTCTCTTTCATAGATGATTATTAAAGATATGGGTTCATTTACTTGTTGCGCCGCAAGTCTGAGTGCTTTGATAAGTTCAAAGAGTACAAGGCTGATGCGGAGAAACATCACGGTAAAAGTATCAAGACACTACGGTTTGATCGTGATGGCGAGTATCTCTTAAGAGAGTTTAGGAGTTACTTATCAGAGGCCGGGATTCAATCTTAATTGTCCGCACCTGGTACACCTTAACAGAATGGTATGGTAGAACAAATGAATAGGACTCTTATGGAAATAGTTAGATCAATGATAAGTTATTCAGAATTACCAAAATTTGTTTTGGGGGTATGCTCTGGAAACAGCAGTGTACATTCTGAATATGGTACCTTCTAAATCAGTACCCTTTACTCCCATAGAATTGTGGAATGGGTGTAAACCTAGTTTGAAACATATTCGAATTTGGGGTAGTCCAGCACATGTGCTGAAGGGAGATACTGACAAATTGGAATCACGTACAGAAGTTTGTCTGTGGGATATCCTGAAAGAACGAAAGGTGGTTTATAGTCCTAAAGATCAGAAGGTCATTGTTAGCACCAATGCCCGTTTTAGAAGAACACTATATAATGGATCACAAGCCCGAGTAAAGTTGTTTTAGAAGAACTTAGAGGACATGTCTACTTCAGTACCAACAATACAATATGAAGTACCACAAGAGCCGCAACACGTGTCACACATGATGCACAACCACAAACAATACCTCGTCGTAGTGGGAGGGTTGTGAGGCGACTGAAAGATTCATGTTTTGGGAGAGTCTTGGACTTGATCCGGGTAAACATGAACCCGATCCCGGTCATATAATGAAGCACTCCAAGATATAGATCGACATCTTGGCAAAAGGCAATGAATTCGAAATAGAGTCCATGTATTCTAATAAGGTATGGGAGCTTGTAGAACCACCGATGGTGCAAAAGCCGTTGGATGCAAGTGGATCTACAAAAGGAAAAGAGGGATGACGGAAGGTAGAAACCTTCAAAGCTAGGCTTGTTGCGAAAGGTACACTCGGAAAGAGGGAATCGATTATGAGGAAACCTTTTCACCGTAGCCATGCTTAAGTCTATCCGGATACTCTTATCCATTCTGCTCATATGGATTATGAGATTTGGCAAATGGATGTCAAGACTTTCCTTAATGGAAGTCTTGAAGAGAACATCCATATGAAGCAACGAAGGGTTCATTGAAAAGGCAAAGAGCATCTAGTGTGCAAGCTTAATCGGTCCATTTATGGATGAAGCAAGCTTCAAGGTCTTGGAACATCCGGTTTAATGAAGTAATCCAGTCATATGGATTTATTCAAAGTCCGGATGAGTCTTGTGTATATAAGAAGTGTAACGGAAACGTGGTGGTATTTCTTGTACTATACGTAGATGATATTTTGTTAATTGGCAACAATGTCAAGGTATTATCGGGCGTAAGGGTATGGTTGTCCAAACAATTTGATATGAAGGACTTAGGAGATTGTGCACATATTCTTGGGATCAAAGTTATAAGGGATCGTAAGAAAAGAATGTTGTGTATCCCAAGCTTCATATATAGATACAATCCTTGCTCGTTTTAGCATGCAGGATTCCAAGAAAGGTTTCTTACCTTTTAGACATGGAGTAGCTCTATCTAAAGAGATGTCTCCAAAGACAGCGAAAGATATAGAGAAAATGAAAGTAGTGCCTTATGCGTCGGCTGTAGGCAGCCTAATGTATGCAATGCTATGTACGAGACCCGATATCTATTTTCGTGGGCATGGTCAGTAGATATCGAGTAACCTGGACAAGGACATTGGACTGCTGTAAAGCATATATTAAAGTACCCGAGAAGGACTAGAGATTATATGCTAGTTTACCAAGCAGACGATCTGCTCCATGTGGGTTACACGGATTCAGATTTCCAATCGGATAGGGATAACAGTAAGTCTACATCAGGCTATGTGTTTACTTTAGGAGGTGGAGCCATTTCATGGAGGAGTGTTAAGCAGAAATCGTTTCGACTCAACCATGGAAGTCGAGTATGTAGCAGCCTCGAGGCAGCTAAAGAAGCGATATGGCTCAGGAACTTTCTAATGGACTTAGAAGTGATTCCTGGTTTGCCCAAAATCATCACAATTTATTGTGATAATAGCGGTGCAGTTGCAAACTCGAAGGAACCACGAGCTCATAAGGCAAGTAAACATATAGAGCGCAAGTACCACCTGATACGAGATATCGTGAAGCGAGGAGAAGTTGTCATCGCCAAGATTGCATCAGCGGATAACCTGGCAGATCCTTTCACTAAGGCCCTTCCGGCGAAAGCTTTCGATCGGAATGTGGAGGGAATGGGAATCAGATGTATGGTAGAAGATATGGCAGCTTAGTCATTAGTATAAGTGGGAGATTGTTGGAGTGTATACTGGAAGCCTAAGCTTTGTAAACATTCATTATGAATAAAGAATCACATTTGGTCTAATTGTCTACATTTGTTTGTAGTTGTTCATTTAATTTATATTGTAGATAACATAATATGTGGTGTCACATACAGAAGATGATGTTATCAGTACCTTATAAATTATAAACAGTAGCTCACGACCAGAATGGAAAGGAACAAACCATTAGAAAGTCGTAGTGTAATTAGGTATTAGTTTATCTTGACTATATAATTACACTAGTACACTCAGAGTGTATTGAGTAGGACCATTTGAGGTCGTTCCTTTTATACTGACTTTATAAAGGAACAAAGACCTCAGTTATTATGGAAGTGTGTGCTCTTAATCCTAATATAATAACAAGCACATATGTTTGATATTTATTTCTTTAATTTATCAATGGGTGAGATTTAGTTCGATGAATCAATAAACCCGATAAATTGGGAAATGGTATCACTCATAGTGTGTGTTGTTGATTATAGAAGAAAACTGTGTCCTAATGATACTAGGTTGATAATGTCCTCAAGAGGAGCTCATAAAGATTGTCATGTTAAACCCTGCAGGTGGACTTAGTCCGACATGATAATAAGGTTGAGTGGTACTACTCTTGGATTTAGATATTAATTAAATGAGTTGTCAGTAACTCACTTAATTAGTGGGCATTCGATATCTTAAACACAGGGAGACTAACACACTCATAATAAGAATGAGCCCAAAAATGTAATTTGGGATTGGTGCGGTAGTTCAATGATAGTTCTCTAGTGGAATGAATTATCATTGATAAAATTAAGTTGTGTATTCGGGGCGAACATGGGATGCTTAATTTTATCAGGAGACCAAAACCAATTCCTCCTCTCGGTCCCTATCGTAGCCTCTTATTTATAAAGTACTATACCCACATATACCCACCTTCTATACCCACCGGCCAAGCTAGCTTGGGAACCAAGCTAGGGCCGGCCTAAGCTTGGGTTTAAGGTGGCCGGCCCTAGCTTGAACCCAAGCTAGTTGGGCCGGCCATAATTAATTAAAAAGAAAATTTAATTTTAATGTTTATTATTATGTGGAAGATTTAATTTAAAAGAGAATTAAAATTAAAATATCTCTCTTGTAAAAGATTTACAAAAGATTAAAGAAAGAGATTAGATCTCTTTCCTTATTTGTAGATTGGAGAGATGTTTTATTTTCTCTTTAAAATTATTCACATGTTAATAAAATTAAAATTATAGATATTTCCTTTTATTAACCATGAAGAGATTTTTAAAGAGAAATTTTATTTTTTAAAATTTCCGGAAAAAAATAAGGAAAGTTTTAATTGTTGATTGAAACTTGTCCAATTTGCTTCCTCTTGATGTGGTCGGCCATTAGAGTTTATTTGGGAAATTTTATTTTATTTTTCTCAAATAAATCATGTCAAGGAAATTAAGGAAATTTTATTGTAAATAAATTTCCTAATTTGCCTAGGCCAAGGAATATAAAAGAAGGGGTAGGGGTGCCTTCATGAGACATAACCTCTATTGTTTTCTCTCCCTTTTTCCTTGGTGTTGTGGCCGGCCATTACCCTCTCCCTCTCTTCCTCTTGTGGTGGCCGAATACTTCATCTTTCTTGGAGTTCTTGTGGTGGCCGGATACTACTTGGAGAAGAAGAAGAAGAAGAGAAAGCTAGCATCTCTTGGAGCTTGGTTAGTATTTTGATTTTCTTCTTTGGTAAAGTTCTTCCTTTGTGGCCGAACCTTGCTTGGAGGAGAAGAAGGTGGTTGGTGGTTTCTCGTCTCGGAAGATCGTTGCCCACACAACGTCTGAGGTCAGAAGAGGAATACGGTAGAAGATCAAGAGGTTTTTTCTACAAGGTATAACTAGTAATTTCTATTTCCGCATCATGCTAGTTATTTATGGAAATAATACCAAATACAAGAGGCTTACGTTCTAGAATTTCGAATATGTTTTTTCGAAGTTGTGTTCTTTTGTTTCTTTCTTTTCCTTGTGATTTGATTGCTCTCTTTGGTTAACCTAAAGTTATTTTAGGAAATTAAATATTAGCTTTCTATTAAAGGTTTTGTCTAGTCGGTGGTGGTTGCTCCCATATCCAAGAAGGCCATGTGCCTCGCCACGTCAGTACTGGGAACCTTTTATGGAAATTAATATTTAATGGAATTAATAACTTAAGGAGACTTGGGTCGAACGTGTTAAGTTCCGCAGGAGATCCAAGTCAAAACCTAAAAGAACAAATAGATTGAGTTTTGGATCAAACGTGTTAAGTTCCGCAGCCGATCCAAAATTTAATTTAAAAGAACACATGGTAGCTAGGAAAAGGTTCAGACCTTTGTACAAAATTTTTGTACAGTGGAACCTATAGGTTTTTCGAGTAGCAACCAACAGGTTGTACGAGGTTTACTCCACCAAGAAGGAGTTCGTATTAGCTAGAGGTTGTCAGAGCTTGATCCACCGAAGGATCAAAGGTATCGTCCACCTTATAGACATGTTGTGGAGTAGGAGCTTTATCTCCAAACCACGTTAAACAAACGTATTGTAATTTGTTTGCTCTTCTTGTCTTTAGATTATCTTTCTACTTGTTTTTTTTTTCGTTGTGCTAACATTGTAGGAAGTTAACGAATTAGGATGATCGTCTATTCAACCTCCTTTTTAGCCGGCCCAAAGATCTTCAACAACCTTCGCCTCTTTTTGTAGAAATAGAAGAGGGTCCCATACATTATAATGTATATGATAAAAATAAATAAACACACCCATTATATTCAAATTATCCTTTATAATGACCATCTATCACCATTATTGTTTGTCTGCTTAGAAAAGGTCACCCTAGATCTTCTCCTTCCATAATGGTTATTATTCATCATTATTAATTATTTCTATTGCCCTCTACTTCCTTCTAGGATAAGATATCAATAAATTAAATTTGCTCCCCTCTTACTCGAGCTCCCTTCTTTGTTGCCAAGTGTCATTCGACTGTAAATCCAACTTTGGCTTTGAGCATCTTATGGGTCCAAATATGATTCTCGAGTACCTTTTGGTTCCGAGTTTGATTACTCACGATTGAGTGATAACCACCTTATGTTTCTTGAGCTCTGTTATAGGATCGAAAGTCTTAAAAGGGGCGTGAATAACGCTCATGGCTTTTTCATATTTTTGAAAAATACAGAATAAATGCGGCAAAAATAAAGAAATAAACAAAACAATGTCATGAATTAGTTTTACTTGGTTCAGAGCTTGTGACGACTTCTACTCCAAGGTCCAAGACCCACACTCGTTGAGTGTTTACTTTAGGATATTTACTATCAATCCGTAAATTTAAGTACAGAGATGAAGTACAATGATAAATCAATTAAACTACTATGAACACTTATACCGACAACTTTAGAATTTGGAGAGGCATGCTTTCGGTTGTCGGGGTTGCATTACAGCTTCGTAGGCTTGTCTTTGGCACAGCGCGCAGGAGCAATAGATGTTCTGAATGTTGTATCGAAGTGTTGGTTGAGACCTCCTTTTATAGCCAATTTGGACTTGATCCAGATCCACTGATCTTGGGATCAGTGTTTGACTCGACATTGATTGGTCAACTGATCCCCCTAATCAATCTACTAATCCTGCTTGAATCAGTCGGGCTTCTTGTCCAGATTCTGTCGCTTCGAATGAGTCTTCGTTTGATCGACCTATTCCGTCATTCGGTCGACCAATCCATCGATGACCCCTAGCTTATCCAATCCGATCAACCCGGTCTGATCAGTCCGCTATTTATCCACTGTTTGATCGACTGAACCCGACGTTTGGTCGACTGATCCCTTGATTGAAGCTACCCATGAGCTGAACTGATCACTAGGGTTCGGTCGAATAATCCCAATGTTCGGTTGACCTATCAAGGCAAAAACCTAACCTGTAAAATGTTAGTGTTCCTATAAAATAGAATTAGAATAATAGACAAGCAGTATATATAAAAATTAACTTTTGACAGCCTCCGGACTGTCCGATCTTGACTTTGAGTTCCACTGAAACTCTAGGTTAGACCGACGTCTACTGTTCCCTCTTCAGGAAACGCGTCCTCACCTACTCCTCTCAGGAGAGTTTACCATTTGTCAGACCAATCCTTCAGACCATCTGAACTTCTACTCGGCATTTGAGGCTTCTGAACTTTTCAGCTGGACGTCCAATCCCCGACCCGTCCAGTCTTCTGCCTGGTGTCCGAGACCCCCAGGACTTCCACCTACAATCTGCGACCCTAGAATTTCACCTGACGTCCTCGACCTGTCAAGACTTTGCTCAGTCCCTCAGATCAGGACTTCATTGTCTAACCGCGGCTAGGACTTTCCTTTGCCTAAGATCACTTAGAACTTTTCTGCACAATCGGTTCAACTTTGTTAGAACACAAAATAGCTTTACTTTGAACCCTTTGTCATGATCAAAATTTAATTTAGGTTTGATAATCTGGTGCTTTTTGTACCAACACCCACTACGCTCGAAGCCTAAATACCAAGCCGAGTAACTTACTTCGCTCCTTTCCTCCTAGGCCCGACCTGGCTAAATTAACGTCGGCCTAGCCCACATGCCTCCTTTAATCTTAGATTATAGATTATTATGGGGTATTACTTATCATGATTTTGCAACCATCTTAGTTTCAAAATTTGATTAACAGGTTGCTTAACCAACTCGGCTAAGATTTTAGAGTTGCTTTTGTTTCTTGTTCAGCAATTATCAGTAGGATAATAAAGAAAAACAAATAGTGGTGGAGGAAAAAAGTTTTTTTTAAATAATAGAATATGAGATTTGACATGATGAATTAGTTATGGTTGGTTCCAAGCCTAGATAAAAGACGAGGATTAAATTAGGTTACCAGCCAACGTTAAATTATATTAAATGTTCAATAAATGGATTCATTAAACTATTTTACTAATGTTAGATTGTTCTTTGGAAGAAACGTGTTGCACAAACCAATTATAACATCTTAGCAAGGACTATTATATCTCTAGAACTCGAGTGTAGTGATAAATATACAAGAGTTCGTATTACAAGGTTCGATTGTAAGGTATCGACAAGGACTGTTACATCTTCATTGGGTATAGTGTTAAATAGACAAAAGTTCTCACATCATAAGTTGGATAAAAATAAAAATTATAGAAAAACTAATAATCTAATATTCAGAACATAGAATATATGAACCCTCAATGGTAAAGCAATGGAGGCAGTAGATACGATGATTAGAAAAAGAATTAGTATTTTATGTGTACAAGAGATAAAATAGATCGGCGAGAAAACAAAATGATAAGGAACTCGGGTTTTAAGTTAAGGTATATAAGAAAGAGTAAAAAAGAAATAGAGTGGGTTTTTTTTATGGATAGTTCATTAAAAGATATAGGAGTAGTTAGAAAAGGGATAAAATTATAGCTCTTAAGATAGTAGTGGAGAAAAAACTATGAACATTATTAGCATATATGCACCTCAAGTAGGATCAAATAAAAATATCAAATCAAAGTTTTGTGATGACCTAAACAAAGTATTACAAAATATTCTACCAAATGAAATGATTTTAATAACAGACGATCTAAATGAGTATGTTAAAGTAAAAATTGAAGAATATGAGAGAGTTCATAGGGGTTATAGGTTTGGAACAAGAAATGAAGAAGGAAAAACTAGCAAATGGAATTTTACAATAGCATATGACCTTATACTAGCTAATATGTTTTTGAAGAAAAAAAACATTTGATCACATTGAAAATTAGAAATAATAAATTACAAATTGACTTTCTTATAGTCAGAAAAAGGATGGAAAAATTTATAAAAATTATAAGGTCATCCCTGGAGAAAACTTAACTACCCAATATAGGTTAGTAGTGTTGGATATATTCCTCAATCATATTTTCAATAAAAGGAAATATACACGACTTCTAAAATTAAGTGGTAGAAGTTGGAGGACATGGGAAGCAAAATATTAAAGAGAAGGTTAAATACAAACATTATGTGAAATATATAGTGACTCTAATACGACGTAAGATAAGATGATATCATTATTGAAAATAGTAGCTAAGAGTGTACTCGGTGAGTCAAAGAGACATGCACCACCAAGGAATATTGATAGTAGAATGAAAAAGTATAAGAGAAAATAAAAGAAAAATGAACAACTTATAACAAATTATATATTTATAAGAACAAGAAAAATTTACAAATATATATAATAACTAAGAAAGAAATTAAGATAATTAGTGAAATAAGCAAATAATGAAACTTTTAAATGGATATATCAAAAATTGTATAAAAAAAAAGAGAAATAGGAATTTATAGAATAGCTAAAGTGAGAGAGAGGAAGAAAAGAGATCTTATTCAAATAAGATATATTAAAGATGAATGCAATAGATTCTGTAAAACAAAAAAGTGAAATTTGTCACCTTACCCCTCCCACACACACACACACACGACTATTCTACACCATTGGGAGGGAGTAAATCAGGAAATCGAAGTTAGTCATCACATGATAAGGTAATTCCTCAGTCTTTGTCAGGATTCGATCTTTGCTCAATTCAACAAACCTGTCATATGATAACCAATTCAGTTATTCCCTGGGTACTAGTAAATGATAGAGAAATAAAAGAGCTATGAAATAGATATTTTCATCAAATTTTTAATGAAAATTTATATGACCAACTTAACTTAGGTAATTCAAGTAGGTAAAATAAATATAGAAATTTAAATTTTTATCATAGAATTCAAATTTTATAAGTAGAACAAACTTTAAATAGGATATAAAATGATAAAACTGTTGGACCAGATGGCACTTTAATAGAGGTATGGAAGTGTTTAGGGAACAAGATTTTGAATGACTTATAAAATTATTTAACATGATATTGAAAATGAAAAAAATGTTTAATCAATGGGTACTCTAGTCCCCTTATATAAGAATAAGGGAGATTGTATAAAATTATGTAAACTATAGGGTATTAAACTAATAATTCATACCATAAAATTTTGGAAAAAAGTAATAGGAAAAAGATTAAAGGAAGAGACCACGATAACCGAAAATCAGTTTAGGTTTATGTTGGAAGGTCGACAATAGAAATTATATATTTTCTCAAACAACTAATTGAAAAGTATCAGGAGTAAAAGCAAGATCTACACATGGTATTTATTAACTTAGAAAAATTTTATAATAGAATCTCAAGAGAAATTATATGGAGGATTATAGAAAAGAGATGTGTTAGCGTAGTATATATCAAATCAATTAAGAATATATGTGAGGATGTAATGATCAAAGTGAAGATTTCAGATGAATTAATTGAAGTATTTCTAATAAAGATAAGATTACATCAATGATCAACTCTAAATCTCTATCTTTTACATTAATTATGGACGAACTCATTGAATAAATTCAAAATACAGTATCGTGATATATATTATTTACAGATGATATTATTTTAGTAAATGAGACATATGAAGGAGTAAATGTTAAACTAAAAGTTTGGTAGGAAATACTAAAAGTGAAAAGTTTTAAGCTTAGTAGAGTAAAAATAAAATATATGAAATTTAAGTTTAGCAATATTAAACGTAATGAGATAATTATTAAGATAGAATATGACGAGTTGTCTAGAATCAAAAGCTTTAAGCATTTAAGATCATTTTTAATTTGTAAAACAATAGAGAGATTAAGAGAGATGTCTTATATAAAATACAAGTATAATGGTTGAAATTGAGGAGAGCGTCAAGTGTTTTTTGTGATTATAAAGTATCTCTAAAACTTACAGAGATGTTCTGCAATACAGTGGTTAGACCTACTATGTTTTATGACGTTGAATGTTGAGTATAACTCGAGCACATGAGTAGAAGATGAGAGTTGCAGAGAAGAAGATGTTAAGGTAAACGCATGGATATACGAGGATGAACAAAATAAAAAATAAGAGCATGAAAGAGAAAGTCAAAATTGTATCTATTGAAGGAAAACTCTGAGAGACACATTTAATATGGTACGCTCATGAACTTAAACAGCCAATAAATATTCCTGTTAAGCGATGTGAAATTATGATAAATATGTACATCAAATGAGTAATAGGAAGACTAAAAAAGAATTGATCAGCAACAATAAGATAAAATTTATTTAAGTATAAATGATGATATAGTAGGAAGATAGAGTCTAATGACATATAAAGATCCATATAACCGACCCCACCTAATGTTAGAGTAAAAGATAATTACAATCACTTCAGGCGGCCCGGTATCACCGACTCCCTGGCCTGATATAGGCAGATAAATCATGAAGGCATTTTGCCCTAACACAGTAACACCCAATGAGATATTTTATATCTATTGAAAATTGATCCCAAAATCTATTAGAGTAATTAATCATACAAATACTAACAACTGTGCTAATATATGGAGCTAAATGGATTCCACTAGTAGGATAATATTAGGTTGTTGGTAATAAAATTTGAGATTTAAATATTTTTACAAAAACTTGAGTGAATGCTTATAATTTATATAAGTCATTATTCTAATCTACTGACAACATATATCAATTTCTTATCTATATATTCAATGACCATATCAATTAATTATCACCTTTTTATTTATGTAATATAATAGTCGCGCAACTGCTATTATTTTTATTTTCGGTCTCCACTACTATTTCAATATAGTAATGATTATTTTTTTATCATTATAACGAATCCAAATATCCTATAAAAAAAATATAAAAATTAACTAAAAACATAAATCATCAAGCATTATATCAATACGTGCCTTCATCTCGTTGTAGAACCGAAAAACGAAATCACTTTTCTTTTTTTCCTTCATTCTCGTAGGTAAATGTGGCATTTACTCTTATAATACTGAACCTTTCAATTTTGAATATCTATATTAACAAAATAATAATTCGTAGGTCACGTTAGTTTCCTTTGAATAATTGTAGTAGGATTTTAATACACTTTATAAATATTATGCTAAATTAAAAAAAAAAATTGATTACATGCTTTTAAAAAATTAAAAAGGGAGATTAATAGGCCTCCATTCTACCGGGCTTTGTCATGGTCCAAATGCTAATCAATTGCAAGTCCGAATTGAGTCATATTGAATAATTGACTCATGACATGAGGAGATTAAAATAATTAATTTTCTTCTGGATTCAATCATTCATAATAATATGAATAAAATTGTCTTTCATTCCTTCATACGTCTAAAATAAATATATATAATCATCTTTTACTATAATAAATAAAATAATATTTGTCCTCATGGACGACTGAGTTGGTACCCGAATAGTAAATTACCACATAAAAATAGGGGACAAATCCTCGAGATAATAATCCCCGAGCTCTCTCACATAAAAAGACATCTCTCGATCATCATAATTTAATTCCCTTCCAAATACTTTGGTACATATATGAAGGGGCGCTTAAAGCAAACGAATTATTTTTTACCACGTGAATAAAATGACCTTGCCTCCATTGATATCATATAAAAGGAGTGACATTTAAATCTAGATAGGACAAATATCTTAGGATAACTTTTAATTGTGCATAAATTCTATTCGAATCAAAAGGAAAGTCATCTACTTAAAGAATTATTCAATCAAGTGGAAACACCTAGATTATAAAAAAAAAATAGAGAGATAGATAATAAATTTGCCTTTTAATCATTTTCTCTTATTTTTCATGAGTAAACAAATAAAATAATCAAATTAGTAAAGCCAAGTCTATATAAAAAATATCCTTCTAAGAAATAAAAGAGATAAATGAAATGGTATACTCTCGGAGCTTCTCTCTTCTAAACCCAAGCCTAACATTTTAGTTGAACTTCATTAAGTTCAAGTGAACTCATCATCATCATCATCATCATCATTATCATCGTAACCTCAACAACTACCTCTAATAGACGAAATCCATCTTGAATGAACTATTTCTTTCATCTCAAAGAACTAACCTTAGCCTCTAAAAATCACATCCATCTCAATTGAATTAAGTGTGTTGTATCTAGACTAAACTAAGCGATTCATATTAGCTTCCACTCACCTCAATCGACCTCAAATTAATTATATAAAATGAGACTATGCGTCAACATTGTAGTGGGAATCAAACAAATAAATGTATCATATATTCTATATATATTTTATTGCCATCTCAATTAACAAAACCATATCTAATTTTTTAATAAATCACTTTAGTACATATAATTAGAGGTGTCAACTAGATTACAAATAGATTTGTAATCTTGCATTTTGAACTATTAATTAATACCCCCAAATCCAAAAACCAGATTACAATTTAATTAAATTATTAATTAATTAATTAATTAAATCTATAGGGAAGATAAAGGAGGAGGAACTCCAACGGATTCGGTCGGATTTCTTTGTCGATAGAACATGCTCCGTCTTCCTCCAAACTACGATTAATCATTTATTTAATAATCTTTAAATTATTCCCCAGCAAATCAACTGCATGCCACGTAGACAGCATGAATTAATGCTCTTAATCTTAAAATTATCAATCAATAATTAAAATAATTAAGGACCCACGTCCGTAATTAGCGCTGTGCCAGCTCTTGGAACTCAAAAGAGGCCTTGCGTCAACAAACTCCATGTCCTTTCTTTTAATTTTTTTTTCATAGTTAAGCTTTCATTAATGGAAATTTGTCGATTAATTAAATCATACTTATTCTCTATTATTGACAGCAAAATGTACATAATAATTTTATTAAAAACAGAGATTAGAACAAGAGATGGCACCATGCACGCGAAGCAACGCGACTCGATTAATTAAGAATTAATTAAACTCGATCGGCGATTAATTAATCAAACAGCAACTTTAATTAGCTAGATTTTAATTAATTAATCAGGAGCACGCGTAGTAGTCGACCAGCTCGTCCAGCGACTCCGGCGGCGGCTCGGCGTTCTCCAGCATCCACAGCAAGTGCTCGAAGAGCACCACCTCGCAGCCCACCACCGTGCCGCCGCCGGAGGCGGCCGGGAGGTCGCCGCCGGTGCGCTCGACTAGGACCTTGAAGAGCGGGTGGCGGAGCAGGTCGGCGGCCACCAGGTAGCGGCGGCGGGAGCGGCCTACGTAGACGGGGTGGAGGCCGGCGGGGACGACGTCGGCGCCGTGGAAGGAGCTGGCGGAGGAGAGATGCTGATGCTCCTCCTCGTCGACGGCGGAGGAGGAGGCCCCGCGGCCGGAGATCCTGCCGGAGGAATGCCACCGCTTGATCATGCACTTGAGCTTGTTCAGCTTCCCGGTCATCGCCATGGTGGAGCTTGGCCGGAGAGAGGGAGAAGGGGAGAGGTGGGAGAGGTATGTAAAGGGAGGGACAGTGCGGTTTTGTAGACCGAGCCAACCGTCGACCGGTCTTGCCGGTTCAAAATTTAGTAGTATTTAAAATATAATTTAATTACCTGTATATATTTTAATAATATCTACTTAACTATCAAAAGAATCTATTTTAAAATCTATTTTAACATTAATAATTTTTAATTCATCTATAAATTTACTTTATTTATTAAAAAAAAAAACTAGTTCAACTGCCGGTTCAATTTTAAAAGCATGTCCACCGGCAAGATGGGAAGCTGCCAGCTGAGGGAGACAAGATGGTAAGTGGGGTATAAATGAAATTTAAGGTGAGGATTTTAATTTATTAATTTATTCTTTAAAAAAATAAAATATGACTTTCTAATTAACATTCTGTTTCTCTTCATTGGAAATTATATTGATAATGATTATGGGTGTCATAATTCATGTGATCCTAAAAGGAATATAAACTTCATTTCAGTTGGCTATGGTGGTAGCTAATGATCTTTAAGAACACATCACAAAACTGAAAGCTTAGCTGCTCTGGCAGTTGAACTAGCTTTAGTACGTGCTGAAACTTTAAGTTAAAGATGGCTTAATTGTTCTTGTCAATTGAAAGAATGACCTACCAAACAAAGCCAAATTAATTAGCCTCTTAGTCTTAATGACTGACCCAGCTAACAAGTTGCAATCTAAAGACTTGAGCAATCAGCTGCAGGAACCAAGGGAGTTGAAACGGGCACGTAAGCAATTCTGAAAAATAAAATAAATGCCATTATCATGAATGGTTGAAGTGATTCAAGCTATTGTTTGGTCTAAATCAAACAGATGTCAGAGCTGTCAGGTAGTGGGATTTGATTCATTCACAGACATGCAGGATCATCAAGTGCATAATGATTGTGTATTTAAATATTCAAGGAACTACAAGACAAAGGAGAGAAACGTGAGCATGAGAATGGAGACATGAACAGCTCGATTGATCTAGTGAAGGCATGAGTTGGGAGTTGGTCTAGGGACACGAAGACACAGATGGAGGAACAGTATTCCTTTTTGTTGGTTGAGTCCACCCACATGAGTTCCATGCTCCTGTGTTTGGCTTGCACAGCCCCCTCACATGAGTTCCATACTGAGGAGATGAAGCCAATTCGCCAGTATGGAGTAGTAGCAGACATGCATTGTATGTTCTCTCTCTCTCAAAATGTGTGCTACTGTTTTAAAATAATCAAAATAGGACTATGTTATACAATAATAGAATGCTACAAGAAAACAAAAAACTCACCCTTGATCCAATCAATGCTCAGTTATGATTACATGAGAACAGACAACCAAGAAGAACCATAAAATAACAGGAAGTTTATAACAGTCACTGCAAGAGTAGCACGCATCAGGTTCAAGCATGTTTTAATTGTAACAACTACATCATGTAACAGTATATGATGACAAGTAGTTAATAGTTAGTAGAAACATGTCAACAACATAAGCAATATATCAAGCCCCTTCGAAAATAGGATATTCAAATGTTTAATCAGTTAACCGTAGCTGACACAACTGATTCTCATTATCTCCGTAAGCATTGCTGCCTGAAACAAACGGGGAAAAGGGAGGTACCATCTTTCACAATGTTAAATACTTTAGGCAAAAAAAATGGCTTAGCCATTCAAATGGAAGAAGATGACTTACATTTGCCTCTTAGTTACATAGTATAAGGTCCCTTGGCACTATTGGAAGAAGATGACTTACATTTGCTTCTTATTTACATAGTATAAGGTCCATTGGCACTATTCTCTGGCATTGACAGGAGATCTTCAAAGTTCCAGAGATCCATATCACATATATTCTGAATCACATCACTACTTAGAAAGTCTGAGTTACCACTGTATGGATAAGGCGCCTGCACAGAATTCATGGGATTGGAAAAAGAGAGTTTGAGTGCAGAGTTATCAGAAGGAATTAGTTCTCCAGCATCATTTTTCAGTTTCTTCGGCGGGGAACCTTGAAAGCAAGCCATTTCATCAGCTCCAGTCATGATTGAAGCAAGAAATGCTGTGATCTCAGGAGTTTTAACCTCGGTAACACGGCTATTGTTGGAACCATCAAAAAAGTTGCTTTGTTGATCAGAGTGTAAATTGTTTGCAGGTCCCCCAGTTGGTAGAGACTGTTTCATATTGGTGAAGGAATTCATGAACGATTGTCCAATAGGTACTTTCTCTTCAAGGAAGTCAAAAGAACAGAAATCTTGATCTGGTTCATTCAGGAAATTGGTAAGATTATTGAAGTTGAACTTCTCAGGTTGGCTAGGCTCGCGTACTTTTGTTGCATTCAATTTCAGTGGATGATTTTGAATAGCTGGTGGTGTCTCATCAGGGAAGTTCACCTTAGCTTTCTTGCCACGGATACGACGGGCTTCATTATCATACGCTCTTGCAGCTTCTTCGGCAGTGTTGAAAGTTCCAAGCCAAACACGAACTCCCTTACAAGGATCTCTAATTTCAGCTGCCCATTTTCCCCATGGGCGCTGTCGGATCCCCCTGTATTGGGTCTTTCTCTTCCTCTTGGCACACTTAGCTGCAGGTCCACTGAATTCGACTGGTTTCAGTGCATGTGGTGCATTTGCTGCAGCTTAGTAGAATAGCAGTTTGAAATTTAGACCATTTGCAGTGTGATTATTATTAGTTTAGGGAAAATGAATGAAAACCAAGATAGAGTTACAAAATCAAAGAGTCTAGCAATCTAGCATATAAAAGAAAACCTTACTAGGAACCAGATTTGGATGCAACGTTCCTGCTTCCAAAATAAGAAAAATGATAAGAATGAAAAAGCATGAGCAAATAACATTTTCATTTCTAGGGAATATCATAATATGTTCGATAGCAGTCTCAACATTTATACTAGTCCAACAGAGAGGCGACAATAACAAACAAACAAAAGACCTATCTATTTTTGGTTATCTATACATATCTTATCCAATCATTGAACTTCATTCTAAGGCCATAACACCAACATTACCATTTTCTTTATTAATAGTCTTAAGAATAATTTAATTTGGTCTTATTCTACCCAACAAATCAATCCTAATCTCAGCATGTCTAATTATACAATCACATTAACATATCCATATCATCTTTAATTTGTTTCCTCTCATTTTATTGGATACTGGAGATATGCCTAAATTTTCTAAGATAAGGGTGTTTTTTAAGCTTTCTACTAAAATCAAACATTCATCTTGGTATTGTTGTCCTACCCCACACTCCTAGGAAGTTATTGTTCTATAAAGAGACTATATCTTACTTAAACAGCCTCAAAATGCTAGCTTTCACCTTACATCAGTGTAACACTATCATAATAATTTTAACCATTTTTAATCAGGAATAGAATCCAGGTAAGAAAAGCATATTGCCTTATGTTTTGCCACAAATTTGAAGTTATGAGCTAATTGCAGGCTTCGGATGAGTCTACCTTGGAGAAACATATGCTCAAATTACAAATTGAAGCATAATAGATATGTTTAATTTTTTGTTTCATCAAACTGTTACATAAACATTCTGTGGGCCAACCCTTACTGTGAGAGATAACTTTATGTTTCCAAACCAATAAAGAAAGTTGATTGTTCACACATTTAATACCACTAATTCAAGTATGCAAGCCGTGACAATGATTAGTCCTTTTACTAAAAAAAAAAAAAAAACAAACAATCAATTAAAAAAAGAAATAACTCTAAACTTTTACACAAAGAAAACAATCAATTAAAGAACATAGATAATTCTTATTCATCTAAGTGGCCCAATTCGCTCAAATCCTTCTATCTGAATTGGTTTGATTTCTTCTGGATTCGTGATAATTTTTCAATCCCCTATGAAACTTTCCCAATTGGCATTGATGTTATTTTGCTACATTGTTTATTACCTTGTATTTGTTGATATTATTCCTACTTGTGCCTACCATGTATATATGGTGGGGGATTTACATTCTTATTTGAAGATGATGATTGTGCACGAGTATTGTGCAATTTCAAGTATTCAAAATACAACAATTTTTTACCCTACTCTGTTCCATGGTATCATGGTGAATTCTCAACCCTTTAGTGTATCCCTTGTGTTTTATGTTTGAGTTGAAGCTCTAGGATGATCATGGCTTGCCCCTCTCTTTCAACATGACTCCCTTTCCATCTTCTCTGCCATGATAATTAGTTGGTGATGACAATGCTTCTTCCATTGTATTGTCGCTGCCTTCTTCGTCCACTGCAAGTATGCCTATAAGGCCTGAGGTGCTTCACTAGGTTAGTGGATCTAGCTTCCTTTTCCTCACGGAACTGCTCCAACACTCCCCTCTTCACAGCCTTTTCGATCCCAAAACTTCATCCTTGAATTCCCACTGTCGATCGACAACTACATCATCCAAGTCATTCTCGACTTGGAGAACAACCTTATCCTATGTGATCCTCAATCAGAGAATGCCCACTACATGCTCCTCTACATCTGTTGCTCTACATCACGCTGATGTCACATCTAACTACGACCAAGTCCAAGAGATTCACTTCCTCCAACTAGACTCCCGTTGAAGTCTCCCTACAACATGAACCACATCCAACTCCTTACAACTTGCAGATAGCGAATGGGAATCACCTTCCCAACTAACAAATCAAGGTCCTTAGACCCAAATTGACGATAGCACACCGGATATTGACAACAATACATCACCAACTCCGAGCCACCTAAATTGTCAAAGTTGATCCTCCACGCTATCAGCAACTTTGCACCACCTACTTGCCAAGATTCATCCGAACATACACCAAGATTTGCTTCCCAAATTGACACTAGAAAATTTCATTTGCATGAGATGCAAATTGAAGATTCTTCCAACATCTTAAATTTGAAGGGGTGTTAAAAGAAGGAGATTGTTCTCAATCACCTACCTGATTCCCTCTGATCCTCCTAGTCAATTTGGTTTGATTTCTTCCAAATTCATCTCTAATTATTTCAAAATCTATCTCTGGTACTTTCTTGATTCATAGTAATGTTATTCTCCTATTTTGTATATTATGGTATTTGTTGTATTATTCCTACTCTTAACTACTATGAACGATGTGATTTACATCCTGATTTGAGGATGATCACCGTGTATAATATTGTACTATTTCAAGGACTGAAATCCCAACAACTTTTTCTCTCAAACTCTCACAAGCATGGTATACAAAATGCACCTTAAATACTGTACCAAAACATTGTAAAAAAAAAGGCAATGGCTACCTAAAAAAGAAAATCTATTACCAAGGTTGAAAAGTGAAACCATTCCAAAGAAACAACTTTGTGAATAGGAAGAATAGCCACATTAGACGAAAATAAAGAAATAAGTATGAGATGGAAAAACTTCAAAGGGAAAAAACAATCTCCATTCTCCACAAAATCACTTAATATAAAGAAGTGTTTTCTTCTTTTTTGCAAAAGATAAACAAAGAAGCTTCAATATGAATCATAGACAGAAGATTACTCCTTTAGAACTGGATGAAAAGGAGCAAACCCCCAAATAAAGTAAACCACATAATCTTCCCTGCAGAAAAGAAGCAATTGAAAAAGTTACAGTCACCAAACAAGAAAAGGAGTAAAGTGAATTCGAAAATATTTGTTGTCCGAAATGATGCTCATCCTCGAAGTAACAATAGGCAATAGAGAAACGGGAAAGGATGTAAGGCAAATCTCACCTTTAGCAACATAGGGAATAAATCTCTCCAAACAAGAAGAAAAACTTACTATGATTTAATATTTCCTAGTTCCTGGTAAAGGGAAGAAATTCGGTAAGAAATCAAAACCAATTAATCAATATCAAGCTCTGAGAAGAACTGGATGAAATCAAAATTACCAATCCTTTTCACCAATGCAGATTAAAAAGTTGAACAAAAAAAACCTAGAAAAGTTCACAAAGAAAAAAAAAACTATTTTTTTTCTCCACGGAACAATACCTTTGGATGCGAAAGCAAGCGGCTTGTGGTTGACTACCTCCACATCAGACTCCATCAGCTCCTCCTCGAACTCCTCGAAGTCCTCCTCGAAGTCATCTTTCACCGCCGAGCGCCACCCGCCGTTCTTCTTCTTCTTCTTCCCCGCCGCACTAGCTCCGCCCTCCTTCAGATCCGACCACAGGCAGTCGGAAGTTAGCCACCACGCGGGCCTACCCACCGGAATTAAGTCAGAGATGATCGCTCCTCCGCACATCTTCAATCGCCGACTCCCCTTTTTGTTCTCAAAAACACCGCTGAGAGAGAATGTTGCTATATATAGAAAGGGAGAAAGCTGAGGGATTGGCTTTATATTCTATTGAAATTACAGAAACAAGGGAAGGTTAACGTATCCAATAATCAAATTTTGCTAAATATTGATAGGGAAAATTTTATTTTACACCTCATATTTATTTTCTCTGACAAAATAGTTTTAAACTTACGAGCGCTACGCTACCAAATTATTAGGGTTGTTTGTTTAATTTTCAAAGAAATTGGATGTAAAATAATTTTTTTGCACAACTTTTGGAAACATTAATTATTTATAATTTAAAATCCAAGGAATATAATTATGTTTTTCTTTCCATAATATGCCACGGAAAATGCATTCAATTTGGCTACTTGGCATATTTTTCATTTTTAATCTTATTTTTTAAGAAGGTTGTAATTTTAAAAGAATTTTATATTAAAATAAAAATAAAATAGATATTTTGTGTTAAAGCAAAATTTAGCTGAATTAAAAATTATATTCAATTTGTTTTTTTACTATATTGACTTAATTTAGTATTATTACCATATCATAATTAAATTTTATTTTAGATTTTTTTTAATTATTTAAAAGTTTAGAAAAAAATAATTTATATTCAAACAAGGGTGGATATTTTTATTTTTGCAATACGTCATTCATCTTATTTATTTGGACAAGATCTAAAAGAAAATAATATGTATTTTTCTTCTTTTTTTTTCATTCAAATTGAGTTAAAAAAAAAACTAAAAGAAAAGCGTACGTCTGCATCAAGAAGCATCCAACTATTCACTACTTAAACGGAAAAAGAAATATTATATTATTTTCAAATTTGTAATATAAAATTTAAAAAATGAAGGAAATATTATATTGTTTTCAAAATCTGATATATTACTGATTATAATGATATTATTTTAAACCAAATAAAATTTAAAAAAAAGGATGATTCTTTTGATGTCCACCGTCGGATCACTAGGCGAAGAGTCCCAAGCGAACAGGTGTGTTGGTTTTGGGGATCCAATCGCCGCCCTGGATGAAGGTCGCCGGCGTGAAGGAGGCCGCCTCCGCCCGCGAGATGACCTTGACGCCGGGCCAATTGACTCTCTTGCCAGTGCCGCCGCCGCCGCCCGTGTTGCTGTACTCGGAGTAGGTTAGGGTTTTGAGGGCGAAGTCGCCGTCCCAAGGCATGTAGCCTTGGGTGTCGATGAAGTCGCCGATCTCGGATTCCATGATGGCGGTGCGCGAGTATTTCTGCCACGGGCGGCCGAGGTAGTTCCGGAAGGGCTGCTTCGGCGGAGGGTCGGGCTTGGCGAGGGTGGGATCGGGCACGATGCGGCAGTTATGGAGGACGAAGCCGGTGGTTTCCTGGGGGAGGGTGCGGCCCTGGGCGAGGACGATGGTCTGCTGGTTGTCGAGGGGGCGGAGGACGGTGAGGATGCAGTTCTGGAAGACGGCGGCGGCGTCTCCGAAGATGAAGTCGATGGTGCCGAGGATTAGACAGCCGCGGTAGAACTGGCGATGGCAGAGGGCGTAGAGGGTGTCCTGGTAGCCCTCCATGCGGCAGTTGAGGAAAATGGCGCGGTCCGACTGCACACGGAGCGCCACCGCCTGGTGCTTGGCCGCGCCGGCCGTGTTCTGGAACCCCATCGCCACGGCCATGAACCCGTCGCCGATGGCAGCTAGCAGACAAAAAGGTAAGCAATTTTATTTCTTTTTTAAATATTATTCCTTTAAAAAATATAATTTTTTGTGGCTGCTGGGATTCGAGCCCAGGTCTCTACGGCCACAACGTAGAATTCTCACCACTAAACTACAGCCACAGTAGTGGATGAGATTAAGACCAAATTTTATTAATAGTAAGTTTACCGAAGGTAGCTGTGTGGAATGTCTTCACTCCATCGACGAAGTTTTTGCTTCCTGTTACAATCGTCTTCCTCGATCCATCGCCGTACATTGTGATGTTTATCATGCTTGATCCCACCTCCACGGTCTCCTCGTATACTCCCTCCTTCACATAGATCACATACCTTCATACAACGTCGTGACGATTGCTGAGAAAGCTAGAATTTTTTTTTGTTTGATAGATTGAGAATTTTGCAGGTCGCGATTGCTTGCCTTCCATCATATTTCGCCGGCAAATGAGACAGCGCGTCCGAAATAGTCTTGAAATCTCCGGTTCCATCCTTGGCCACAGTCACGTTGGGCGTGAACTCCTTCGTGGCGCGGCTCTCCAACACTCTCCGCTCTGACTCTGGCACCCATGCCGGAATTCCATTGGCGGAGTGGTTCTCCTCCTCCTCCTCCTGGAGGAGCCGGCTGCCTGAACCATGCAGCACCGGCGCAAAAGACGAGACTTTTCCCACGATGGTCAGCGCGTTGCTCGTCATCCGCTTCGCCGACTCCAGCCTCGCCTGCATCTTGTCCTGGAGCTCGCCTGCGGGGAACCCGTCGATGCATGTCTGCTGGTACGCGGAGGTGGCGCTCAGCCAGTTCTTGAGCTCGTGCACCTGCGCCGGGAGATGCGACAGGGAGTTCGCGTCGTCGATGGTGCCCAGGGTGCGGTTGAGCTCCCCGGAGGCATACCCGTGCATCTCCCGGCATTGCTCGACGGCAACCTTCACGTCCGGGTCGTCGGATTTTATGTCGTCCAAGCTGGCGAAGGCCCCGTTGACCTCGTCCACGAGCGCAGAGATGGCGGCGCGGACATATTCCTTGGGAGCGGAGTTGCCGTTCGTTGACTTCTTGAGGCTCGCCTCGCAGGCGCTCTTGTAGTCCGTCGACACGCAGATTATCTGCTTCCCAATTAATCATCTCGTTAATTGAAATTCTTACCATTAAGATCAATTTAATTACTATACTTTCGGAGAATTTGATTATATGTTTTAAGGTCTAATTACGACCTGGATGACACTAGAAGTGGATCCATGGTCGTCGCCCTTGTGGGAAGCAGAGGACGAAGAGGATGATGATAAGGCGGTGGAGCCACCGGCGCCGGAATGCTTGCTCGACAATGAGTTTCCGTGTCCCCCATCCGCGGGCTTGTATACCACGGCGACCGCCGCGACCACGGCGAGGATAACCACCACGGAGGCGACGGCGCCGGCGATCATGAGGCGTTTCCTCATCCTTTGAGCCTTCTCGGCTCTCCGCCGCTCCGACACAAACCCAAACTCCTGGAACGCAGACATGGCTGCGACCTTCGTCGATCGACTCAAACTTTCTTTGCTCTTTATCTGCCTCTGCCTGATTCCTTCTCTCTAGGAGGGAAGATTTGTAAGTTTTATCAATTAGAGAAATTTGTTCAGAAAAACCAGAGGCGGGGAGCAGTTTGAGGATCTGCTGCATTGGGTGGTCAATGGCAATTCCAAGATTCTTAATTTCTCGCGATTTTATAGACATTAATTAGTAATCCAATTTCTTCAACTATTGCAGGAATGAAATGCTCTATAGGAGCCCACTGCTGTAAGGAATTGATGTAGAAGACAGCCATGCGTCGGTGGAAGTGAAGTTAACGAGAGTGAAGTTGTAGGCGTCCATGGAGTTCATGAGGCTGAAGCCGGGCCACTTTACCCGCCCGACGGTGTCGGCGCCGGGACCGTAGTTCTGGAACTCGCCGTAGTAGAGCGTGCAGAGCGCGAAGGGGCCGCTCCACTCTAGCCACCCCGCCGGATCCACCGCGTCGCCGATGAAGGACTGCATAACCACCGTGCGAGAGTAGGCTTTCCATGGGCGGCCGAGGAAGGTTTTGGCGGCACGGCCGAGTTCGGGGGCGGCGCTCACCGTGCAGTTCTGGATGGAAATCCCTGTGGACTGTTCCGGCATGGTGCGGCCCTGTGCCGTGATGACGTTGGATTGACCGTGGAGAGGGAGGCGCGCGTAGAGGTTGCAGCTCTGGAAGACGGCGGCGGCGTTGCCGAAGATGAAGTCGACGGTGCCGTAGACATCGCAGTCGCGGTAGAACTGGCGGAGAGTGTGCACGTATAGCGTGTCCTGGTAACCGAGGAAGCTGCAGCGGTAGAATATGGAGAGGTCGGCGCTGTTCCGCGCCGCCACCGCCTGGAACTTCGCCGCCCCTGCAGTGTTCTCGAAGGTGATGCCGACGGCGATGAACCGCTCCCCGTTAACCGCTGCAATAGGCATATTAACATGTCAATTAATTCATTTCTTCGCGTCAAAACTCCAACTTGTGATCGGAGAAGGTATCAAAATTTCATCTTGACCATCGATTTGATTGATATTCTCACCGAATGTAGCGGAGTTGAAGGTCGTCCATCCATCGCCGACGCTGTGATTAGACGTGATTACTGTCCGATTTATGCCAGATCCGATCAAAATAAGATTCCTCTTGTTCATGGGGACGACCACATTTTCGCAGTAAACGCCTTCGCTTATGTAGACAGCGAAGTACCCGGCGACAGCAGCGGCAGTGTCGTTGGGGGCGAAAGCGACGGCGTCGGAGATGGAAGTGAAGTCGCCGGTCCCATCTTGGGCTACCCTCACCCCTGACTTCGATAGCTTTACCGGCACGATCAGGCTGAGCTCCTCGACGAGGCTCCGCCCGGCGGTCGTCGGAGGAGCAAGCGGTGGAGGTCCTGTTAACAAAAGCACGAACATCGAATCAAACAGATATTCAACCATGAGATCGCTTGACACGAGGCATTTCATGGCCTCAAGATCTCCCTTTTTCCAAATCTGGGTCCCAAAATAAAGCTCGCGAAAACACATTTGTTTTGAGTTATTGTCGTTGATCACCTGTGTTGGCGGCGGCGGAGCTCCGGCCCAGCGCGGTGGCGACGAGCCCGAGCGAGACGCCGTAGAGCTGCGTCCCGTTCGCGAGCGTGCTCTGCAACTCCGGAAATCCGCCGTCGCGGGACGCCTGCAGGCCGTCGTAGCATGTCTGCTGGTTAGTCACCACGGCGCTCATGAGCGCGCGCACCCGCCCAGCGGCGGCCACGTCTAGCGACTTCCCACGCCCCAGCTCAGCCTGCGCAGCAGCCAGGTACTCCGCGCTCAGCCCGGCCAGGTCGCGGCAGTCCTTCATCGCCCCGCCGCCTCCAACTCCGCGATGCGCCCTCGCGCCGCCGAGCCTGCCGGCCAGATAACCGTCGAGGAGCGCGGCCGTGCGCCGCGCCTGCCGCAGCGCCTGCCGCACGGAGTACTTGCCGTACTCGTACTGGTTCTTCGGCGTGGACCGTAGAGGAGAAAGCATTGCGATGCAAAGCTTGGGATAGAAAGACGACTTGCAGGCAGCCGCTGGAGACACCAACGAAGCCGGCGGTGAGCCGGCGGCGGCGACCAAGGGGATTAGAAAGCAGAGCAGGAGAAGAAGAGCTCCGTTCGACAGCATTGCTACACGTGTGACAGTAGAAAAGGTTTAGCGGCCTGCTCCACTTGGATGGATCGGCGAACGATCGAGCCTATAAATAGTGAGTGGAAGGGACTAAATGGAAGACATGATCGGCCGCCCACTTAGAGCTATCACCGTCCACATCGTCTTCCACTTCGCGAGTGTGCAGATCTATAAAGGAAGTAATTTCGATCGGAGGAGGAGAAGACGTGGTTGGCCTGAGGATGCCTTGTCACAAGGGACGGTGCAATAAAGTTGGAGGAAGAGTTAGAGAAAAGGGTTGGGGAAAAATGAAAAGAGCTTCATATCATCATGTTTTTTATATATAAAAAAAAATCAACCTCCACCATTGCCACCAAGACATGGTAAGATCTGAACTACAAGACATGTGTTTTTAATTTTAATTTTATTCATTTTATAATCCAAGAACATCCGACTAATCTTCATAGTGACCCATGTAATCCTATGGAAGTTTTTCAGAGTATCGGGAAGTGAATATGAGTCCTGACATATATATGACCCAATATTATAAATGATTTATGTAATATGCCTCAAAGTGAGATTTAAACTTTTATTGCTTAGAAAACTCATCTCATCGTTTATCATCACACCATAATCCCGAGAACCTTGACATGTGTTTTTAAAAAAGATAGATTTGCTATCTTATCGGCCCCCCAGTGTCGTTGACATGTATTTTTAAGCAAACAAGCAGAGTGGTCTTTGAGCAAAAATGGTTGTTTTTAAGCAAACATCACAAAAATATAGTTATTCTTCCCGTCTAAGACCGTGATTTGATGAGTTAGTGAAGAGCAACTTGTAGATTTATATTCTAAATGCACGATAAATAAATTAATTAAATGCGATAAAAACTTACAGCGATCTCCCGCAGATCCGCAATCAGTAATGGCGAAACTCATTGTCGGAAGAGCGATCACAGGATTGGAAAGCCCTCCGCAATTCCACAAACCAAATCCTACCGCCTTGGATATTCACCTCTTACTCTCGTCTCCAATCCACCCTGATTCTCATTCTTGATCCTTGGACGCATCCCCTTTATATAGGGAAATAAACCAGGAGCATAATGGACCTTTTTCATTATGAGTAGTGGAGAACATAGGTCATGTTCCCATATCCCCACTCTCCCCATTTCCAACATCTCCCATTCATCCAAGGTAAGTCACTAAGACTAGTTCATTCAGGTAAGTCACAAAGACTTAATAAGTCACATAGACTATTAGAGAGTTTGGTAACATAGACCATATGAGAACATCCAATCCATACTTAGAGAAAATGGTTCGTGCGACAGCAAGCACACTGAGCGATAGTTGCTAAGAAGATTGTTACACATTGACTTAACCGCTCCTTGAGCAAGCAATGCTAATAAAGTTGTTACACTTTGCTTAGCTGCTCAAATAAATTAGAGACACACTCTTCATGGTACATATCCTCTTTCCTAGTGGCACATAGCTTTTATCCAGGATCCATCCAATCTTCAAGTGACACACAACCATTATTTTGAAGATATCCATGTCTTGCTATTTACCCAGATTAAATAATTTTTATTTACATCGATATGAACATCTCTAATCTCTTATAATGACCATTATGTCAAGAGCATGTTTCATATCCAAAATTCACATTCATTTCTATACATAACAGAAATGGGTCGACCAGTAAATAACAACAAAAGATGTAAATATATTTAATCTTCCTTTTTAGCTAAAATCAATTCATTTTAATCAGTCGCTTTCCTAGTTATGCTCCATAGACCGAATCATCCATAGTCATAGGATACACGCTAAAGTAGCAGACACTGATTAAAACTTCAAATAAACAGCTAAATAGTCACTAAGGCAAAAATTGAGATTAACATATAATCTCAAAGGTCTCACATAGTAGAGAAATAGGGATTCTTTCTTCTACTACCTTTATTGTCGCAATAGCACATGTGGTATGAATAACATGTTACGATGTTATTCTCTTTACTAAAAAAAGCACATGTTGTCTTCAAATTTAATATCGTACAGATTTTGATCTAGACATACTTAACGTCTAATCCGGAATTCAACATATGAATTCTAATCTGGCCTTCAACAGGTTCAGTAAATGGTGGGTTCATTTACTTAGATCATTATTTACACATAAATGATCTCATCTTAACACAATTATCAAGGCGACCTCAACTTATGAATCTGTCTCTAATTTCATAATTTCAGCTACGTAAGATGTTTCATAAGTAACAATCTTACCCCTATTTGTACTTAACAAACAGAGATGATTGTCCATGTGAGTGGACCAATCTCCACCTGTCAACATGCTCACCGAGATCTTATATGAATGTAACAAATACAACATATACACTGAATAAATTATGACAAATGGCACAATCAAAACACAAAGTCTGATTGTTATTTCAATGGTGTTACATGTTGGTGCAACCTTAGGTCAAGGTTGATCTAGTTGACCAGACTCGAGTTGACTTGACTCGAGTTGTGTTTTGATGTTTGACGAGTTATGTTTGACAATGTTTGACGTGAACAGAAAAGTTGTATCTTGATGTTTGACAAGGATACAAGCTTGGGAGATTATGGGTGCAACCAGTGGTCAAGGTTGACCTGGTTGACCCGGGGTCAAGATTGACCAAACATCTGGTGAAAAGTCTAAGCAGAGAGCTTGGCACGGGAAAAGTCCAAGTATGGAGACTTGGCATGGAGAAGTCCAAGTATGGAAACTTGGCATGGGAAGTCGGAGAGAGCTCGGTAGCTCGTTCTCTGGACCGGACGAAGTCGGAGAGGGCTCGGTAGCTCGTTCTCCGGACTAGGTCAGAGAGGGCTCGGTAGCTCGTTCTCTGGACCGGACGTGGAAGTCGGAGAGGGCTCGGTAGCTCGTTCTCCGGACTAGGTCAGAGAGGGCTCGGTAGCTCATTCTCTAGACCAAGCGTTAGGGTTTAGAGCTGGGAAGCTCTAACCTAGCCATTGGATCGGTCGGCAGACCGATCCAGTGATGCCTCTATGAGCTTACTGATCGGTCTGGGGACCGATCAGCATGAAGCCTGATCGGTCCCCGGGACCGATCAGGGTACGCACAGAGAGTTGGGCAACTCTCTGTGAAGCATTCTGATCGGTCTAGGGACCGATCAGCATAGAGCCTGATCAGTCCCCACGACCGATCAGATCAGCCCCAGACCGATCAGGGTGATGCCTGATCGGTCTGGCTCTAGCCGTTGAGAGACAACGGCTAGATTCTTCTGCTGTCTTTGGACTCTGTTCTTCTCGCAGGTGGATGCAGGCTATAAAAGGGCTGAGGGCTTCTACAGTGGAGTCTCTCTCTTACTCTTCTTCTTCCTCTCTGTTCCTTCTTGCTGCTACTATTTCTCTAGAGCTTTGCTGAGCTCTCGTCTAAGCTTCGCGTGAGCTTCCTTTCGGCTGGGTTCCTGCTGTTGTAGGCGTCGCTTGAAGCTGCTGCTTTATCCAGTTGAAGAGAATGCAAGTAAGCGAAGGTTTTACAGTTGTATTGTATTTTGCTTCTTGCTGTACTTGTACTCCTTCTTGCTGTTGTAAGTTTTTGTGGCGAGGTTTCTCCACCCATAAGGAGTTTATATTAGCCGGTTTTCCGGGGACTCATCCACCGACGGATTGATAGACTTCGTCCACCTTACGGACACGCCGAGGAGTAGGAGTATCATCTCCGAACCTCGTTACATCTTCGTGTTGAGGTTTGCTTTTCTTTTTTCGTTTCTATTTGTTATTTCCGCTGCACTAACCCTAATCGTAGGAAGAAACGAAAGAATTTGAGGTCGGCTATTCACACCCCCCCTCTCTAGCCGCGTACATCGATCCTAACATTACATTCTACGAAGTCCCAAAGACTTTACATGTTCTTTAAATGACTCTTTAGTCATTGGCTTAGTAAAAGGATCTGCAAGCATAACACGTGTAGGTACATACTCAAGGATGACTTTTCTTTTAGCCACAATATCCCTTACAAAATTATATTTAATTTCTATATGCTTACCTTTGCTATGATATTTAGGATCCTTGGAAAAAGCTATTGCAGCTTGACTGTCACAGTAGACAGTTACTGGACTCCCACTATCCTCAGCAATTTTCAGATGCTTCAAAAACCTTCTTAACCAGACTGCTTCTTGCACAGCCGCTGAACATGCCACATATTCATCTTCCATAGTCGACAAAGCTACACAAGCTTGTTTCTTGCTATTCCAGGAGATGGCGCCACTATTCAGCAAGAATGCATAGCCTGATATGGATTTTCTATCATTCAGGTCTCCAGCCCAATCTACATCTGAATAACCTTTCAGACTCATATCTGATCCTTGAAAACAGAGACAATAATCTGTTGTCGCCTTCAGATATCTGAATATCCTTTTTACTGCCTTCCAGTGTCTCGGTCCTGGGTTTGACTGGAAGCGATTGACCAAGCCCACAACATAGCTGATATCGGGACGTGTACACAATATAGTGTACATCAAACTACCAATAGCACTGACATATGGGTTTTTATTCATTTCAGTTATTTCCTCTGGAGTTTTAGGACACATACTCTTGCTCAACACAGTACCTTTCACAATAGGTGTATGTTCTATGTTGCAATTAGACATGCTAAAATGATATAACATCTTATTTATATAAGACTCTTGTGACAAACCCAAAAGTCCTTTAGAACGATCTCTTATGATATTCACCCCTTAGATGTATTCAACTTCTCCCATATCTGTTGTATCAAATTGTGATGACAGCCACTTCTTGACTTCATTCACATATCCTATGTCATTTCCAGCTATCAGCATATCATCAACATATAATGATAAAATGACATACTTTCCTTTTTCCCTTTTCAGGAAAACACAATGATCCTCATTGATCATCTCGAAACCATAAGATAACACGACTTCGTTAAATCTTATGTTCCATTGTCTTGACGCTTGCTTTAGCCCATATATTGACTTTTTAAGTCTACATACTTTTTGCTCTTGGCCTTCAGCAATGAAACCTTCTGGTTGAACCATATAGATTTCTTCGTCAAGATCACCATTAAGGAAAGCGATTTTTACATCCATTTGATGTAATTCCAAGTCATAATGTGCCACAAAGGCCAAAATAACTCTTATTGATACAAATTTCACTACAGGAGAAAATGTCTCTTCAAAGTCAATACCCTCAATTTGGGTATATCCATTTGCAACTAAACGAGCTTTGTATCTGTTAATCGATCCATCTGTTTTCCTCTTTATTTTGAGAATCCACTTATTCCCAATAGCTCTTCGGCCCGGAGGAAGATCGACTAAGTCTTAAACATGATTTTGAATCATGGACTCCATTTCTTCAACCATTGCAGCTTTCCATTTTTCTCTAACTCTACATCCCAATGCTTCCTCAATGGATTGAGGTTCGTCATCGTCAATTAGAAGTGTAACCAATGCCTCATTCTCAATATCAAACCTCTTCTTAGGTTTGATCTTACGAACACTTCTCCGTAAGTTAGGCTGTTGAGAAGTCAACTCATGACTCGGTATTTCACTCCCACTCGGTTGACTAGACTCAGGTATCCCTTTTGACACCTCTCTCGTTGATAATATCTCATCCTCCTCAAATAGAAGAACATTTTTATCAACATTACCTCTGATTGGAAACTTTGTTTCGAGAAAAGTCGCATCTCTCGAGTCTATTTCGGATATGGTTCCATCTAGTTGCTCACCTATGAAAACATAACCTTTGGAGGTCTCATGATATCTTATAAAGATACATTTCTTACCCCTAGGTCATAGTTTTCCATACTTGTGAGAACTGTCATGAATATAAGCAGCTGACCCCCAGGGTCTCAGATTACTCAAATCTGGTTTTCTGCCTGTCCAACGTTTATATGGGGTAGATGGAACTGACTTTGAAGGCACTTTGTTAAGTATATAGGCTGCAGTTAATAATGCATCTCCCCAATAGGAAATTGGCAAATTAGCTTGCGCTATCATAGACCTAACCATTTCAAGAAGAGTCCTATTTCTTCTTTCAGCTACCCCATTTTGCTGTGGAGTTCCAGGGATTGTCAGCTGTCTAATAATCCCTCTATCATTACATATTGTCTTGAACATATCAGACAAATACTCTCCTCCACGGTCAGTGCGTAAAGCCTTAACTTTACGTTCCGTTTGATTCTCAACTTCGTTCATATAACGAATGAAGCAATCTAATGCTTCATATTTGTGAGAAATCAAATACACATGACCGAACCTAGAGAAATCATCAATAAATGTAATGAAATAGGAAGCTCCATGTCTAGCCTTCATATTCATTGGACCACAAATATCCAAATGAATTAACTACAATGTTGATTCAGATCTAATAGCTTTACCAAATGGTTTCCTAGTTGCCTTTCCAACAAGACAATGCTCACATATAGACAATTGAATCTTAGCTCGAGTGCCTAATAGACCCTCTCTAGCTAACCGATTCATACGTTCTTGTCCTATGTGTCCTAATCTAGCATGTCAAACTTCATCAGTTATATCTGCATCACTAGTTAAAGCAATGTTTGAAAAATAACCATCAATAGCATAATTGTCATCTGGTTCTACATCAAGAACCATAAAATCATTTGTTAAAAAACCATATCCGATTGACACTGAGTCAATCTTAAGTTCAACAGACCGACTGTAAAAATTAATACAATACCCTAAATCAAGAAGACACGTAACGGAAACAAGATTCCGTCGAATTTCAGGAGTATACAGGACATCATGTAGAAATAAAACTCTACCACCACGTAGGTTGAGTTTGCAAGTGTCGACTCCTTTGACTTCAACTCTTGCATTATTTCCCACATAGATCCACTTGTTGGCAGCTGGTACCCGACGGTACTCAACAAATGTAACTCGTTCCCGAGCTACATGGTTGGTTGCTCCCGAATCCATAATCCACAAAGGATAAGAATCAGCTAACAACACTGAACTAGCAACAAAATACTCTTGAAAAGAAGACACGCTTGGATTTACCTTTTTCGACTCAGTGCATTCCCGAGCAAAGAGGCCCTTTTTGCCACAATTAAAACAAGTCAACTTGTTTTTAGGTTTCTTTACAGTCTTCTTGACTATCTTCTTAATTGGGTCTTGTCCCACAACAGCAGCTTCCTTCTTCTTTCCCTTCCCTTTCAAGAACCATTTTTTTTTCTTGGATCCATATGATCCTGCAGAACCTACAGCCACATAGGCTTGTCCAGAAATCCTTGCGGATTCAACTCTCTCCACCTCCAATTCTACATGGCGTGAGACGTCAGTGAAAGTCTTGGTACTCTCACTGTGAGTTAGGGTCTGCTTCATGGTCTCCCAAGAATCTGGAAGTGAACGAATAACTGCTTGAACCTGTTGTTCATCAGTCAACTCATGACCAGCAGTTTTAAGCTCCCGAATCATGTTCGACATCTCCCTGAGGTGTTGAACCATTGATACATTCGGATGCTTTTTGTAGCTGCCAAACTTGATTGTCAGTTGGCGAAGCTTGCTCAGACTTACTCCACTATATTTTTCTTTAAGGGCAACCCAGACTTCATGAGCCGTAAGATATGACTCATATTCAAAAGCTAGGTCGTCTACCATTGAACTAATCAATATACCCTTTGCAGTGGAGTCCTTTTTCTTCCATGCCTTATGGGCATCAAGATCTCGTCTGTGTTGTGCAGTGGGACCATCTACAGGTACTTCCATAACCTGATTTACAGCCTCTAGAACTTCTTGTTCCTCAAGTACGTATCCTGAGGTGCCAGATCTTGTAGTTATCCTTATTAAGTTTTCACCTTTGTTGAGTTCAGCTATTATGTTTTTGGTTGTCATAATCTATCATAAATAAACACATTATTTAGTATTCAGTGTATATCATATGTATGCAATTTATGATTGACTTAATATTACTTTGAGTTGGTTTACAAAATCAAATGACAATTATGTTTTCACTCATCATTCGTATGACCAATCAAATTAATATTAATCAATTTTATTACATACATCCCAACAAATGAACTAATCATTTTTAATATCATGAATTCTTTAATTAAATGAACTAATCATTTAATATATCATTTTTTTTAATTAAATGAACTAATCATTTAATACTTCATGAACTAATTATGCATCATGTCAAGCAAACGGTATAAATAAATGAACACATCAATAACATAAAATTATGCTGCAAATTGTTAACATATAACTAATTGACATAAATGAAATGGACTAACTATTGTTCATACAAAACGACAATAAAAATAACAGAACTCTAATAAACTAGATAGACAACTACCGCTCCCACTAGGACAGACACTAGTGCAGTGGCCAAAATAATCTCTCTCAGCCTGGACTCATTTGGGGTAATCACAGGCAGGACAGCTTCAAGGCTCTCTATTGGATCCACAATTGGATCCTCTTCTGGTTCCTCCTCGATCATTTCTGGGTCCTCTTCGAACTCTTCCGGATCCTCTTCAGTCATATGATGAAGCAACTCCTCACATAGTACAGAATATGTGACGTGTCCTTGATGACACCCCCAAATATAGTCCGCTATCATCCTAGGATTTTCTAGCAATGATTGCATCAAAGCCCAAATCCTATAACTGTCCAGGACTGGAAACTCTTCTCGCTCAAGTTTCCAAAACAGATCATCAAGCCGTCCAATGTGTCCGTCGACTCCATAAGCAGAGTTATACTCTATCTCCTGAATCTCCTCCCTGAGCTGATTTCGTCGCACTTCGCGACGAGTCAATGTGGTAATCATCCGTGCCATCTGAAAAATTGAAAATAAATAAGTTAGTACAAAACCGACTAACCAGTACAAAACTAGCTTATTTCAATTTATATAAGCATAGTACCAACATAATAAATGAAGAAAAACAAATCTTCTCGATTTTCAGGAGTTTAAGTCGACAATTAGAACTAATCTAATTGGTCAGACCCATTGGATTGGTTGATTAGGGATCCAGATCCTAAGCTTGGTCCATTGTCCATAATTAGAACTAATCTAATTGGACAGGGATTTTTGTACCTATGTTCTGTTACTTTTTCTCTAAGTCCATTCCTACCAATTTCAGACTTATTGATCAAACTCAGGTCCGTTTGATCAAACCAATGCTCATTGGTTTAAGTCCAACCAATTAGAACAAATCTAATTGTTTTGATCAAATCTAACTCATTAGAACAAATCTGGTCATTTGATCATATTTGGTCCAAGTCTAATTAATCAACCCAAATTAATTTAGGGTTGGATCAAATTGGTTTAATTAAACCCAATGGTTTAATCTAAACCGGGTCTAATTGGACCAACCAGTTTAAACCCACCTGATTAATTAAAATTAATCAATAATTATAATTTTAATTAATTTTAACATGCATTATTTATATATATTAATATAAATAATTTTTTTTCAAACACGTAAGCTTAAAAAAAATTCTGCATGAAAAAAAATTAAACAAAAAAAATTTAATTGCATGTGGCAATAAAATTCTTATCTCTGTGAACGTATCACAGCATTACCAGCTTTCTGTTTTTGTTTTGAAAAAAAAAAACAAAAACTTCATCTTTATCTCTATTCGTTTTTCTTTGCCTCACAACCCCGCATATCGTGCACGTCGTGTACGCTGTGCACGCCACCAAGCCGCCCACTTCTATCACGCTGCCCACGCCGCAACTGCGACAAACACAGTCGTCAGCCATGCCAGCCTTCTGCCGGTGGCAGCCGGTCCTTTCAGGCCCGACGAGATCGCCAACTGTGGTTCTGCCCGTCCTAGCTACTAACACATAGCCGGCCAGCCAAGACGTCATCGACGACCACAGACTTCCGTCGTCGGCAAATCCAGCGGTCTTGATTTTGCAAATTTGGTACAACGTGTATGCAACGACACATTAGTCGTGCAAAACAGCGACGGGAAATAACAAAATGAGGAAACATTCGTACGACAATTTCATAATTCATCTATAAGCATTTAGAAATAACTAGGCGCTCTGATACCATTGTAGATTTATATTCTAAATGCATGATAGACAAATTAATTAAATGCGGTAAAAACTTACAGCGATCTCCCGCAGATCCGTAATCGGTAATGGCGAAACTCGCTATCGGAAGAGCGATCACAGGATCGGAAAGCCCTCCGCAATTCCACAAACCAAATCCCACCGCCTTGGATATTCACCTCTTACTCTCGTCTCCAATCCACCCTGATTCTCATTCTTGATCCTTGGGCGCATCCCCTTTATATAGGGAAATAAACCAGGGGCATGATGGACCTTTTCCATTATGAGTAGTGGGGGAACATGGGTCATGTTCCCATATCCCCACTCTCCCCATTTCCAACACAACTGTCATTGAGAAAATTTCAAGTGACACAATGGTAAAGGGTTTCGAGAGTACTCTACTGATACTTAACAAAAGGGGTTAGAATAGGAGCCGAGGTTGGACTCGGTGTGACTACTCTGATGCTCAAGTTAGCATAAGCATTAGGAAAAAAAATGCAAACAATTGAGTAATAAAGAAGTCCATATGGTTGTGTGCGCATATCTATGCCCACGAGAATGGGCGTCCTATTATAGAACCGTAGTTATAACCTCTTGTTTTCCACGTGTTCCGAGATAGATGCTTATGTTGCCCACTTCATCTGAAATGAACAACTACATTACCCATGTCTTCCAAAATTAAATGGCTATGTTACCCATGTCCTTCGGGAGATAACGACTAGGTTGTCAGCGGATCAATAAGCCACTTCAGATACGAGTCCCTGCTGAGAGAGTCGGGAGACTGAGCTGAGAGGGAGTCGAGTAACCGAGCTCTTGGAATCGATATCCTAAGATGATGGAGTCTGGTGATCGAGCTGTTGAAGTCACATTCCTGAGCAGATGGAGTCAGGTGTTGCTATGTTCTGACCTAATCTGATATATCTGTGATATGGGCTATAACGAGTATACCCAGGAGGTATCGCAGCAGCTAAAGTCAAGATGATGAGACAACTAAAGTCGAAAAAGGAGAACATCTCCTCACCTGGCTTTGATTGGTCGCTCAACACTAAGGTTTTTAGATCCAACCTGACCCTAGCCACTAGTCGACCGGGGAGAGACAGCAATCCTTAAGACAATCGAATTTAGGGAGTTTAGTGCCTTAAGGAAGGCTAACCTTATATGTCGGCCAGAATGGCCGACTCACTCCATAATAGACCAGCCGTATGTTTAATCGAGGAGAAGGTTAAACTCCTTATTACTTTGTACGAGTCTCTCTATACACACCCGAGTAACTATGATTGTCGATCGCCCCAATGGGTCTCCTTGTAGAATCGAAACGCATTAGAGGGGGGGTGAATAGTGCTCGTGGCTTTCACATTCGTTTAAAAACAATCGGAATAAAGCACAGCAAAATAAAGGAAAAAATCAAAACAAGCAATCACTAACAGTTTGATTTACTTGGTTCAGAGCCTGTGACGACTCCTACTCCAAGGCCCGCGATCGTCGATCGCTTTCGTTAGGCAATCACTATTAATCTGAATAAGTTACAAAAATAATTACAAGTGTGTATAAGTAACTTGAACAATTAAAGAAAATAATGACGACTAAGAGGAAGAAATCTTCAGCGTAATTGTTGTCGGATCAACTTTCGAGTGTCATGGAGGCATTTTCTGAGCAGCACGCAGAAATAGAAGATGTTCGGAATGTTGCTCTCTAACTGCTGGTTGAAACCTTCTTTTATAGTCCACTCTGGACGCTTGGAACCTCCCTCGGGCGCCCCCACAAGGCTGACATGGCGTGTTCTGGTCAAAACTCGATCTAGCAGAAGTTATTCACCTTCGAACGTCCGAACCACCCTCAAGTGCCCCTATCGTGATGTAGGTTTGCCAATCACCACGCTCTAGCTCGCTGTAAATATTGAGTTTTTACCGTCCGGGCGCCTAGAGCAACTCCAGGTGCCTGGACCATGAGGGTGCCTGGCCAAGCACCCTGCCTATTGACGAAGCCAACCCAGACCATCATTTTTGCGACTTTGTCTTCCTGCAAAATAAGGTTAATCCAGATAAATAATATGTGAAAAATGATAAGATTTGATAGCCTTCGGACAGTTCGGTTCTGATTTTGAGTTTCGCTAAAACTCTAGGTAGGACTGACGCCTACTGTTCCCTCTTCGGGGAACCCGTCCTCGCCTACTCCTCTCAGAAGAAATTAACGGTTGTTAGACCGACCCTCCAAACTGTTTGAACTTTTGCTCCGCATCTGAGACTTCAGGACTTCATGCTGAACGTCCGATCCATTACCCGTCCAGTCTTCCACGTGATGTCCGCGACCCCCAAGATTTTCATCTAGAATTCTCGACTCTAGAATTTCACCCAAAGTCCTCGACCCGCTAAGACTTCGCCCAGTCCCCCAAACTAGGACTTCGTTGCCTAACCATATCTATAATTTTTCTAGTTGTCTAAACGCAACTAAAACTTTCTTTTGCCTACAATCACTTAGGACTTTCCTGCACATTTAGTTCAACTTGTTAGACAACAAGACAATTTAACTTTGAACCCCTTTGCCATTATCAAAATACATGTTTGATCATCTGGTGCTCCCTGCACCAATAATCTCTCATTTTTATTATGGCAACCTGGTTCAAAAGTTAAGTAAAAACATACAAAGTAGTAAGTCATGAAGAATAAATAACAAGTAAATTTTCAAGTAACATTTTTCAAGACAAAAATAAAATATTGCTCACTCACTTTTTATCAAAATAAGACTTTTTACTTTACTTTTAACACATTTCTTCCCCTTTGATATATATCAAAAATAGTTACTAAATAGAGAGACAAGTTGTAAAAAAGTCTTTAAATTTGAAAAGTTAACTTCTTAATATTTTCCTTTAAGCTCTTCGTGAAAGTAGCACTTAACTTTTCAAAAAATGTGTTTAACTTAAAAAATCTTAGCTAAATACATAGCTTTGAAAAGAATTTCTTTAAAAAAATACTTAGTTAAATACTTAGGATGTGTTTTTTTTATACATTTTTCATTTTTATTTTCTGGAAAACGTGAAAATTGTGTTTGGTATGTATTTTCCATGTCCGTTTTCTAAAAAAATAGATAACATTTTTTGAAAAATAAAGAATGTCTAAAAGTCATTTTCTATTCTCTAGAAAATGCGTGTTTCCATAAAATAGAAATGAAAAATGCATAAACCAAACGAACCCTTAGCTTTTTAAAAAAAATCCTTTGAAAAATACTTAGCTAAATACTTAAAATACTTGGCTTTAAAAAAATTTCTTAAAAAGACCTAACTAAATTCTTAGCTTTGTAAAGACTTGCTTGGACCAATACTTAGCTTTTTAAAGGACTTTTTTTAAAAAAAAATACTTAGTTTTAAAAAGAATTTCTATATAAAATACTTAGCTTTGAAAAAAAATATTTCTTAAAATTTTAAAAAAGTAGTTGATTTTGAAAGAGCTTACCTTATAAATATTCTTTTGAAATATACCCCCAAAAAACTTAATTTTAAAAAAACAACTCACTATTTCTCTTTCTCTTAAAAAGTTTGAATAATTTGTAGGGGATAGTGAGCTTAAATAATTTAACTAATGCCTTGATTAATGACTATGATCCTAGAGTCTAAGCGTGAAATTTTTTTTAAAAGAAATATGGAAGTAATTATCTATTTTCTTGATTTTCTATCTCACTCATTCTATATTATTAAATATATTCAGCTTATGAGTTTGTGTGAGATGAAGTTAAGTTAAGTTTTAAGTGTTAGTGCAGTTTGCACTAACGGTCTAACTAAGGTTTTGATAAATGACAAAATAAGTCAAGTTAGGTATTGTTGTGATCTAACCACTTTACTAAGTGTGCAGGAGTTAACCAGATAACGGGCCAACCAGATATCTAGTGTGAAGTCTAGATAGGTCAACGGACCGACCGAATATCTGGCAAGAAGTCCAGATAGGTCGACGGGTCGACCGGATATCTGGCAAGAAGTCCAGATAGGTTGACGGGCAGACCGGATATCTGATAAGAAGTCCAAATAGGTCGACGGACCGACCGGATATCTAGTAGAAAGTCCAGTTGGGTCTGCAGACTAGACAACTAGCAAACTGGTAAGTAAAGGTAAGTCACTAGAGGAGAGTGACTAAGTGCGGGCGCGCCCCGGTTGAAGGGACAGTAGGCGTCGGTCCAAGTTGTCCATTTCGGATCCCTAATTTAAGACCTTAACTAGTTCTGGGTCTTGGGAGGACAGGAACTAATTACTACTCATTATTATAACTGTGCTAACTTTATTTTGTAGGGCATATGTTTTAGTTTTGGACTAACATCTTTTTGCATGACAAAAGAGCAAAAAGCCTTCAGATGAATAGTACTCGAAGGCACCTTCGCACTATTTATGGAATGCGCCTTCAAAGGCTTTGGAAGGAGCCTTTCGTAGGATGAACTTTAGTCGTCATCACGGATAAGAGCCAGGACGATCGGGATCAGACTTCTCGGGTTGAAAGTGTTGGTGCAACCTTAGGTCAAGGTTGACCTGGTTGACCCGACTCGAGTTGACGTGACTCGAGTTGTATTTTGATGTTTGACTTGGGAAGATTGTCGGTGCAACCTTAGGTCAAGGTTGACCTAGTTGTGTTGCATGTTGATGTTTGACACTCGTGAGAGAGTTCTATTCTTGATGTGGGACAAGAATAGATGTTTGGGAGATTATTGGTGCAACCGTAGGTCAAGGTTGACCTGGTTGACCTGATTCGGGAAAAGTCCAAGTATAAAGACTTGGCACGGAAAAGTCCAAGCAGGGAGCTTGGCACTGGAAAAGTCCAAGTATGGAGACTTGGCACGGAAAAGTCCAAGCAGGGAGCTTGGCACGTGAAAAGTCCAAGTATGGAGACTTGGCACGGGGAAAGTCCAAACAGGGAGTTTGGCACGGGGAAAAATCCTAGTGAGTGAAGCTAGGTGAAGGTGAAAGTCCTGGTGAGTGAAGCCAGGCATTCGGGAAAATCCTGGTGAGTGAAGCCAGGTGAAAATCCTAGTGAGTGAAGCTAGGTGAATGAGAAAGTCCTAACTGGGATGTTAGGCAGTGTGGAAAGTCCTGGTGAGTGAAGCCGGGTGGAAAGTCCTGGTGAGTGAAGCTGTAGAGGAGAAAGTCCTAACTGGATGTTAGGCGGTGGAAATCTGGTGAGTGAAGCGGTGAAAGTCCCGTGAGTGAAGCCAGCAAGGAAAATCCAGATGGATCGGGATGATCGGACTTGGTGTTGGAAAGTCCAAGTAGGTCAAAGGGATTGACCGGACACTTGGCGAGGAGTTCTAGCAGGTCAAGGAGTGACCGGATGCTAGGGATGAAGTACCAATAGGTCAAGGTTGACGGATATTGGTTTGAAGTCTTGGGACTTGGTTTGGGCAAAACCAAGCTTGGATCGGTCACCGACCGATCCAATGCCTTGTGTCACCGATCGGTCTCGTGACCGATCGATACCAAGTCTTCGTTGATTCTTGATCGGTCGGTGACCGATCGATAGTTCTGATCGGCCGGACCGATCGCAACGATCGAGGCGCAAAGTTCGGAGAAGCTCGGTCTACGGACCGATCAGAGGTTCCTGATCGGTCTGTGGACCGATCAGGAGCTTCCCTGATCGGTCTGTGGACCGATCAGGAGCTTCCCTGATCGGTCCATGGACCGATCAGAGACGGAACAGAAGCAAAGTTAGGGAATGGATCGGTCTGTGGACCGATCCACATGGAGCCTGATCGGTCCATAGACCGATCCAGGCACTAGCCGTTGCGACGCAACGGCTAGATTTCTTCTGTGTTTTCTTCGCTTTCTTCGCAGGTTATAAAAGGAGGGCTGCTGCTGCGAGCCTCTCTCTTCTTCTTCTTCCTCCTTCCTGTTGCTAAGTGCTGCTGTGCTTGAGCTTTGTTGAGCTCGTCCAAAGCTTCGCGTGAGCTTCCCCGACTGGAACAGCTGCTGCTGTTAGAGTTTTTGAAGCTGCTGCTTCATCCGGACTCCAGTCGACGAGAAAGCAAGATTGGTAGAGTGCTTGAGTATTCTTATTGTATTTCTTGCTTATTCTTTGTACTTGTACTTTTTGTTTGCTGTTGCAAACGTTTGTGGCGAGGTTTCTCCACCCACAAGGAGTATATTGTATTAGCCGGTTCTCCGGGGACTCATCCACCGACGGATTGACTGGACTCGTCCACCTTACGGACACGCCGAGGAGTAGGAGCCCTAATCTCCGAACCTCGTTACATCCTTGCGTTGAGGTTTGATTTCTTCTCCTGTTTTCGTTTCTATTTGTATTTCCGCTGCACTAACCTAATCGTAGGAAGAAACGAGTAATTTGGGGTCGGCTATTCACACCCCCCTCTCTAGCCGTACGAAGGATCCTAACAAGTGGTATCAGAGCGAAGGTTCGCTCTTCATCGGATCAACACCCGTGGGAGCAAAGCTAGAGAATGGATCTCTATGGAGAAGATGTCACCATTCCACCCTTCTACGAATGCGGCGACTTCGCGTATTGGAAGGTAAGGATGAAGTATTTTCTTATGACTAACATAATGAATTGGTTTTGTGTACAAGAAGGATTTACTCCTCCGGTGGATAAGGAAGGAAAACCACTTGAGAAGAAGGAGTGGACAAGAGAACAAATTCACAAATCCGAAATCAACGAAGAGGTAACGAAAATAATTGAATTTTCATTGCCTACTAACATCTTGTGTAAGATAGGTTACAACAATGCCAAGGAATTATGGGATAACTTGGCTAAGTACCATGAAGAGAGCTCCACTTCAAGCCATGAAGAGGAGCCTAGTGAGCCAAGTAGCTCACATCATGGAGGGAGCAAATTAGAAGGTGAGGTTACTCAACATCTAAGGACGAAGAGGAGGAAAGTTCTTCTTCAAGTTCGGAGCAAGAAGAAGAAGCTTCTACCTCCGAAAGAGATGAAGAAGAGAGCTCGCATCCACCCTCAACCCTAGGTAACTCGAGCAATTTAAGTTCAATTAAATTACACATTATGTGCTTTGAGTGTAGGGAACATGGACATTACAAGAGTAAGTGTCCAAAGAGGGTAAGAAAGACTCCACCGGCGCCAAAGGTCAAGGTAGCCAGAGTCCCGACACGCAAGGGCAAGGAGCACGTGGTGTGCTTCCAATGCAAGCGAAGGGGACATTATCGGAGTCATTGTCCGAGGGGGAGGCAACCTCACAAGAGCAAGAGACCGAGCACTTCTATAGGGGGAGCTAAGGCAAACCCTAAGGTATCATTTAAGTCTCATTCGTGCAATACTAGTAAGATGCATGCTAGAAATTTTATTGCACTAGTCAATAATGATAAGCATGATAACATTAGAAATCGATACACATGCTTAGGTGCCAAACATGTGAGCCTAGATAAGGATAACACTAGGAAAGCCAACCCTAGAATTACCTCATCTAAGGTTAAGGAGAACCTAGGTAGGAATCCCAAATCAACTAGACACATGCCTAGGAATGCCTCAAAGAAAAATGACAAATCAAAAATTGAGGTACTAGAGAAGGAGAATCAAGTCTTGAGGTCAAGACTTGATACTTTGGAAAATGCTCTTAAGAACTTGGAGAAGTCATCTCTAGGGTTTAAGGGTCAAAAACCAATGTCCAAGGACAAAAAGGGTTTGGGTCACAAACTTAAGTCCCAAGTGGTCAAGCCCACTTATCATAATGTTCCATTCGATTATGGAACAAAACCTAGGGCTAGGAAGACCATTGCCAAGGTCACAAGGGGAGTCACCCCTAGAGTTGATCTTGATGAGTCCCAAATGGCCAAGGCTTTAAAGCCTAAGAGGGTCATTAGGAGGGTTGCTAGGGAAGTTATCCCTAGTGAATATTTAGTGAACCCAATGAGCTCAAGTAGGTATTGGGTTCCTAGGAGCATTTTCTCTACCCCATAGATGGGTTAGAGAGTGTCAACTCCAATAAGAAGGGTAGTTAACCCAACTTTGAGGAAATTGACACTCAAGGAGCATTTTCAAGGTTTTGTTAACCTTTGAAAAAATAGAATTACTAGTTACTCCTTGAAGAGCTAAATGTGCCTAATGGTGGAAATATCATTTTTAATCTTAAGTGGCACAATTTGAGGAAAACCTAGGGAAATACCATAATTGGGATTTTGGTTTCCCTTAGGGATATAAGGGCAATCTAGGATTAGATGTTAAATTAGCTAAGTGATTAAGGATACTTAGATAGGTAATCTAGGTATTTCATTTGTGCTAACTTACCATGATTGTTTGCCATATGCCATGTCATGACATCATATTTAATTTATGATCATTTGAAATGTCATGATAATGCTTAGGTTATTTATATGTCATGCTTTAGTTAAAATTCAAACTTTATGCCATGACATCATGACATTGGCACATGTTTTTACTTATGATATCATTATATGCCATGTCATCATCTCTTGCATTATAATCAATAAAATTGATTTAAGGACAAACATATAATTTGATATTGAGATCAAATTGATGTTTAGAAAATGCATGAGAACTTAGCCTAAGTTGACCTTAACCCATATCTCACATCAAATTGACTTGAATGTGGTTTGATACACCTTAGATGTGTGTGAGATATTAGGATCATGAGTTAGGATCAAGGTGCATAGTTTTTGTACCTAGATGAGCCTAATTCAAGAAAAGGAGGATCATAGGGAAAGCTTGTGTACAAGTCATGTACATCTAGCCCTAAGATTATGGTCCTAAATTCAAATGATTTTAAAAGCATTTTAAAATTGATTTGAAAAACCTTGATGAAGCTTTCCTAGTGATAGCATTCATCATTGAACATTGTGATACAAAGTTGAGTTAAACTTGAACTATTTCAAAGTTTTTGAACTTTGTATCAAGATTGAAAAATAGAAACTATTTTCATAGAAAATTATTTTTCCGTGATAGTATATGGTATGAGGAGTGTATCCTCAAAATTTTACGATTTTTGGAATTTTCTGGAATTTATTAGGAGTTTCTGAATTTCCGGGAAGGGAAATCAGAAATCTCTAATTTCAGAGTATGGATCGGTCACCGGACCGATCTGGGGAAGTTCTGATCGGTCTGGTGAACGATCAGTGACGATCCAGTCCGATCCCAGTGAATGTGGATCGGTCTGGGGACCGATCCAATGGGATCCTGATCGGTCTGGTGACCGATCAGGGCGTGCCAAAAGCTGAATTTCGACTGTTGGTCTGAAATTTCAGCTGGAAGTTGGGTTTTGTGGATTTCTAAAGGTTTGAAACTCTCCAAGACATTATTGGTGCAATGGTCAAGGGGGAGTTGACTTTTAGGGGGAGTTTTACTCCAAAAGATTTTTAAGGATTAGTGATATGGGATTATCACTAAGTTGATTGTTGAGTTTAGTATCAAGGGGGAAATTAAGAGTTTCAATGAAAGGTATGGGACTTTCATTAGGAAGAAACTCTTGACCTTGATACCCTCCTTTTCTTTTGATGTGTGTCAAAAAGGGGGAGAATTATTGGAGAACCCAAGTTAGGTTATCGGGTTAACCTAAGCTAGGGGAAGAATGTCAAGGAATGTTCAAGGAAGAACATTGGAATTCTTTTTGATGTGTGTCAAAAAGGGGGAGAATTATTGGAGAACCCAAGTTAGGTTATCGGGTTAACCTAAGGGGAGAATGTCCAGAGAATGTTCAAGGAAAGAACATTGGACATTGGAAGATGATTGAAAACCTAAGTTAGGTTATCGGGTTAACCTAACTTGATTATGGTTTTGTCAAACATCAAAAAGGGGGAGATTGTTGGTGCAACCTTAGGTCAAGGTTGACCTGGTTGACCCGACTCGAGTTGACGTGACTCGAGTTGTATTTTGATGTTTGACTTGGGAAGATTGTCGGTGCAACCTTAGGTCAAGGTTGACCTAGTTGTGTTGCATGTTGATGTTTGACACTCGTGAGAGAGTTCTATTCTTGATGTGGGACAAGAATAGATGTTTGGGAGATTATTGGTGCAACCGTAGGTCAAGGTTGACCTGGTTGACCTGATTCGGGAAAAGTCCAAGTATAAAGACTTGGCACGGAAAAGTCCAAGCAGGGAGCTTGGCACTGGAAAAGTCCAAGTATGGAGACTTGGCACGGAAAAGTCCAAGCAGGGAGCTTGGCACGTGAAAAGTCCAAGTATGGAGACTTGGCACGGGGAAAGTCCAAACAGGGAGTTTGGCACGGGGAAAAATCCTAGTGAGTGAAGCTAGGTGAAGGTGAAAGTCCTGGTGAGTGAAGCCAGGCATTCGGGAAAATCCTGGTGAGTGAAGCCAGGTGAAAATCCTAGTGAGTGAAGCTAGGTGAATGAGAAAGTCCTAACTGGGATGTTAGGCAGTGTGGAAAGTCCTGGTGAGTGAAGCCAGGCAGTGGGAAAGTCCTGGTGAGTGAAGCCAGGCAGTGAGAAAGTCCTAACTGGATGTTAGGCGGTGTGGAAATCCGGTGAGTGAAGCGGTGAAAGTCCGTGAGTGAAGCTGTGCAAGGAAAATCCAGATGGATCGGGGATGATCGGACTTGGTGTTGGAAAGTCCAAGTAGGTCAAAGGATTGACGGACACTTGGGGGAGTTCTAGCAGTCAAGGGAGTGACCGATGCTAGGGATGAAGTACCAATAGGTCAAGGTTGACCGGATATTGGTTTGAAGTCTTGGGACTTGGTTTGGGCAAAAACAAGCTCGGATCGGTCACCGACCGATCCAATGACTGTTACTGATCGGTCTCGTGATCGATCGGTGACCACACAGAAAGTCTCTGTGTGGTGACCGATCGATACCGAAGCTCTGTTGATCGATCGGTGACCGATCAGATTAGTTCCCGATCGGTCCGTCGGTGACCGATCAGTACGAGTTCGGAGGAAAGCTGATCGGTCTACGGACCGATCAGGAGGTTCCCTGATCGGTCTGTGGACCGATCAGGAGCTTCCCTGATCGGTCTGTGGACCGATCAGGAGCTTCCCTGATCGGTCTGTGGACCGATCAGGAGCTTCCCTGATCGGTCCATGGACCGATCAGAGACGGAACAGAAGCAAAGTTAGGGAATGGATCGGTCTGTGGACCGATCCACATGGAGCCTGATCGGTCCATAGACCGATCCAGGCACTAGCCGTTGCGACGCAACGGCTAGATTTCTTCTGTGTTTTCTTCGCTTTCTTCGCAGGTTATAAAAGGAGGGCTGCTGCTGCGAGCCTCTCTCTTCTTCTTCTTCCTCCTTCCTGTTGCTAAGTGCTGCTGTGCTTGAGCTTTGTTGAGCTCGTCCAAAGCTTCGCGTGAGCTTCCCCGACTGGAACAGCTGCTGCTGTTAGAGTTTTTGAAGCTGCTGCTTCATCCGGACTCCAGTCGACGAGAAAGCAAGATTGGTAGAGTGCTTGAGTATTCTTATTGTATTTCTTGCTTATTCTTTGTACTTGTACTTTTTGTTTGCTGTTGCAAACGTTTGTGGCGAGGTTTCTCCACCCACAAGGAGTATATTGTATTAGCCGGTTCTCCGGGGACTCATCCACCGACGGATTGACTGGACTCGTCCACCTTACGGACACGCCGAGGAGTAGGAGCCCTAATCTCCGAACCTCGTTACATCCTTGCGTTGAGGTTTGATTTCTTCTCCTGTTTTCGTTTCTATTTGTATTTCCGCTGCACTAACCTAATCGTAGGAAGAAACGAGTAATTTGGGGTCGGCTATTCACACCCCCCTCTCTAGCCGCGTACGAAGGATCCTAACAGAAAGTGCCTTCAATGACTATGGAAGGTGCCTTCCAAGCCCTTTATAAGGATGCTCGCCCAAAGCTTCATACACAACACATATACGAGCTTCTACGCATCTAAACGGCTTTCCGACTGCTCCAGACTCCTGCTGCTGCCTTGCTACGACTCTACTACACTCTACTGTCATCGAAAAGCTGACCAAACACTGAGCGCAAACCGACCAACTTCAGATATAGTTTGGTAACATTTGTTAATTGCACTTAAATTCTATAAACGGAAAGTGTAGTCTGTTACACTTCTCTGATCTCCTTTCTGTACTCGATTTCCTCTTCCAGAGGTACCGAAAGAGACTTTTAGTGGATTACCCATCGATAGGTCCGTGGGATCTGGGTCTTGGAGTAGGAGTCGTCGAAGGTTTTGAACCAAATAAATCACTTGTGTTCTCTTTGTGACTTTCCATTTTCTTATGTCTTTTTCCGCTGCGCATACTTGTTTCTTTTAAAAAGATAAAACAAGATTATTGAAAATCACGTGATTCACCCCCCCTCCTCCTTCTCACGTGTGACTCGATCCAACAAGTGGTATCAGAGCTGGTACCACTCTGAATTGGTGCAACCACCCGTCAAGAAAATGGAGGGGTCCTCTTTTTGAAAGAAAAATTATATATCGTTTTTGAAAAATTACTACACTCACACCTTTTATTTTTTCCCTCCAATTTTTTTTGAAAAATTTACTTTCATTTTTTCACTATTAGTTAGAATTGGTGAAATAACCCTTTCAACAAAATCTATCATAATATTTTTATTATTTTTTTATTATTTTTTTATTTTTTTAAAATTGGTAAAACACCTTTATTTTCTATCTCTCACACTACTTATCCCAAGACAAGTTTTGGAAATTGCTTCTCATCTATAATTTTTGCCAGTATACCAATGTCTCATCAAGAAAGATGGAGCATCCACGAATCACCACCATATGAGATGTACAAGATACAAGAATTCAATCTGTGGAGGATGCAGATAGAAAATTTCATCCTTATGAACAACTTCGATGGTGGCATGACACTGAGGCGATCAACCAAAAACACAGTATACCAATGACTATGGAAGGTGCCTTCCAAGCCCTTTATAAGGATGCTCGCCCAAAGCTTCATACACAACACATATACGAGCTTCTACGCATCTAAACGGCTTTCCGACTGCTCCAGACTCCTGCTGCTGCCTTGCTACGACTCTACTACACTCTACTGTCATCGAAAAGCTGACCAAACACTGAGCGCAAACCGACCAACTTCAGATATAGTTTGGTAACATTTGTTAATTGCACTTAAATTCTATAAACGGAAAGTGTAGTCTGTTACACTTCTCTGATCTCCTTTCTGTACTCGATTTCCTCTTCCAGAGGTACCGAAAGAGACTTTTAGTGGATTACCCATCGATAGGTCCGTGGGATCTGGGTCTTGGAGTAGGAGTCGTCGAAGGTTTTGAACCAAATAAATCACTTGTGTTCTCTTTGTGACTTTCCATTTTCTTATGTCTTTTTCCGCTGCGCATACTTGTTTCTTTTAAAAAGATAAAACAAGATTATTGAAAACCACGTGATTCACCCCCCCTCCTCCTTCTCACGTGTGACTCGATCCAACAAGTGGTATCAGAGCTGGTACCACTCTGAATTGGTGCAACCACCCGTCAAGAAAATGGAGGGGTCCTCTTTTTGAAAGAAAAATTATATATCATTTTTGAAAAATTACTACACTCACGCCTTATATTTTTTCACTCCAATTTTTTTTGAAAAATTTACTTTCATTTTTTCACTATTAGTTAGAATTGGTGAAATAACCCTTTCAACAAAATCTATCATAATATTTTTATTATTTTTTTATTATTTTATTATTTTTTTAAAATTGGTAAAACACCTTTATTTTCTATCTCTCACACTACTTATCCCAAGACAAAGTTTTGGAAATTGCTTCTCATCTATAATTTTTGCCAGTATACCAATGTCTCATCAAGAAAGATGGAGTATCCACGAATCACCACCATATGAGATGTACAAGATACAAGAATTCAATCTGTGGAGGATGCAGATAGAAAATTTCATCCTTATGAACAACTTCGATGGCGGCATGACATTGAGGCGATCAACCAAAAACACAGAAGCAAACCAAAAGGTAATCAAATTAATTTCAGACTTATTACCTAACAAAATTACAAGTAGGATAGGAAAGGTTAAAGATGCCCATGAGTTTTGGACCCGCCTGACCAAGCTTCATGAGGAGCCAATAAAGGTAGAGGAGCAAATCAAAAGTGAATCTAGACTCGAATCAAATCCAACGGAGAAACCTACTAAATTAGGGGATGCGCTTAAGGTTAGTATAATTTACCAAAATATCTCTATCAGTAGTAGTTTAAATAATCTATATAATAAGTTAGTGAAATACGAAATTATCCCAAATATGTCCATGATAGTCTAGATTCTAATCAAATCAATAAAGATTTTGATCAAATTAACATTAACCTTGACTTGGTCAAACAACATGGACCAAATCAATTCAAGTAAACTAATTAATTCAAATATTAAGGTAAATTCAAAACTTAAAAAATAAAGAGATTAGATAAAATTAATAAATATCTTAATAAAATATTTGACAATCTAGATAATATCAACCTAGAAAATCCTATCCAAAACTAAAATAATTTAATTGACAAAAAATTAAATCTTAAAAATAAGAATATAGATCAAACTAATCTAATAAATTCAAACTTAAAAGACAAAGAAAATATAAGAATAAAATCAACCACTTTGATAGAATCAAAATCAAATTTAACAAATTCAAAATTAAATATTAAAAATAACATCCTAAACAAAGATAATCTACCAAATTCAAAATTAATAATTAATAAAAACTTAAGCATTAAAAATAATCTCTTAAAGAAAGATAATTCAAGTAACTTAATAAAATTAAAATTGAAAGAAAATTTAAATATTAAGTACACTCCACAATTTAACCAATTTAATTAATTCAAAAGTAAAAATATAAATTCAACCTAAACTATAATTAATTAAATGTTAACTAAAACTTAATTAAATTAAACTTAAAGAAAGGGTTCCTAAGCTTGTCTAACTAAGCAAGAAGAACCAAACCAAATCCAAATAAAATTAAAAATTCAATAATTCAGGGGAAACTTCAAATTAGCTAGCACCCCCAAAATAATAGTCTACCCACTTGGATAATTAGGATTAGTCAGAAAGGGACAAAAGTTTAACTTGATTAACCATAATAGTGAAGTTTTGGATGATAGTAGGTTAGGGAAACTCTATCTATGCATGTCTAGGAAGATATAACTTCACCATGGTGCATTTGGCTTAGTTGAAGCTACCTCTTATGAATCCTAACTTGTTGGACCAGAGTTTTGTTATTAAGTTCAGTGGATAGGACTATTTGGAAAACCTCGAAGACATAGTTACTCTAATGATGTCCAGGTGACTCACCATAGCCCAATAGTTTATTCGAAAAATGTCTATTTATTGAACTCAAAACTAAATTTGAATCTAACACAATGTTAAACTCAACCCTAAAATTCAACCTAAACTCATCTCACAAAATTATAGGATACCATGATTGAAAATAAGATTGGTGAGATGACTAAGAATCATAAAATTAAATCAAATTAAATTTAAACTAAATAAAATTAAATAAACTTAATTTAAATTAAATTAAATTAAGCTAAATTTAAAAAAATAAATTAAATTAAATTAAATTTAAAATAAACTAAATTTAATTTAAATTAAATTAAATTATATCAAATCAAATTTAAATTAAATAAAATCAAATTAAATCAAATGTAAATTAAATTAAATTACAATAAATTAAAATTAAAATTAAAATTAAATTTAAATTAAATTAAATTAAATTTAAATTAAATTCAATTCAATACCAATATTAATTTAACACCAAAATCAAAATTGAATTAAACATATTTTAATTAACGTATCATATATAAATTATTTTTAAAAAATTATTATTGTAAAAATATTTTGAATTTTTTTAAAAAAAATTCTTTTATAAATCTTTTTAAAAAATATTTTAAAAATTCTTTTAATTTTTTTTTTTTAAAAAACCTTCAAAAAATAATTTTAAAAATTATTTTTAAAATTCTTTAAAAAATATTTTAATTCTTTTATAAACCCTTAAAAAAACTTAACTTAAAACTTAAATTTTCATTTACAAACGATCAAAATTCAATTAACTTAAACTTTAAACTCAATTAAGCAATTAATAAGCAAATAGTTAAAATTTAATTATTTAGACTAACCTTTTTTAAGATTTAACTTAACTTGTTTAGAACCCTAATTTAATCAAATTAAAATAAAATTTACTCTAATGCACTTTAAATCAAACTTGAATTTACAAGTTAATTAATGCTTAACCTTTATTTAACTTAATCAACTTTAATTTCAATGTTAATATAAAATATTAACTTTTATTTAATTAATTCATAATTTATATTAATCAAAGATGGACTCAAATTAAACCTTAACTGGTTTACTAATTTTAATAAATTTAACTCTGAATTAATTCAAACTTACAACTTAGTTAATCCTAACTTAACTTTAATAAAAATAAATTTTAAGTTAAACCTAATTAAAACTAATACTTTCATTCATTAATCAATTAACTCAATTCATTAATATGAAATGTAAGTTGTTTAAATCAAATAAGTAGTAAATTATTGAATTGAGTCAAGTAAAAGTTAATCAAATCATTGATAATGATTAACTATTATTGAATTAATAACAAATTCTTTCATTTAACCTAAAACTTAATTTTAACTTAATACACCAAAATCTATGGTTATTTTTTTTAAAGATTAACTAACTTACATGAACAATCATAATAAGGTGTAAATAATATATTTGATGAACATTTGTGTTACAAATAGTAAGTTCCTTAAACACTAAGATAGAAATCCTTGTTGCTAACAAAGATAACTAGAAGGTGCTAGGTTAAGGGGAAGCAAGGGCCTTGAAAGTGTGTTCAATTTAATATGTCCAAACCCTAGTACAATTTAAGGAGTAGTGTTAATTTAAGGGGAAGAAAAGGTTCAATTATTTTGAAAATATGTTGAAACATTGATGTGAAAAAATTAAAAAAAATTGCAAATTATGAAAAATTATTTGCTCTGAGAAAGTTTTTGAAAAATCAAATTATTTTTTTTTTAATTTCTTCCACTTTGAAAATCTTTCTTAAATCTTTTTTTGTAAAATTACCTTGAATTTCTTTTCAAACTTACATTGAAAGTCTTTCTTAGAAAATTTTCTTCAAAATTATTTTTACAAAATATTTTTAATTTATTCTAAAATACATTTTGACAATATTTTCAAAATTAATTTACTAAATTTCTTTAACACATCGATTTGAAAAAACTCTTCTAAAATTTGCCTAAAAATATATAAGATGCTTTGTTGAATCTTGTTTGAAAAATATGAAATATTTCAAAACTAATTTTATTCTCTTTGAAAATGTTTTTCAAAATTATTGCAAACTTTCAAAATTTGAAAATCTAAAGAGACTAAACTTTTTAAAAATTACAAAATTACTTTGAAAATAGATAACTTTGAAAGTGTTTTTGAAAACTACTTTAAACCAACTTTGAAAGATATTTTTTACCACCTTGGAAAGCTTTCATTCTTGCAAAACTTATTTTCAATTTTCCTTAAAACTTATCATGTTTAAAGCATCTTAAAAGTATTTTCTAAGTTCAAATTCCTTCCTAAAGTATTTTGACCAAGTTAATATTATAATATTCTTTAAACTCCTCTGATAATCCTGAAATTTCTTTGTTGCCAAATATTCATTATCTTTTTACTTAGCAGTTATTTATTCATGATTTTTGAAGAATGTCAAAGGGGGAGCGTCAGGGTTTAAGTTAGAAAATAAAGAAAAATTAAAAACAACTTAACCCTAAAAATGATCAAGAGAACAAAACCAATTGTCTCAATTCTTGTTTCTGTTAAAATCATTTATTGTACTTGCTTTACATTTTTTTTTCCTGACTTAATTCAGGTTGTCATTGCATCAAAAAAGGAGAGATTATTGGTGTAGTTTGCACTAATGGTCTATTTAAGGTTTTGATGAATGACAAAGTAAGTTAAGTTAGGTATTGTTGTGATCTAATCACTTTACTAAGTGTGCAGGAGTTAACCAGATAGGTCAACGGGCCGACCAGATATCTGGTGCGAAATCTAGATAGGTCAACAGGCCGACCGGATATCTGGCAAGAAGTCCAGATAGGTCGACGGATCGACCAGATATCTGGTAAGATGTCCATATAGGTCGACGGACTGACCGGATATCTGACAAGAAGTTCAGTTGGGTCTGCAAACCAAACAACTGACAAACGGGTAAGTAAAGGTAAGTAACTAGAAGAGAGTGACTAAGTGAGAACGCGTCTCGATTGAAGGGACAATAGGTGTCAATCCAGGTTAGGTCAATTTCGGATCTCTAATTTGAGACCTTGACTAGTTCCGGATTCTGGGAGGACAAGAATTAATTAATACTCATTATTATAACTTTACTAACTTTGTTTTGTAGGGTAGATGTTTCAGTTTTGGACTAACATCTTTTTACAGGACAAAAGAGAAAAAAACCTTCGGATAAACAGTACTCAAAGGCGCCTTCAAAGACTTTGGAAGGAGCCTTCCGCAGTATGAACTTTAGACGTCATCACGGATAAGAGCCAGGATAATCCGGATCAGACTTCTCGAGTTGAAGGTGCCTTCAATGACTATGGAAGGCGCCTTCCAAGCCCTTTATAAGGATGCTCGCCCAAAGATTCATATACAACACATATACGAGCTTCTACGCATCCAAACTGCTTTCCGACTGCTCCAGGCTCCTGCTGCTACCCTGCTACGACTCTACTACACTCTACTGTCACGAGAAGCCGACCAAACACTCAGTGCAAACCGACCAACTTCAGATATAGTTTGGTAACATTTGTTAATTGCACTTAAATTTTGCAAACGAAAAGTATAGTCTGTTACACTTCTTCGATCTCCTTTCTGTACTCGATTTCCTCTTCCAGAGGTACCAGAATAGACTACTTTTAGTGGATTACCCATCGATAGGTCTGCGGGACCTGGGTCATGGAGTAGAAGTCATCGAAGGTTCCAAACCAAGTAAACTGCTTGTGTTCTCTTTGTGACTTTCCGTTTTCTAATTTCTTTTCCCGCTGCACGTACTTCTTTCTTTTAAAATGATAAAACAAGATTTTTGAAAACCACGTGATTCACCCCCCTCTCACGTGTAACTCGATCCAACATTAAGTTGATTTTAAGTTTGAGAATATTATTCCTGACTTTGAGAAATATTTAAATTTAAAATTTAAGAGTGAACATTTAATTTATAAATTTTAAAAAAATATTCAAGATTAAATATTTAAGTTTGAATTTTGAACAAATATTTATATCTGAATTTCAAAAATATTTAAGTTTGAATAATTAAATTTTAAAAAATTTAATTAAGATTTGAAAATAGTTAAGATTGAAAATTAATTAACATTTGAAAATAATTAAGATTTTGAAATTAAAATGTAATTTTTTTTTATGATTTGAAGATTAACATTTTAAAATAATTAAAATTTTAAAATTTAAATTTAAAAATTAATTATGATTTAAAAATTAATATATATTTAAAAATAATTAAGAGTTTGAAAATAAAATTTGAAAATTAATAATGATTTGAAAATAATTAAGATTTTAAAATTAAAATTTGAAAATTAATTAAAATTTGGTTTAAGTTTGATTAAGTTTAGGTTAAGTTTGATTAAGTTTATTTTAAACCTAAATCCATTTCACCCTTTTTCTAGATTTTCAATCAGGGAACCTTATCTGTTTTGTAAGATGATTAATTTTATCTTCAATTTAGATTCAAATCTAAGGATTGATTTACACATCAGTTTGATTAAGGTTTAATAGTTAGTTAACTAAACATTCATTTTAATAATTGACTTCCAGGATATGGCGAGGTACTAGGCCTTCTTGGATATTGGAACAACAATCACTTCTATAAAAAGCCTTTTAAAGAAATTAAATATTAACTTTCTTTCTGAAAATTCTTGGTCTAACTGAACAAGTATCGATCAAGTCTAAGTCCTTATCTATCTTAATCTAAGCATGTATAAGGAAAAGGCAGTAAATCAAGCCTGAATTAGATTTATCTAATAATAAAGATGGTCTTTCTATTGGCCCCCCTGAATCATAGTCTCGATAAGTTCTATCAAGATAGTGGATTTGATCATTGGGAATCCAATCTTGATCAAGTTCAACTTGATTATCTAGATTAGACTTGGGGGCCATGCTTGGACTAGGTTTTTAGTTGATTGATTCACTAAAGACAAGTAAGATTTGAATTGATGTCTAGCCTTGTACCTAAGTCCGGTTCGGTTGTATACGACCCTTTATTTTCTAAAAATCATATCAAGGTTCTTGGAATCCAAGGTGAACCGTTCCAACGTGTCCTTAAGTCCTTTGACTTAAGTTTTCAGATTGAAATTTTCTTCCTCAAGTTGTTGGACTTGGTCGAATTTTCACTTTGAACTGGCTCAGTCAAAGGACTTGTGTTAGTCTTCCCCTTAAGAGATTTGTCTAGACCCGGATATTGGACTTAGATAATTTTCATGATAAGTAAGAAATTAAATTATGAGATATAATTAAAGAATTACTTACAGTGGATTTAGAATCTTCTGAGCCGGATACAGATATGTGGTTTGCTCGGACTCAGCTTCTGATTCTGTCTCATACTTCGATTCAGTCTCGGTAACATGGGCATGTACGGGTAGTGCAAGGAAACTTGCTTGAGTTTGTTCTTTTTCGTCCGACTCTTCCGATGACTCAGACCACGTTGCCTTCAATGCCTTCCTTCTTCCTTGCTTCTGGTTTGGACATTTGGGCATGTAGTGTCTCTTCTTGTTGCAGCCGTAGCAGGTAATTCCAATCTTAGCCTTCATGTTTGATTGAGTCACCTAATTGATCTCTTGTCTGGTGAAGCCTTTCTTCTTCTTGTACAGTTTTTATACCAATTTCACGAGCTCGGTGGTGATTTCATTGTTGTCTTCTGAGTTCGATTCATCTTCGGACTCAGGTTCGGTGACGCTTGTTCCTAGACTCCTTGGTCTTGCTTGTACCTGCAACCAACGCAATACCTTTTTCGGTTGGAAGTGCATTAGTCTATTTAGGCAATTCAAATTCTAAAAATAGCTCATCTAGTCTAATTAAAGAAAGATCATTGGATACTTTATAAGCATCTACCATTGATGCCGACAAGGTATTCCTCGGAAAAGTATTTAATGCGTACCTGATGACACCACGATTCTCCACTTTTTGTCCGATCGCATAGAGGTCCTTCAGAAGATCTTGGATACAACGTGTAATTGGCTCACCGACTCACTGATGTGCATAAATCTTATAATCTTTTATGCATGTTTCGACGCACATTCACGTATTTTATTCATGATGGATTTATGCATTCTTACACTCTTTATCATGTTTACAGCATAACTACTCTTCTATTTCAGAGATATGCTCTTTATGTGCATTTGTGTTCATAGGGATGACTTTTGGAGCAAAAGCGGTGATCGTCATCGTATCAGAGAGCAAAGCAGAAGGCTAACCGACACTGGTCGTGTGGCCCTATACAGCCGTGCAACACATCCAAAGGAGAAGGAGAACATGGTCGTGTGACCCTACATGACCGTGTGAATACTTGTGTGTGCAGTTGTCCAACCATGCCTCTTGGATGCATGCGTTGTCTAGAGGCCTAGTCGCTGAGACCTCCTGGTTAGGAGGTCGTCTGACCCAACTGACTGCTTGGTCTAGCGCGACTTCTTGCTTGGAGGCTTCATCGTGCAGTCACACAAGTGGTCAAGTGGCCGCATAAATTTATTTTAATAAAAGGGTGTTTTTTTAAAAAAAAATTACCCCCTTTGAAAAAAATGAAACTTCATTGTCCTTTTTAAAAAATTCTGAAACTCTCCTTTGAAAGCATGCATTTACTTATTGTTAGCCTCTTAGTTTTTTAGAGAGAATAAAATGAGTAAAAAAGTAAGTTCCACTCAAGTTACATTAATACTATGTTTATTTTGGAAAGGGGAAAGTAAAATTAATGGAAAATTTCGGTAGTAAAAAAGTTTTCAAGTTTACTTCATTAAAAAATTTTAGAAAAAAAAAATACAATACATTAGTGGATAGTTTTTAAAGTCAAAATTAATCATCTCAAAATTAGACAGAAAATAATAGATGAAAAAAAAAGATATATATACTATTTTCATTTATAAAATTATACTATGTACCATAAAAATGATGCTTACATCCTTTTTAACTAACAAAATTGTACTATATATCCAAAATATGATGCATACATCTTTTTTTTAATTACAAAAATTATACTACACGTATTCACCTTCTTCAATAAAGGTAAACAAATATTCAAAGAAAGAAATTTCTTTTCTTTTCTATTCTCTTTTCATGCCCCTAAATTTATTTAATCTATCCATCATCTACTCCTTCAGTTAAATAGAGCTAAGAGTCATTATCAAAGTGAACGTGCAAATTTGGACAGATAAAAAAAATAAAAATATTAAAGAGAAAACCAATATCTCACGTAGTGAGAAATTTTTTTAAAAAAAATACATTTAAGATGATATAAATATAGATAATTAATAAATATTTATGTGAGATTATTATAAATATGTAAATTAATTGAAAAAAAATAAAAAAATATATTAATTATTAATAATAATAAAATAAAAAATATTTAAATATGAATCATCGAGTCCAATAACTGTTATTAAAGGATTAAACGATTCAGGTTGTTAACCTATTTAGTAGGATAAATATTTAAATTATTGTAAATGTTACATGCATGAATGCACTGGTTAGGGGTGTAAATCAACCGAATCGAATCGAATATGTAGAAAAATTTAAGTTTCGATTCGAAGCTCGAACAATTCAAAATGTTTGGTTAGAATTCGGTTCGAATTAAGGTTCGGGTTCGAGTTCGGCTCGAAATATTCGAACATGTTCGTGAACTATTCGAATTATTGGTCGAAAATAGATTCGAAAGGCTCAAAGTTTATTTATTTAATATATATTTAACTTATATTAATAAATATTAAGACTCGCGAGCAGCTCGCGAGTGGCTCGAACAATATAATTTGAACTCGAATTCGGCTCGAAAAAAAGTTCGAACATGTTCGAATTCGGCTCGAATTCGATAAATTCGAATACGAATCGAATATTTTTCGAGCTGGCTCGAAAAGCTCACGAGCTGACTCGATTCGTTTGCAGCCCTAGAGCCACTGCTATACAACAAAAAACATTAGGTAACCTTTAAGAGCACGCGCTACCAAATTCAAACCACTAAACATGGATTGAGCTATTGCTAGAACAAATTTTCTTTACCATTATTTTTTTGTGATAATTATAATAGCAATAGTAGTTGAAATGGAAAGGAAAGTACTTGTGCCATGGATTGATATCCTCTCCAAAAGACTTGATGTAAAAAAGTTGCATGGATTCATTGGATGTGTTAAGTGGTTGCAAGCTTTGATTCATTTAACGTGAATTGTGTGGGAATTGTGGTTGACTTCTACTAGTTCACTAATGGCTGCAGTGAAGTGGGGTAGTAGTCCTCATGGCACACTTAGAAAAAGGATGGCTGAGGAACTCAAGTACTTGAGTCTCTGTGAGAAATGAGGTAGATACTTTGAACTCTCATGCCATATTATATTATTCATTGTGATCAAATGGAATCTTTATCAGCCTCACTGTAATCCACCCTCACAAATATAAAGGGTTACAAGTTAAGGATATACCTACTCAGTGATTAAAAATAATTGTGTAATCTTTGCTATTCAACTTAATTATTTAAAGTATAAGATTTATATATTCAATATGTTGTTTTGATGAACAGGGTCTAGTTTGTTTTGGGTCATATTTGTGTCTTCCTTCAATCCTCTATCCATTTTATGCATGTCGGTCTCATTTTCTACTTCGCCATTGCTTGTTATCTTATCTTCCCTTGAGGATGTCCTTATCGGTCGCCCTCCCTCCCTTCTATCCTCTATCCATCCTATACATAGCATGTCATTCAATGAGACTTTCACTCTTATTTTCTTCTCCGCCATTGCTTATAATCTTATCTTTCTTTGAGGATGTCCTTATCGCTCCTCTCAGTCTTCTTTTTTCCTCTTGTTTGGTTCATTGGGAATAGTCTCGATACAAATTTCTTCGGTTACATTTTTATTGTCACTATCGATGCATGACTCAACAACTTAACTTCCACTGATCCCAAAACTGCCTCTATTGATTTCGCGTGATGGAATATCAAGCTCTCTTGGAGCAATGGTGCAACAAACAGACATAGCATTTTTTTTATTTATCAGACATTTAAGAATTAAATTTCAACTTCAATAAATTATCCGATCAATTTTCCTTAAAAGATGGAAATAACACTAGACTGATAGATTATCATCATTTTCTAATTTATCTTAATGGTCGATGAGAAACTTCTGTAAAATCGGATGAGCCACCACTTGAATTAGTCAGGTAAGTTGAATACATGATGTCAACTAAAATAAAAACATATTGAGATTAGTGTGGTGGTATGAAGAAGGATGCATTTTCCAAAGAACCAAAGTTTAATTTCCACGCAAGGAACATCTACGGCAATTGAACTACAAGTGAAGTTGGGACACCACGTCAGAAGTCAACGCTCTTGAATTTACTTAGTGGACAGAATATGGGGTTGGATCCTCTATCCCAGGATTAGTATGGTTGTAAAATCTAGATACCATATATATTATAAAAAAAAAAGACATAATGAGACTACGGGACTATGGTGCGATGGTAAGAGGTAGGGCGGGCACCCTAAGCAATAAGAGTTAAAATCTCACTTAGGCACATTATACTTGGAGAGTTTGAAAAATTTATGATGCTAAGTTGTCCGCTAGGATCTATCTACTTTCCCATTTACCCTAGTGGCAGGTGAAAAACTTTCATTGGATTGGATTGATCACTTGATTAGTCAGATTGTAAAAATGGGATACTTGGATTACAAAAAACAAAAACACATAATGAGACCTCTTGGACTACGGTGCAACGACAAGCAGCTTTCACAGTTAACTAAGCACTCATGGGTCAATTCCTAGCTAGGGACGAATCTAGGAATTGTAATTTGGATGGACCTAAACTTAATGTAATAGCTTGATGAATGAGTCTCCCGTCAATACGAGGCCCCAGGGAAGGATTTTGTATGCAATTTTACTATGATTTGCATGAGGCTGTTTTCAAAACTCGAGCTAGTGACTTCTGGGTCACATGATAATAACTTTACTATTACATCAAAACTTTCCTTATTAAAAAAATATAGTAAATTATATATATAATAAAAAAAGACATTACATTATATTATACTAGGGTTGCTATTAAGAAGGAGGGTCATTGCTCTTGAGAAAAGGAAGAATAAAAGAAAATTGATATTGAAGAAGGGGAAGAGAAAAACAGAAAAAATAGAGAGAAGAAAGGAGAAGATCAAAAGAAAAAGAAGCCGACTTGTGGAGTATTGGCGAGGTTGTGTATGTGGAAAATAATGGGGAAAAAAAAAAGAGAGATAGGTTTTTCTTAAAAATTTCCTAATGCATTTTAAATAGATTGAATCAATTTAATCTATTAAATTTAGTTTAGTCATAACTTAATAAAATTAAAACCAAATCAATCCTGATTTAAACGAACATATTCTTTATCTTCACACTTACTCGATAAATTTTTATTTGACCCCAATCCAATTTTAAATCAGCAGCTTCACTTGTGATGAATCAATTTATTTATTTATTTATTTATTTATTTATTTTGTTAAAAATAAATAAATCCTTATTAAAATTTATACAGATAATAATAATTAAAAAAATTAGGTGGGATATAGCCAAGATGACCTAATATGAATCTATCTCTATTTTAGTTGTGGTGTACTACAAATTAATTTCCTCCTATAGGAAGACAACCTTGAGATGTTGGTTGCATATCGACGTTCCATTCGTATCTCCAAATTTACTCTAGTCATCAGTGGAAAACTTTCATAGGATCAGACCGTTTACCTCCATGATTAGTCGATTCGAAAAATTAAATATCTAGATTAAAAAAATTGTTAGGACCAAAATAATTTATATATCTCCATAATATTATGATATTGTCCACTTTAAACCTAAACTCTCATGGATTTATTTTTGAGCTCTACCCAAAATATCTTATACCAATAGAGATATATTCCATCTTATAAACTTATAATCTTTTGCATGAATTTTTAATGTAGAATTTTGATTGTATTTCCAATAATCCGGATAAAAAAGGGGTGTGGTCAAGCGATAAAGCAGCAAATTTTGGTCTCGTTACTTGGAGGTTTGAATCCTTGTGTCTCATATCCCATCTATCAGAAATAGAAGATAGGATCACACTATATCCTACATAAAAATACCACATATGTAAGAGAGCAAAAATTTGTTCTAAATTCTTAGAATGTATTTTTTTTATTTCTAATTAAATTATTTTTTGATCAATCAATGAGTAATTCAATCATCCTTGACTTATTCCGGACCTCCTCTCAAACATTTGGTTATCCTTGATGATCCTATCCGAAAGCTGAATCAACGGACGCTGGGCACGTGGCGCTCTCCGGTTGCTGACGTAGATCTTCGACTGATCGTGTGGAGCTCCGGCGAACCTGCAAAGAAGTCGGGCCGGGAACGGGTTCCCGGCGACGACCCTCCGACGCTCAAGTCAGGTAAGCGGACAACGAAGAAGTGGCTCCAAGTATCAAAGAACGCGTACCTCGGTGAAGTGCAAGGCCCCTTATATAGAGTTGGGAAGGAGCTCATGCACACATGCCGAGGCAAATACGTGTCCCCAGCCCGTACCTCAGTAAGGGCTTGTCAGAAGGCTTATCTGACACCATACTGCCACAGTTCAAGCATGTCTTCGATGGGACAACAGAACCCCTTGTCGCCAGATTTGGAGTATGGCCTAGTCATAGAGCATGACAGCTGTCAGAAGATGTTCCTTGTCTTTCTCTCCTTACTCCATGCCGGGGTGTCCGGCCGGCCGACACTCACCTCACGTCCGGCCGGCCGGCACTCACATCACGTCCGGCCATCCATATGTACTGGTATGCTTAGGAGATCCTCGGTAATGTGCTCTGTGGGGACTGTTCGTAGTATGCTACCTTATGTCTTCGACCGAGCGTGTCCGGTCGGTTCCCGTATCCAACCTTTTCAAGGTTGTCCGGTCGGTCCATCCTTGTCCGGTCGGCCACCTAACCCTTTGACTTCCACGTGGCATTGACTTTACCCTCATGAGGGTCCCCCGGCCTTACCACCGGATCACCATGACCTGTTTAATTTTTTTCGTTTAGAGTTCACTCCTCTAAGAATCCTCACCTCCTTCTTTCAAAATTATTATTCCACTCGCATGACTGATCAATATATTATTCATTTTAAATCTAAGTATTCATAAATTTATTTTTGAGTTATATTCAAAGGACTCATACTAATGTATATATTTTGTATTTTATAAATTCATAATATTTTCTATTTATTTTTAATATAAGAGTTTAATTGTATTATTAAAAAATCACATAATGAGAACATCAAATTAGGATAGATAAAAAAGGGATAAAAATTAAAGCGGCCTCAATTTTGTAAATCATTAGAAGGGCGACTTATTTTAGGTCTAAAATACTCTTTATTCTAGTGTTATTATAGCAGTTATCATAGCACTATTGACTTGGTAAAAAATCAACCCTTTTACTTTAATTAAAATTGTTACAAAATATTTTCATATTTATATTTGGTCAAAATTACTTAAACTTTATTGAGATTATATTAGATTGGTCAAAATCACTTTTAAACAAATATAATAATTAGCTATAGTTGTAGCGTAGATACAATTTGAAACGTCTTTTTAATATTTTTCTCAATATATATATATATATATATATATATATATATATATATATATATATATATATATATATATATATAGAGAGAGAGAGAGAGAGAAATATTATGCTGCGATGCCTTATGTGCGGTTTTACTGTGGTACTTACCACGTCAGCGAGAAAACATAAAAAAAATATGTTTTCTTCCGATCGGTCAGACCGATCAGAAGACTCCCAGACCGATCAGGTTGGAGCCTGATCGGTCCAGGCCTAGATTCTCTTCTACCAGCGTTGATTTTTTTTTTTTATATTTTCTCGCTGACGTGGTAAGTACCACAGCAAAATCGCACATAAGGCACCGCAGCATAATTTTTTTCTATATATATATATATATATATATATATATATATATAGGAGTGATCTTCTGGGTTTTTTTTTTTTTTTCGTTTTTTTTAATATTTTAAATTTAAAAAATCAATTAAAAAATTAAATATTTCCTTATATAAATTTTTAATACCTTAATATATCCCCTTAACATATTACAATACTCAATAAATACTTAAATTAATTTTATTTTAATGTTTTTTTTAAATCAAATACTATAATCTAATTGGAAAGCCTAAACCCCATAGGTAAAATCTAAAAAAAAAAATAGTTTTAACACTACAACCAAAGCCTGAACCCTAGAAATAAACTCATAAAAAAAATTTTTAATTATTTTTTTAATTTAAAAACTAAGAAAAAAAAATAAAAAATACCGATTGATATGCTGCGCGCGCACAGTCGCGCACTGTGCAGCCGCGCAGCATATCAATCTTTTATATATATATATATATATATATAAAAAGCGTGCAATTTATTGCGAGATGGAATGGAAGATTCGCCCGTGAAAGCTACTTCTAATTAATCTGATTGCGGTATTTATAGTGGGTTTTATGCAGGCTTATGTTGAAGATCTTTTGACTCATCTATCTTAGAAAAAACAAAAAAAAAGTATTTATATTTTAGTTTCTCCATGATGTTTTGAAATATTTAAATCACCTATTCAAATTTAAAATTATCAAATCTTCTAATACCTATTTTACCCCCCTCAACATTTATTTCAATCAGGATATGATTGATTTATTAGTACAGGTAAGTCTCCCAGTGATTACTACAGTCAATCAATCAATTAAATATATGTATTTTAAAAAACAATCGATTTATATTTAAAAAATTATTACTATCAATATATTATATCAAATTAATATTTAAGAACATAAATATAATTATAAAACATACATAAACACGTATGATTTTATTCAATATTATTTCGAGCTTGACTAATAGATATAGAGAGTTCGTAATGATATCAAATTAGGTCTTATATATTCGTCTAATTCTTCTGATTATATCTACGTTCTCAAATATTAATTTGATATAATATATTAAGAGCAGTATTTTTTGAATACGAATCAGTTATTAAAAAAATAAAAATTAATCGATTACTACGATGTATCAATCAATTAAAATTACTAATCATAATCATATAACTTTACCGAATTGATTATTGCAATATAACAATCGGTTAAAAAAATATGATACTTTTTTTAAAAATCACTATTCACATAAGTGTATCAAATTAATATTTGAATACATAGATAATTAAGAGAATTAGACAAACACAAAAGACCTAATTCTATGTCATTTTGAATTATTTAGGTCCATTAACATATTTTAACTGAAACCGACTTATTGACTTAAAGAGTTCGAAATAATATAGAATCAGGTATTAGTGTTCGTCTAATTTTTTTTATTATATTTATATTTTTAAATATTAATTTAATGCATTATATTAAAAATAGTGATTTGTTGAAATGGAATAAGATTTTATGATTTAGAGTTTAGAGTGGTAAAATGATTTATAGAATTCATTGATAAATCTATATTGGGAACAATAAAACGAGTTAAAATGGGTATATCGTGATTTGATAATTTTAAAATTTAGGTTGATAGATTTAGATATTGAAAAACTTTAACTTAATTAATTTGTCGTTTTAGTTTTATAATATAAATATAAAATATCCAAATATTTAAATAAAGGTAGGATTGACGGCTAAATGTGTCAAGTAACTACTTATTTGATCACTTTTAACATATTTATGTACTTTCCAAACTTAATTTATCACGAATAACTAATTTTTTATGTATTAGATGAAAACCTAACGAATTTACTGCATAAAAAATTAACAAATAATTAATCTATTAGCGTGAGGCAAACAAATAGTAGCCCTTTTCGTGCGTTTCTTGCTGCGACGACGAACTAACAAACGCTCGCAACTCCAACCAACTAAAGATGACAACGACGATATCTTCCGTTCGATTGGAAAATTATGAACATGCCATCGAGATTTAGGAAATGTGGAAAAAGCTCTCGACTTCTTGAGTTCGATGTCTAAACATTTATGAAAATTTGAGAGGTGTTTTAACAAAGAAGATTTAGTGGGTCATTTTGAAAATTAGCCATCTAGTTCATATTCATTTCCTCGCGGCTCGACGATCACAAATCGGGAACAGCGTCAGATTCGCCTCGCCATGGCGGCTTCTCTTCCTCCTCCTTCACCGCCGCTGCCTCTCTTCTTGTTCTTCGCATTCGCCGCCGCATCTTCATTTGCTGTCGTGGTCCATTCCCACCGCGACGCACCTTCCCTCGCCGCCGGCAGCCTCATCGCCTCCACCTGCAACCGCACGCTCTACTACGACGTCTGTGTCGCCTCCCTCTCCTCCCGCCCCAGAAGCCGCCGCGCTGACCTTCAGGGACTCGCCGCCATCGCCCTCGAAGTCAGCCTCGCACACGCCAAGGTCACCGTCGCCCTCGCCAAGAACCTCTCCAGGCGCCACGACGCCAGCGGCGGGGAAGGCCACACCTACGCCGCCTGGTGCCTGAGAGACTGCGTCGAGGAGTACAAGGAGGCCGTGGACGTGCTCCGGCAGTCCTCCGCCGCACTTCGCCGCGGAGCCTACTACGACGTAAACGACCTCGTCTCCAGCGCCATGACCTACTCCGACACTTGCGAGAGCGCCTACGCCGACAAGCCCGGGCTGCAGTCGCCCTTCGCGGAGAGGAGCGAGTACTTCTTCAAGCTCTGTAGCGTCGCCATTGCCATCGCCAATCTCCTCCCATGAGCTCTCTAAATTCATCGCTTAGATCATTAATTGTTTGCGTTTAATTTGGTTCTCATAAATTACATGGCATGAATAGAAGTTCGATATATTACATGAAGTAACAACCGAGAACGAAGAATATTTGAGAACTGAAATTGCTCAGTTGTCAGTGTCATAACAAAGATTGAGAATTCCCACAAAATGGGGAAAATTTCAGAAACTTGCCATCGATCAAGGAGGTATATCCAAGTATTCACAATTCTTCCATTTCAAGGTGCTCTAGATGCATCTATTATTGCATCGAGAAGAGAATTGATCGAATTTTCTTTTACTTCCAAAATATAGTGAAATGTGGAAGGAAAGAAAAAGCTTCCGACAAACTGGGAGGGCTGTGTTGGCCGTAAAAGTTTTGAGATTCAATTTCCTATCTTGGTACCCACGAGAGCAGCTGCAACTCTACCTCCTGCCAATTGTGAACCTTTGTCACTAAAGGATGTGAGATTGCTGAATCTGACTTGCACCAAGGATACGAGTTGTCGTAATCAAAGAGTAGTACTCTCATGCCAATTTCTGCACATTCGATAGCATATTTTGGATTGTCGTCGATGAGGACATGTGCTCCCAGAGATCTGCAAAGAGCAACTCTATGGGCTTCAATGGCAGATACTCGAAGAATAATAAACATACAAAACGCTATAAAGATAAGACTTTGGGCGTGTAAAAAAGCTCAAAAGATTTTCATGATAAAACGTGTCTGAAGTCGGATCTGAGAAACACAAAGATTTTTCTGAAACTTTCATCAAATTCGCAATTTGGATGGAATCCAAGTATAAAAGTTGCATTCCTAGAATAATATAATATAAGCAGGCCTTCGCCTTACAGACTCTCCCCAATCACTACGGATGGAACTATATATTGAAGTTCATGTTAGTTGACTGCATCTTCCATGCCTTGCCCAATCAAATTCCATTCTTCTTTTCTTAGTGTGTTTCCTAGGAGGGACGGAAACTCGGACAAAAACAAGGTGACAAGATTTCCCTAACACTTTTACATTTTTGGATGCAATGAAACTCAAATCCAGGCTTAAAAAATTTAAAATATTTTAACTTCAAAATCTATTTTAATTTGTGATTCTCTTTATGTTTTTAACAAAAAAAGTTTTTGAAATTTCCCTTTTCTCCTTTCCTCCAAGAAATCAGCTGAACAGATAACTCTACACTACCTCTTTCTCCCTCCAGGGAAACCAAACCCAGACAGTATTCTTTTTTCTTTCAGTTTAGCCCTTTTCCTATGAGTTTTTTCCCCTAGCTATATCAGCCTGTTTAAGACTAAATCCCAATGTATTCTAATGATATGCCTTAATTCTTTCTTGGCAGATAAGGCATGCTCTAAATAGACATCTTCACCTTACGCAAGAAATCTAAACTTAGCTCAATTCCATGTCTGAATAAAATAAGTCTGATGATGAACACTAGAAACAATAATAAGAATAAAAATAACCTGCAAATATCAGACTTTGGCCTTGATACTCCATCTAGAGCAAAATGATTGCCAAAGTAAATTTCCTGAAACAAGCCTGGATAATGCTCTTCTATCCATTCAACTGTGTGATCCTTAATAGCATTCTGACGAGAACTATTGAAAAAAAAAATCATTTATGATACAGATGACCACAATTCCCTTATAAAGACCTAAACCAGAAATAAGAATCAAAAAGACTCACGTTACCACAGATAGGTTGCAAAAAGTAGACAGATTATGGAGAGCATGCTGTGCACCAGGGATTGGACGAATGCCAGATTTGAAGTAAGAAGTTTTGAAGAACTCATGGACACGGATATCAGCTAAAAAACAAAAGGGAGGGGAACATGACGCATCTCAAAATGAAAAGAAACAGCTCCAAGTCGATAAAATAGAAAAAAAAATAAAGAATATAGACCAGCTACCTTCAGCTCGAGAACATTTCCAGACCTGTTGATATCGTAGATGACTAATGTCAGTGAGAACTAAATTATAAGGGAAAACCAATTTCTAGGTCCTTTTGCATGTAAAAAATTGAGCTTAAATTAAACCAATTTCAATTCAACATATGATACCTTGAAAAACTCGTAGACATGGTACTCTGCAACGGAATGATTTGAGGAGTAGCGATCCGCAATAAATTTGTTCAAAACTGAAAGAAAGCTTCCCAAGACTGAAAATCATAAAAATAGGTAAGAAGTCAAGTGAGTAGATTTAGCTTAGAATTATGCGATGGGCTGTGTCAATATCAACAGAGCAAGATTGCATATAACAAAAAGCAACATGGCAGATAAAACTGCGACAACAGAGACATTCAATTTTAACAGTGACAATTTGTTTTAGATAAAGATTGTGCTAGTATTATTAGCCAAGGTCATGCATAAGAAAGAGCAGTTGCTCCAAAAATATTATTTAATTTGAACTGATTATTTTCCTAGAGGATCTAACAATCCTTAGACTATAGATCACAAAGCAAATTAAATCCAATTCCTTCCAAACAATAGTGGATAGGATCTAGTTAGTAGGTACAGTTAACAATAGGACAAGGATGAATATTCTTGGTGTGTTCACCAGACATTCAAATGACAATGGACTAACACTAATGGATTAGGCTTCTCAAATCTGGGGACCCTCGTGCAATATAAGTATCATAGCAATCCTAACACAGATAATAATAAGTTTACTAAGAATACCTTCATCAACATCAACAGCGACAATCATCTTCTCACCACCTGAAAGGCCCAGAAATCCAAAATGATTTACATGTTTACATGATCCATCTCCATTCACCAACTTCAACCTCAAATCCTCTGATAGAATGGCTTCAGAATCACGATTAACTTGGCGATGGGGTGCCAAAACATTCCACTTCAAATTTTTATCATCTGCTCTCCTAGGAACACCACTGTGGTGCTCCAAGCTGCTGATCAAGCTCAATCCATTGCAGGGACAACCGGTGGAACCAATGTCCATGCGAACCAAAAACTTCCCTTCGTGTTTTCTTGTCTCCTTAGCTACCCTCATCTGGCTGAACCCACAGGAATGAGCACACAGGAGAGGCTTATTCAAAGCCATCGAAGGAGAACGATCACTTCGAAGGAATCCAAACAGAGAAAAGCACGACCGCAGAGCTTCTCTCTTTAACATGCCGATGCCCACATTCCAGAAGAAGAATTATGTGACAACGATCGAATCTTCGAATCAGATGATACCGCAAGATCGCTAACAAGAATAAACCACCAAGGAATCTTACAAAGCTACAGAGACCTTTAATATGTCGGCAAGAGATTCCAATAGGCGACAAGAATACATCAATCTAAAAGCAAAATCGAAGCTTGATCTATACGAGAAGAGGCATCCCGGGCTCACTGAAATCGGAAACCACAAAAAAGTGTGGCAAACCGGATCAACAAATCGTATAAATCCAGGATCGATGCGCCGCACCCTGGAGATCAAAAGAGTTAAGAACACGAAATCAAAGAAGAAGTAGACGATTGCCCCCGATCCTAGACGGCGCGACGGGATTAGGGGGCAAATCCAATCAACGGACGGCCTCCTCCCACCGCTGCCGCTCCGTTTCTCCGGCGCACCTCCTGTCGTTGCGTGCGCTTTGCCCTTGGCCTTTTTAGGGTTAATATTCCATGTTGTGTTGGAGATCGCGCACCTGGGCTGATGATTCGAATGGTGTCGGAATCGGAGTGAGAGACAAGCAATAAATCACGCCACCATTTCTGTCGTCTTTTTGATTTTCTAAAAAAAAACATCTCTTATGTTTTTTTGATGTTTTTTCTTGATTACAATAATTCGATATGACATATTTTGAGATCAGATTAACAAAATTCAACATTCAATATATTAAGGGGAAATTTATTCCACTTTTACGAGTGAGACAACAACCATTACAATACTATAGCACTCTTAAATTTAGCATTTGCTTTTTTTTTTTTTAGTATTGTAGGAATTAATTGATCAAATAAAGAGTCATTATCCTCTTATAATTATAACTAAGATAAATCATTTTTTTTATTGGGCTCCCATTAGATTTCCTTTTCTTTTACAAGTTTATTATTATTATATATATACATAATTTTCTTTATTATACATAATACTTTAACCATATTACACTATGTATCAATTATTTTATAACTCCAGAAGTGAGTTAATCAAAGTTAAAAATTCTATTCAATTAATTAGGTAAAGATGAAATAACGGTAAAGCACAACCTGTTTCTTTAAGATGAAATGATCCTAACTTTGATGAACTTACAATGCTTTAAAAAAAACAAGTGCTAAATTTATGAGAGTTCTAAGATTACAAGGTTAGTCCTTGTGAGCAATTGATTAATAATTAAATCATGGGTTAAATCAAAATTTAATAAATTAATTTTTTTATCTAATTAAATTGATCAACCTTTCCTAACAAATCGAACAAACAGCTGATAAAATATAAATTAAATCAATCAAAAATCAAATAATCGAACTTTCAATCAAATTATAACTCGAGTTGGAAGTAAAGATAATGTTGGTACAACGGTCGATAAGAGGAGGGTGAATTACTTATAAAAACAAAATAAAACTCCTTCCCATTCTTTTAGCACAATTCTAATTAAGCAACAACAATAAATGAAATAACAACTTAAAAGAAAAAAATAAGTAAGAGACTAAGATTGTTACTTGGTTACAATTTAGATGGTTGTTAATCCAAGGCGGTTGCAAAATTCTACTAAATGCGTCTCCTTTGATGAAGGCGGAGAAGTCGCTTATACTCTTTGAAAAGCTCAGAAAGTTAATACAGGAGTTGTATTTTTTTCTAGGTATAGGGGCCTTTTTATAGCCCCTGAAAAAATTTCTCCGAGACTGAAATGTGTCTTCAATAGAGTGGAAGGCGCCTCCAGCGTGACAAATCCTATACGTGCGAAGATAAAGTTCATCTTCACAATGGTTACTGTTTGAAGGCGCCTTTAAGGGGTTGAAGGCGCATTCCATAGAAGCTCGAAGGCGCCTTCAAAGGTTGAAGGCGTCTTCTTCCTGAAAGGCCCAAGGGCGCCTTCAATGTCATTAAAAGCGCCTTCAGCAGCTGCTACCGAGCTCCAAACTTCTCATTTGGTTCTTCCACTGCTCCGCTCACTTGGATGATTTCGACCATCCGAAATAGGATTCACCTGAACTCATTTTTTGACTTTCTTCTCGAGCAGGCTTCCTCTCCAGTTTCTCATCCCTCAAACGTTGCGCACGTTCTTCTTGTCCACCAGTATATTCTTCCGCAGTACCTTGTTGCTTAGATGTACCAAACCCATCAATTCTTTCCCCATGACATCTTTCTCGCTAGTTACATTTTCCGCTCGACTTTTTGTGTTCTTAAATTTCTACCTACTTAAACACAAGTATTAAATACAATAGTACCTAATTGAGCTTAGTTTACCACATCAAAATTATGCGGGTACTTACATATAAGTCACGAATTATGAAATTAGAGATTCTAATTTGATCATGGTTGAATTCGTTTTAATCCGTTTAATCGAATTCAATTTTTTAAACCTAGACCGAATTTATTTGATTGAAATAATCAATATTTATAAAAGCATTAATTTTTAAATTAATCAAATTCAACTTGATTCATTTAGTTAATTTAATTGACTTTTCATCACCCATAATTATATCTTTGAAATATAGAAATTCTAATTTGAAATATCTTTTTAAGTCTATTAAGAGTATGCTTTAATGTAATATTAGCTATAATGAGAACAAATAATATTTAAAATATAGAGAAATAGTCCAAATGATGTAAAATTACTATGTACATATTTTACCAAATCATATTTGAAAATATTTTTATATTATGTAATCAAGCTAGCTTTGCTTTAATAAAACTTCACCTTAATAAAAAAAAAACTAGCTTTTCAATGCTTTGGAAAAAGCTTGAGTGCGTTTTCTATTATTATTTTTTGAAAAAAATATATTTATGAAAAATAGTGTTTGGTTTATATTTTTGATTTTTTTTTTAAATATAGATAGTATTTTTTTAAAAAAATAAAGAATATCTCAAAATCATTTTCTATTTTTTAGAAAATACATAATTTTCTAAAAAATAAAAATAGAAAATTAGTAAACCAAATACACCCTTAGCTATTGGTGTCACGGGTAAGATTATTTCTTTATACATGAAATACATGTGTTTTCATGAGATTTATTTTATGATAAATCAAGTGAAAAAAATAAATTTCCCATAGTTATAAGATTGATATATATATTTTTAATAAAGTATTTAACTATTCAAATCAATTAGTTTTAAAGATAAACAATTCGATCCAATACCAATAAAATTTTTCATCGACGACCTATGGAGGTCTATCTAAGTGATCAGTATTACTATAAATATCTTTTCACTATAAAAAATATAATACATAATAGATTCAATTCTTAAATATCTAGGTAACCGTTTAAATAGCTTAATCATTACATTATTATTATCCTAAGACTCATGAAATTGATACAGCATTATATGTTAATTATTATTAGTTTTTAAATCAAATTTTAACTCAGCGGTATTTTTTGAAAATATGATTTTTTTTTTTTTTTTGCTAAATCTCAACTTCATGTACTTGTAAAAAAATATAGTTTTTAAAAATCTTATAGAATTTTTAGAATTTTCAAATTTAGATGATTAAGGGCATCCACAACGATGTTAATGCCTGAGACATTAACGCCGACGTGGATAGCTTTTTTGGCACTGTGGTATTAACGCGTTCAAATCTTTGAACGTGTTAGTGCTACTGATTCATAAAAAAAATGTATTAACGCATTTGCACATTAAAGGCGTTGCAGATGCTCTAACAACTATAAGATTTTATAGATTTAAGTGACGTTTGATTTAGAGGTTTGGGAATGAGGGAATGAATTCATTCCCAAGCTTTATGTTTGGTTGATGGGAATAGAATTAAGATTTTGGAATTAAACCTAAAAATTTAGGTGTGGATGAAACTCACCCTCTCCCTTGGGTTTTAATGGAATGGAAATAAAAATTAAATTTTGGACAAAAATATTCTTAGTATATTTGTTAATTTTTCTTTCATTTTACTCTTTCCTTGTTCTCTCTCACCACACTTTCTCTTTCCTCATTCTATCATCATATTTTCTCTCTCAACATATTTTCTCTCTTCTCATTCTCTCTCATCAGACATTCTCTATCATTTTCTCTGTATTATCTCTTATCACACACACTCTCTCATTACTTTCTCTCTTTTCATTCTCTCCTCATTTTTTTATCATACTCTCTCTCTCCTCAATTTCTCTTACCATACTCTCTCTCTATATTTTATTTCATCATATTTTCTCTCTCTTCATTCTTTTTCATCACATTCTCTCTCATCATATATTCTCTATCATTTTCTCTATGTATTCTCTCTTATCACACACCTTCTCTCATTTTTTTCTCTTTATTTATTCTTTTCTATTTTTTATCATATTTTCTCTCTCCTCAATCTCTCTCACCATACTTCTCTCTATATTTTCTTTTATCACACTTCTCTTTCTTAATTCTTTTCCATTACACACTCTCTTTTCTCATTTTCTCCCATCACACTTTCTTACTCTTTATTTTTTTCCATCATAATTTCTCTTTCATCACATTTTCTTATGATACTTTCTCTCCTCAATTTATCATTTTTTCTTATCACACTTTCTCTCTTCATTTTTTCTCATTATTCTTTCTCTCTCATCATATGTTTTCTCTTTTCAATATCTTCTATCACGCTCTCTCTCCTCATTTTCTCTCATCACACTTTTCTTCTCTTCATTTTTTTCCATCATACTTTTTCTCTCGTCACACTTTTTCTTTCATCATATATTTTTCTTACATCCAACTTTCTCTTACATCTAATTTTTTCTCTTATTTTCCTCCAAGAATAAAAAAAAATTTAGGTTAAATTTGATTAAAAATATTCAACTAGCCAAATATTATTTTTAAAGATAATAATCAAATTCATACTTATTCCCATTATCCTATGATACACATTCATATTTGAATTTATAGGAGAAACTACACGTCATCTTATATGCTACATTCCTTCCTTAAACCCTAGCTCTCTAGCCGCCACCGGAGACATGGACCCTGCCGTCAAATCCAACGCCTCCAACGGCAACGGCGTAGCGCGCGGCACCTCCAATCTCGTCCTCATCCTCGACTATGGCTCCCAGTACACCCACCTCATCACCCGCCGGATCCGGCAGCTCTCCGTCCTCTCCCTCTGCGTCTCCGGAACCAACTCCCTCGACTCCATCGCTAAGCTCAACCCCAGCGTCGTAATACTCTCCGGCGGGCCCCATTCCGTCCACTCTCCCGGTGCTCCCTCGTTTCCCGACGGCTTCCTCGAGTACGCCGAGGAGAACGGCGTCTTCGTGCTCGGCATCTGCTACGGGATGCAGCTAATCGTGCAGAAGCTGGGAGGAGTCGTCGACGTCGGGGAGAAGCAGGAGTATGGGAAGATGGAGATCGTCGTGGAGGGTGAGTGCGGGCTTTATGGGGCGGAGGCCGCTGGCTGGCATCAGGTTGTGTGGATGAGCCACGGAGATGAGGCGGTGAAGCTGCCTGAGGGTTTCACGGTGGTCGCCAGGAGTCTGCAGGGATCAGTGGCCGCCATTGAGAACAGATCAAGAAGGCTCTATGGTCTCCAGTACCATCCAGAGGTAACGTTTCTTTGAATTTTTTTTTCCTGTCTGGTCTATTTGCCGATTGTCAAGGCATCTTTTTTTTTTTCTTCTTCTTCTCATAATTCAGTGAAAAGAGATTCATTCTAGTGTGCTATCAAACGTCCAATTTCAAGACCCAAACTTTAGATCCTGCCATTACTCGCCACCAAATTGACAATTTCTGTTGATTTATAAATAATCTGCCTTTAGAGGTTTAACATTCATATATTCTTGTCATTTTCTTTGGATCTGATAGGTCACACATTCTCCTCAAGGAATGGAGACACTCCGACATTTTCTCTTGGACGTTTGTGGGATATCTGCTGATTGGAAGATGCAAGACGTACTCGAAGAAGAAGTTAAGGTTATCAAAGGTATGGTAGGGCCTGATGAGCATGTGATTTGTGCATTATCTGGAGGAGTTGATTCCACTGTTGCTGCCACTCTTGTTCACAAGGCAATTGGAGATAGGCTTCATTGCGTTTTTGTTGACAATGGATTATTGAGGTTAATTACACTCCTTTCTTAGTATGTTGCGGGATGAAAAAGCTTGATGTCATTGCATCTGTTTGATACAATAAACCTTGCCTGCTATAGGTACAAGGAAAGGGAAAGAGTCATGTCGACCTTTGAAAGCGAGCTGCATTTACCAGTTACTTGTGTAGATGCTTCTGAGCAGTTTCTGAATAAGCTAAAAGGTGTTAAAGACCCCGAGATGAAGAGAAAAATTATCGGTCACGAGTTCATATGCATTTTTGATGAATTTGCTATAGAACTAGAGAAAAAATTGGGGAAAAAACCTACTTTCTTGGTCCAGGGGACTCTCTATCCGGATGTAATAGAGTCTTGTCCACCTCCCGGAAGTGGAATGACTCACTCTCACACAATCAAGAGCCATCACAATGTCGGAGGGCTTCCGAAGGACATGAAGCTAAAGCTTATTGAACCACTAAAGTTCTTGTTTAAAGATGAGGTATGATGATATCCAGTTACATGACATTTTGCTACACTGAATGATTCTAACATGCCAAGTGCTTGTAAGGTACGAAAACTTGGACGCATTTTGAATGTTCCTGAATCATTTCTAAAGAGACACCCATTCCCTGGACCCGGCCTCGCTGTCCGTGTGCTTGGTGATGTAACTGAAGGAAATGCTTTGGAGATTCTTCGGCAGGTTTGCTTGATTGATGTCTTCTTACTGAACTTTGTTTGCCCTCTCTTATAGCATATTTTCTAGGTGGATGAGATTTTTATCCAGTCAATCAAAGAAGCTGGCCTCTATGATTCCATATGGCAAGCTTTTGCTGTTTTTCTCCCAGTGCAATCAGTGGGTGTTCAAGGAGATCAGAGGACACATTCTCATGTCGTGGTACTTCGGGCAATTACAAGTGAGGATGGAATGACCGCAGACTGGTTAGTTCAACAACATGATGATTCTTGAAGTAATAGTGATTTGTTGTTGCACAATTGTTAAACAATTTTTTTTTGAAATCCTGTCAGGTATTACTTCGATCATAAATTCCTCATCGACGTGGTTCGAAAGATATGCAACAATGTCCGTGGCGTCAATCGAGTGTGTCAAGACATAACATCGAAACCACCTGCAACTGTGGAATGGGAATGAGTTGGAACACAGATGAAGATCATCGGCTTGTTAGTTATTCTGCGCCAGTGGCTCCAACCGTTATTTGTGAAGATCGTCTTTTGTATCAGCGTTATTTTTATAATTTAGCTTAAATGTTAAATATCAAATGAATATCATATATATCATATAAAGTGTATGTCATATTTTCAAAAAAACATGATTAAAATTTTTGAGTTAATGAATACAATTTTATGAATTATTTGTGTTTTTGTTTGGCTCAATATTTAGTTAAATTTGTTTTAAAATATTAAATAAATATAAATTAGTTAATTTGTCATTAAACATTCCTTTTGTCTTAAAACATATTTTTATTATTTGAGTATGATGCTAAAATCTATTAGTGTTCAGTGCAAAAACGAAGCATTTTTTAAAGTCAGCAAATAGAATTAACTTGGTATACTGCTTTTATTTTATATTATTATTATTATTAAATATTGTGGCATTTTTTTTCAGAAAAAATAAAATACAATAAGAGCCCATAGGACAGAAACAAATTATATTTGTACTGTTAAAGTTTGTCTGAATTATACATGAAAAAAATATTCAATTATAATGAATTAAGTGAACTCAATGGAATGAATTTAATTTATCATTTAAAAAATGAATTTGTATGTTTGAGATAAATTTTGCTTCTAAATTTTATTATATATTAAAATCATAAGATTAAAAAATTTTTTTTACCATATATATATATATATATATATATATATATATATATATAATTTTATTAGAAAAATAATAAATTGAACCCTATATATTTGAAGCAGATGTATAGCAATATTTATTTATTTCCACATGAATTGATATGAATCAATAATAATATTGTTTATCAAATATTCAATCACGTATATATCTCTAAGTTATAATGTATAACAAGATTCTAAGGATACGTTTAGTTTAAGTTATTATGTATAATTTTTATTATATTATTAATTACTAGATAATCATATAATCAAAATTAAAAGAAATAAAATATAACTAAATATTTTTTTTCAACTTAAATAATACAACAAAAATTTATTTATTTGAAGGTGTTAATGAATAACCTAGTTTAATATTTTATTGTATTATTCTGAATTACAAAACACTTTTTTTTATTTTTTTTATATTTTTAATTTTTTAAAAGTTTTTTATTTTTTTTTATGTTTTTAGTTTTTCAATTTTTTTTTCTTTTTTTCTGTGTTTTTCTTTTTTGTTCATATTTTTTTCTTATCGGAGGATATTTTTGATAAAAAAAATTCGTTAACCCCAGAATCAAGAAAATCTCAATATTCATAGGTTTTCTGATTTCAAATTACATGAGCAGGGATCCTCTGGTCCACTTTTAACGGACTAGACTCTGGTCCATTATACTGATTGGAGGGATTGAATGATCCCCACCTGTTAACGTTTACCATTGAATATCTTCAATCACTGCCCTTGATCCAACGACGGATCAAGGTAGACGAGACCAAAGGATCTCGCCTGGGATTGCAATTATGAGATCGATTTATAGTTATCTGTAAAATTATTAGAGGGTAAGAAGAATTTTTTTTCCAAAGACATAGTGATAAAATAACACAAGACTTAGTTAAAGGAGGGGAAATAGATCTCTACACCTCTATGAAATGACTACATTTGCTATCTCTTCGCTTTGCTGTAATTTTTTTTTTTTTTTTAATTTGCAAAGTCTAAAACAGTGAAGTGCAGACAGATGAAGTACAAATTGAAGAAACCACAAGCTAAGAAGTTCAACTCATAACACCGCACTTACTTGTTGTGTGTTGGGTTTGAGTTTGATGGCGGAATCCTCCTAAAACTCACCCTTGCTTGCCTTCCCCGGTTCACTGTCCGGTCTACTTTCACGGCGACAGATTCTTCTCCGGCCGACAGCAGCTCCCTTGTTTGACCGAAGTTACAGACGGAAAGAAGCCATACCATCAGTAACAGCAGTGCAGATGACAAACGCTTGAGCTTCTCCATCAGTTTCATCCTCCTCCTCCTCCTCCTCCTCTTTCTCTCTCTCTTGAAAACTAATGAGGTGCTTTAGGTGTTTAAATCATTGGATTCTCCTGTGTGTTTCCTGCAATTGTTTATTTTCCTCTGGTTTGAAAACATGTGATTAATCTTTGACTACTGGAAAATAATCTTGTAATTAAGTCAGTCTCTGACCTTCTCCACCTTCTGTTCTTCATTTGCTGACTAAGGATTACTATTTTACTACAACTTAAACTTGATGGTGTCTATAGAACATGGTTCTTCAGTAAAGTTTATTGATTCAAGAAGTATAATTATATATATATATAGATATATATTGTTGTAAAAGAAAATTACAGGAATAATTTAGAAGGGTTTAGTTTACGAATCTCACAAGCTACTGGTATCGAATGTTTATCGTATCTCACAACATACAAATTTAAATGGGCATTAAACTTAAGCAGCTAAATACATCAGGAAAAAAAATAAGTGTGGATCTAGAACATCGAGATCTCTGTCTCTTCCATGAATATCCCTATCACCTTACCGTTTTCCACACTGCCATTGTAGTCAAGAACACAGGAAAACCTTCGGGGCTACGCCGATTGCACTGTGGATCATTCACTGCTGTGTTTTTAATTTGTTGCATTGCGAGCTTCTTCGATTAATCCTTACGTGAATCTCTCTCGCCAAGCTTCATTGCGATCTCAGTTGATGTCGATGGCTGCGTGATCTCCACTTGATGCTTCCTTCAGCGCTTCAATCCTGTCCAGAGCTTCTTCTAGCTCGCACCGCTTCTCGTCATCTTCCTCGCAGCAATCTAATCCGATCTGCAGCAACTCGATCAGCGCTTCCTTCGTCGTCGCCTCCGGCGTTGGATTTACCTCTCCGTCGAGCACCTTGCTCGCCCATTCCTCTCTGGGGACGGAGTTCACCAGGGCCGGCAAGTCTGTCCCTCCCTTCTCCGTGGCGGGCACTTTCCCTGTCAGGATCTCGAGTATGAGCACGCCCAAGCTCCAGACGTCGCTCTTCTTGCACGTCCTCTCTTGTTTCTTATACTCGGGGCACTTGAACGCCGCCATGAATTGGGCGGCGTGCGCCGGGTTCATCACCGGAATCAGGGCGAAGTCGGTGAGCAGTGGCTGGAGAGAGTCATTGAGGAGGACGTTGGTGGACTTGAGGTGGCCGTGGGGCACGCTTAGCATCTGCAGCTCTTCGTACAGGTAGTTTAACCCTTTGGCTACTCCTTTCACAATCTTCAATCGAGTAAACCAGTCAACCGATGCTTTCAGTCGAGAACCGTGGAGGAGATCAGCCAAGCTCCGTTTGACGGCATAGCCAGTGACCAACAGCTTCTCATCTTTCCTGTAATAGTAAGCTACCAATGGCAGCAGATTTGGGTGGGACAATCTTCCTAAACGTCTCATATGCTCGTCGAAGTCCTCCTTCCCTACTCTGTTCATGTTCCTAAACCTTTTGACCACCATGGCCGTGCCGTTCGGCAAGGCGGCCTTGTAGGCGGTGACGAAGTTGCCGGTGGCCAACACCTCTGCAGAGGACTTGAGCAGGTCTCGCAGGTCGAACTTCCCTATGCCTTCTTTCACGAAGATCAACCTTCCTTGGTCGGTCTCCTTTGTGGACTTCTTGCTAGTGGTGCTCCCGCCGCCGGAGCGCGTCGTTCCCTCCTCCATCATTTCTTCCTTAGTTGGCGCGGGCTTGGAGTTCTTTACCGCAACATTTTTCACCGGAGGCCGGCGACGAGTCGAGAGTATGATGGCGATAATGGCTAGAACTAGACTGAGGACTACCATCGACGACATGTGAAGAAGGGGCTGGTTGGTTGATGGAGATGATGGCGAAGATGACGACGACGATGACGACGACAATGAACATGAAACTTGAAGAGGTTTGCCGCATAAGCCTTCGTTACCTGTGATAAAATCGCCACAGAATTAAAATACAACAGAAATTTTCAAGACTAGTACAATTTAAGGTTTTTAGAAGAGGATAACCTGAAAAGAGACTAGCGTCCATATTGCTGATGCCCGCCGGGACGCTTCCCTCCAAGTTATTGTTGGACAAGTTCACCATCTTCAACTCGTTCGACCGGAACTGTGGGATCGCGCCGCCGAACCGGTTGCCGTCCAGCCCTAGCTCAAGCAGCCTCGGCAGAGCGGCGACAGAGGCCGGAATCGCGCCCGTGAATTGGTTGTTGGACAGGTACAGCTTCTTCAACCAACTCATGCCGGCGAACGACGCGTCGGGAAGCTCGCCGGAGAACTTGTTCCTCGACAGGTACACGGCTTTTAGGCTTGTGAGCTTCCCGAACTCCGGCATTGTCCCGGCGAAGCCGTTGTTTATGATGCTGAAGGAGCGGAGCTGAGGCAGGGCCGCGAGGGGACCGACGTCGATCACGCCGGCGAGGTTCATGTTCTCGAGCCGAAGCCCGTCGACGCTGCCTTCATTGTCGCAGATGACGCCGGCCCACTTGGTCACGTGGCCGGAGCAAGGGTCGGTGTCGGGGATCCAGCTGCTGAGGGAGCCGGAGTTGTCGATGATCGTGGCCTTGAAGGCGAAGAGGACGTCTGCGTCGGGGGAAGTGAGGGAGCGTCGGGCGAGGAGGAGGAGGAGGACGACAACGAGGAGCGGGAGCGGCCGCCGACCATCCATGGTGCTCGGCGACCGTCCGAGTGGGGCGCGCGAGCAGCGGGAACGAGACGCGATTGATTGGGGAGGTGTTCGTCGAGAGAGATTTGAGGAGGGGTGGGGAGCTTTGAGGGGGAGGCGTTTTTTGAGGTGATGGTGACGCCGAAGGAGACGGTGGAAGGCCGAGAATAGGAGAGCGAGTGATGGTGGCCACCGGCGAGTTGACCGAGTCGTCGTCGCCGCTGGACGAGTCGTGGTAGGCGCGTCGTACGTTGTTGTTCGCGACGACCGTTTCACAGAAATGAAAGGGCTTCCCTTAATCTGGTATTTATAATTATGATTAACAAATTTCTCATTCGTTAATTAATTATAATTCTTTGTCATTATTTTGATTTTCATGCAATCCGCCCGTTTATTAATTATCCTCTGAAGTAAACAGAGCCGAAGTAGTGGGTTTTTCACTTCCCTACAAATAATTTGAAAAATAACATACAATTTAATTAATATTATTGCCAATTTTTATAAGTCATCTTCTAGTATTGCACTATTGCCCTAGCCGCCGAACCACCTAACTGAGTTCCGGTCGAACAGGCGAAGTGGCGAACGCCGACTCACGGAGCCCACCGGCATTGGACAACGTCTGATCTCCTCCACCTCACCTTACGCACGGCCACGGCGCCGTCTGACGTCGTCGTCATCACCTAACTCACGCCGCTGATCCTGCACGTCATCGATCGTGCAGTCGTCCACGCGCAGACTTCCTCCTACTCCTCCTCCTCTCCCGCCGCCGGTCCTCACATCCGTAACCTACAATTTACTAGGTCCACGTCCATCCCTGTTTTATGATTTTTTCCAGAATCGTATTCCTCATTTACATATTTAGTGAAACACATAAAAGGACTTGCTTGTTCCTTTTTATTGTATCTCTAAGCTTCCTTTCTATGTGCAATGGTCTGTTAAAGCTTTATTATAGTTATTTCTGTTTCTTGGTTTAAGAGGCTGCTGCACCAAGGGATTTTCTCTTTCTACTTAGCTCTTGATTAAGATGTGTAATGCATGTTAGATTTTTGAGTTTCCTTTTGTATTTGAAATCCATCCAATTTATTTTTTTTAGTGATGCAAGGTATAACTTCTTGTTAATTTTCTATTTTTGTCGGTCATTCCAGTTGAATGCATATCATTCTTAGCAATTTGATGCATAAGATGTTTGATTTGGGGCTTGTGTTAAGAGTTTTTAACTCATATTCTTTTGTAATTTGCTTTTAGAAACACTAAGTATCTTGTGAAATTGAAACTTGTGATATTTCTTTATGCGACAATTTACCAAAAGATGTATGTAGGTTTTTGAATTTACCAAATGTCTCATGCTATTTTTTTATTTACGAAAGGGCGCACCTTTTTACAGTGCTCTTCCCATTCTACCCTCTGACAAATTTTATTGTTTTTATTTTTATTTTCTCTGTTATTTCCCTCTCTCTTCTCTTTCACGTATGCATGCAACATCTATTCTCTTTCCTCTTCTCTTTTTTCTTTCCTCTCTTTTGCACACCGATTCTTCTAAAAATATTTTAACACCCCCGAGAAACCAAAATAAATAATGGATAGCATATTTGACCTCCTTGCGACCCCACAAATCCATAGAAACTGAAATGGGTGCAATCGGAGCTCTCTAGATCCATTAGTGGGTTTTGGTCATATGCTATCCATTGTTTATTTTGACTTCTCGAGAGTGTTAAAATATAATAAGGAAGAATTGCTAAAAATTTAAATGTTGGACCTGATAATGGATAGAGGCCCAACATGAAGAATTTGTGCAATTCTGTCTTATTATCAGGCCCAACGTGGAGAATTTTGACAATTCTTTCTTATTATACTTTTAACACCCTCGAGAAGTCAAAATAAATAATGGATAGCATATTTGACCTCCTTGTAATCATAGAAATCCACAGGAACTGAAATGGGTGCAATCGGAGCTCTCTAGATCCATCAGTGGACCCACTGATGGACCTAGAGAGCTCTGATTGCACCCATTTCAGTTCCTGTAGATTTCTGGGGTTGCAAGGAGTTCAAATATGTTATTCATTATTTATTTTGACTTCTCGGGGTGTTAAAATATTTTTAGAAGAATTGACATGCAAAAGAGAGGAAAAAAAAAGAGAAGAGGAAAGAAAATAAATGTTGCATATGTACGTGAAAGAGAAGAGAGAGAGAGGAATGATAGAGAAAATAAAAAGAAAAGCAGTAAAATTTGTCAAGAGGGTAGAATGGGAAGAGCATAAAAAGGTGTGCCCTTTGGTAAATAATAAAGTAAGCATGCGTCTTTTGATAAATTCGGAAATCTACATACACCTTTTAGTAAATTGCCGTTCTTTATGGTTGCTTGTGATTCTTGAGTAATTTTTTTAATTGTATTATTTGTGTAGGTGTTTGCAGTGCTTTATAATTTTGCCCATTGAAATTATTTATTTTACTAGATTGTTGTCCACTTGTTTGTTCTTCGTAGTTTGGTTGCAAATTGCACATTTCATTTGTTATAGAATAGCTTGATTAGTATTCTAAGATATAGTTGATTTTCCTTTGATTGCTATGAATTTTTGTGGTTTAACAGTGGGTCTAGGTCTACCACTTGACCTATTGGCCAGACCACTGGACCAGAGACCCAGAGCTTGTCTGATTGTATTTTTGTTCTGTTTTTAATAACTACACATTGACGACTTCTCCAACTATTACCGTGAAGAACAACGACGAGACTAAGCTCAAAAGATTTTTTTCTTCATCTATGACTTTGTTGATGAAGGGGAGTCTTGGCGCAACGGTAAAGTTGTTGCTTTGTGCCTCTTGCAAAAAGTAGGGTAAGGCTGCGTACAATGGATCCTTCCCCGGGACCCAATATAGTGGGAGCTTCGTGCACTGGGCTGTTTTTTTTTTATGACTTTGTTGATGACATGTTTATCTCAACTCGTGTGCCTATTTTCAATCTCCTCTAGTTAAGAAACTTTGCAGTGACACTGATTGAACAATGAGCAGGTATTGCAAAAAATTAGTTTCCATGCTCCGCATACTCTATTAGTATGGAGTATGGACATATGCTTCTTGATTGTCTGGTATTATACAAAGGATTTCCATATTTTCTGTTGCTATTCCCAAGATCAAAACTTTCTTTGTCGCTTTTCTTTGGAATTAACAAATATTTGATGTCAGATTAATTGATAGATATTCTAATGCAGATATCTGTTTATATGTTTTAGTTTACTTTTTTTTAATGGATAATATGGCATAACATTGTTAAGCTTGGCTGATGGGAATGATTGCTAGTCGTAACAGATTGAGGTTTTCTATTATTATGAACACCATGTGTTAGACAAATACGTAATCACATGTGAAAACCCTATGAATTCAATCAATTGCCTGTTGGATGTAGCATTGTGATGCATAAATTGATGCTATGATTATTGGAGCAAACCCGTAGATCAGTGATTAATTTAAACATCGCAAGGTGTAAATTGAAATGGTTTCAATTCAAATGAATAAACTGTTTCACCATCAGAATTGCTCCATGAATCTGTAAGGGTTCCTAATTGGCCTGTTTTGCACTGTTGTTTGATTCTGCATTTTATTTATTTTGGTTGTGTAGAACTGCCAGCTTGTGAAAGCATTGTGGTTTCTCTATCAATCAATATGGCATCTGAATCAAAGGCCAGTGCTGCTCAGAAAGTTGATCCTGTGATTTCTTCCGCTAAGAATTTTGACAAGGTATCACAATTTAAGCGCATGTGCAGAAAGTATCCCTTTATCGGATATGGCCTTCCTCTCATTTCACTAACGGTGTTGGGCTCCATAGGCCTTTCACATCTGCTACAAGGCAGGCAAGAGCTGGCTTTTCATACTTTTGCTTTTTGTTGGGTTCATGAAAAGATTTATAGTTACTAATTGCATAAAGTTCTTCAGCATTTTTTTCCTTCTATGCATTTTGTTAATTTTCTTATTCCCCCCTCTTAATCACATATTAATTTCAGCAAAGATGTGGCAAAGGAAAGAGATGAAATTGAGTGGGAGATCATTGAAACAAAAAAGGCACTCACTCGACTAGGCCCCAAGGATGGCTATGTGCCTAAAAAGATTTCTTTGGAGGAGGAACTCAAGGTAATTGATTATGCTACAAGCTGTAAGTTGTAGTTATTACTACTTTTCATGGGTGATCCTGATTAATATTCAACATACAGGCTTTGCAACAAAAGATTGATATTAACAGTTACGAGTACAAGAGAATCCCCAAACCAAATGAACAGGCAAAGTAAAGTATAGTTAGCATCTTTTCCGGCCGCACAGTTGTTAAGACATCTTGAACTTTAATAAGGAGACTTTCTGTTTCATTCTCGATTCCCAATGTAAATGCCAATATGAAATGGTTATATTATATACCTTCTTGTTCTAGTTATCAATCTTGTAATCAGATATCAATAATTTTGATACTTCAAAGTTCCACTGGAGAACTGCTAGTTCACACACATTCTCGGCAGAGTGTGAAAGTCTAAATATCTAGTGATGTGGATGATCTGCATACACTCTTACTCTCGCATCCTTCATTTTATCTATAGCATAGCTATCATGGACCAAGTGCAGACACATAGGTAACTTTATGGTCCATGGAGTAGGCAGTAGCAGAGCTGGGGCACCACCAACTTGGAAAAGGAAACTACTAGAGGCCAAGGTTGCATGGCTTCTGGGGTTTGAAATAGTGAGTCTTGTGATGAGATGATGGTTTTCCAGCTTTACCATAGTTTTCAACCTTCAGCCAGGTGCAACCACCGGTTAAGAAATGAAGCTAAGACATGGAGGCTGGGGATGTTCCAAATAGGTTCATTTTAAGTATACTATCAACTGGATGAGTTTAGGATTATTGGTTTTATTATTTGCGTATCTATATGTTCAACTTATTGTTGTACTTTTAAACCAGGTGATAATGTGTTTCAGTATCAACTAATTGAAGTTGATGTTTAAATGAATTGATTACAAGTGAAGCAAGTGAAATATGTTGACTTAAGCATTTATAGTAAACAATAAAGCACACAACTCATATCCAGTAGAAAATAATGATGTCAAAGATTGTTTTGTCCCCAAATCCATGTCCCGTGCTTCAGAGTATTCATATTTTAGTGATAACATCTTCTGTAGAGTTCAAATAGTTAGAACACTTCCATTTATTCATCATTAAAAGGGCATTGATTTTTATTTATACTTTACCTAAACAGCTCTACAAAAGGATGCTCATTATAGTTAGTCCATAGGGAAGATTAACAGAATGCTTAAGGTATAACTTTAGATTTTTCATCAATTTGGATCATGTTTTCGTACCTATGGAAGACATGTTTTGATGGATCAGGTAAAGTGATTATCTGTAACATGCAATATAAATTTGTCTATACAAGCTCCATGTATGTATAGGTAATATGGCAACTAAATCAAAGATCAGTGCTTCTCAGAAAGTTGATCCTGTAGTGTCTCCAGCAAAGATTATTGACAAGGCCTCACAAGTATGGGCAGAAGTATCCCTTCATCTGCTATGGCCTTTTGCATCTGATTCCTGGCAGGCAAGAGCACAATTTTTCATACTTTCAGTTTTCCTAGGTCCATGATTTGATTTGTTGTTACAATCTGATAAAGTTCTGTATCATATTTTCGTTTTTTCTTTTCAAGAATTGTTTTTCTTCGTCTATTCATTTGTTAATTTGTATTCCCCTGTATTAATTTCAGGGAAGTGATGACACTGAGTGGGAGATCTTTCAGCAAGAAAAAACACTCGCATCAAATGTGGCTATGTGCCTAGAAAACTTTCTTTGGAGGAACTGAAGGTAATTGATTATGCTACGAACTATTTGTAGTCAGTACTGTTTTCAGCACCATTTTCACTTGAATCTTTGTTAAGACATCTTTAGTGCTTCAATAAGAGGGGCTTATATTTCATTTTGATTCCTGATCTAAATGCCAATACGAAATGGTTATATTTTATACCTTATCATTCTGCATCATTTTTGTAATCAGATACCAATAACACTGATGCTTGAAATTTCGGCTAGGCAACCGCTAGTACTAGTATATAATGATCTGGATGATCTACATGTACTTTGACTCTTGCATCCTTGGTTTTACCTACAAGGCATTTTTTGCTTTATGGTCCATGGAGTAGACAGTAGCAGAACTAGTGAACGCCCAAATTGCAACAGTCAGTGCGGCAGTAGGCACCGGAGAAAAGTGATGTTATGAAGGAACGATGATGCTTCAGCTAGCAGGTTGATAGCCCTTCTACAGTTGTGTTCAATCGTCAAACCAGTGCAACCACCATCAGTGAATAATTGGAGCTAAAACATGGAGGCTGGAGATATTCCAAAATAGGCTTAATATGTGTGCTATCAACCAAGCTAGTTTATAGCATTCCTGTTGAACTTTTGGTTGTACTGATGAGGTGAAATGTGAACTGTTCAGTACCACCCAGAATGAAATTGATGCTTAATTGTAGTGCGAGTATGTGAAACATGATGAAGTATTTGTGGTCTGCAATGAACACAAGATTCAATAGAAAATAACTTGCTCTATATTTCATTTTTCAGCAATTTGGTTCATGCTTAGGGGTATCAATGTTGAATATGTTTCAGTAGCGTTAATAACATGGAATATTTCGATCTAAACCAGTAATTCCTTTCTCAATTAAAGAAAAAGAAAAAGGAAAGAATGCAATAAGGTATATCTTTGAGGTGGCATATTGAACTCCAGAACCTCAATTTTAGCCTCACGTTCCTCAAATAGAGTACCCTTAATGATCATTGGCCAATATCCTTTTTTTTCACATATTTTGAAAAAGTAAGTCTAGATGAGTTCCAAAGCATGTTTTAGGGTCTTGTTGGGACCTTCTTTGGGAGTTTTGTAAAACTAAGGACCTGATTACAACAAGGTCCTGCTGATCTGCTACAAGAACTCTGTATCCCTATCATAGTTCAAGAGAAGTCATTCTTCTTGTGCCTGTACTCAGATCTTTTCGATTTTCATTGAGCAAACAGTACAAATAAACAAAATAGATACAGCAGGGTAAAGCATCACAATTCACAAGGAGATGCATCTGCAGGCCGCTTGTCTTTAAGCTTCATCTGTTCTGGTGGCGGCATGGAAGCTGGTAGAGTTGATTCGTTTGGAGGGGAACAAACTAGTTCTTCAGGAGTCGTACTTCTGGAAGCTGGTCCACCTATTGCCTGCTCTTTATATGTAGGCAGATCAACCCAAGAGAAGGGATTAACTACAGGAGGAAAGAACAAAATCAGGTGTGTGAAAAATGTAGCATCAGATATTTGCTCAAGACAACTAAAATAACACTGAAATGAGAAGGAGAAAAAAACATCCATTACATGACAATCATCCTATGAAAGGATAGTTTTATTCATTTTTGTCACTTTCATATATTAGATCATTTTTTTTGCATTGGATTTTTTTCTTTGCGCGTAGCACACAAGAATTGAATGAAAGAGTGAAGTATTACAACTCACAAGTTGGATTTGTAGGGTGCCCATCTTTAAGCTTCATCTCTTCTGGAGACATAGAAGTTGGCAATATTGATTCATTTAGAGAAGAAACAGCTGCACCACCTAAATTTAGCTCTTTATTTGCAGGAAGTGTAGCCCAAGAAAAGGGATTAACTGCAAAACGCCGAACAAATCAATTTAACAACATAGCATTTGATATTGCTAAACAATTTCAAGAGGATTGAAAACCACAAAAGGCATCCATTACAATCCTAATCATCCTCTTGGATCTGAAATGATGCAGATGGAGAAAAAGAAGGGAAGATAAACAATAGTTATTTCCATTTTAATCACTTTCATACTTGAAATATTTGCTGATGATGTGCTTTTGTAGCAAGAACTTTGTTAAAAACTAAAGAGCATCCTTCAATATGTATGAACATGACCTTCCCATTGCACGTGATGTATGATAACAAAAAACAAAAATAGTAACAACAATAGACTGAAACATAAATACTCACAAGAAGATGCACGTGCAGGATGCTCATTTGTAAGCTTCACCTTTTCTGATGGAGGCAGATCAGTAAGTGGTCTCATATCATTTGGGTAAGAAACAGATTTTTCGGAAGCAGCATTTGGCAAAGCTGGTGCACCTACTAATGATTCTTTATGTGTATGAGCAGCAGGCCAGAACAAGGGATTAACTGCAGAAAGAGACCAATCCATAAAGTGCTACAATGTAGATTCTGAGATTTCTTACAGTAGTTTCTAGGCCGCTGGGCATGAGAAAGAGCCATAACTATGACTATAATCCTCTTCCATCTGACATTGTAAATGGAGAGAAAAGGGAATGATGAAGAATAGCATTTCTTTTTTTGTTATATCACTTTCTTGCTTCAAATTTTATATGCTGATGCCAGTGTTTTTTCACTACAAAAACTTTGCATACTCATGTAAAAGATAACACTCCCTATCATGGATGACATGCAAGTCAAGGAGAAAAAACAGATTGAAGCATTACAGGGTGCATTTGAAGTGAGCTCATTGTTGAGCTTCATTTGTTCAGATGGAGGCATGGCAGTTGGTGTTGATTCATTTGGAGGAGAAGGAATTGTTTTTTCAGGAAAAGTATTTGGCGAAGCTTGTGCACCAACTAATTGCTCTTTATGGGATGGAGCAGCACAAGACAAAGGAATAACTGCAGAAAGAAGACCATATCAGTTGTAATAATTCAGCATTTGAGATTGCTTATTACAATCTCAAGTATTCTGGAAATTATAAGGTAAAAGGATCCATAGAATTAAGATATTGTACAGAGCATAAAAGGCATACATGCCATACCAAAGTTGATGCTTGAATCAGCCAAGACGTTAATTGTGTAAATAGAGAGCCCAAGCAAAATCAAATTTATTAAAAGCTAAGAAAAATTATTAACAATGATATAAAAACTTCTAACATTCAATAATATAGGATTTGAAAAGAATTGTAAAATGGTTTTTTCATTCCATACGGATTTTGATACTGCTAACCACATACCACCATAATTAAGCTTTTCTTTTTTGCAATGTTAAAATACCTACATTTTATAAGCTTCTCCAGTAAAACTCCAGATGTCAAATTCTCCAGACAAATGGTTAGCATAATATGGATGTGGGCAAAAATAGCAAGTTCCATATCAGGTAACTTGAATAAATTAAAATTAAAGGTGAGAAAACAGATTTAATGAAAGGTGTGAGATGTGCAAACTAAAAAATAGACAAGGGAAGAGAGTTGATGAGTAAAAGGAGAAGGTGATTAATGAAGAGAAAAAGATATTCTGCTACCAGTTGGCTGACCATGAAGACATAAAGACAAGAGGTAAGAGAGGTGAAGATAACAAAGAAATTACATTTAATAATGCACTAACTATATACAAAAAATAATAATTACTGCCGTATCATTAGGCGTGTCATTGTGCATTGTATATAAGTCCAAGCAAATATATGTAATAGATTTTCTTAGATATTATTCATGTTTTGAAATCTCGTGCCATGCTTAACGACACAATTGAATCATTCCATTCCAAGAAATTAACAACACCCAATACTAATTATCACGGATAATCTTTGGAGTGTCATCTATATCTATTATGCCAATGAGTATCATATGCGTCAAGATAATTCAATTGATGCCATCTTTTTTTCTAGCCTATCTCTTCAAAATTCTTCAATTGATTATTTAATTATTGATTCAATTTTTAAGAGCAAATAAGTTAAGTGGAAGAAAATTATATGAGCCAAACATATAAAAATGACTTGAAGGGAGTCTTGGCACAACGATAAAGTTGTTGTCGTGTGACCTTGTGGTTACGGGTTCGAGTTGCGGAAATAGCCTCTTGCAATGCAGGTAAGGCTATGCACAATAGACCCAATATGATCTGACCCTTCCTCGAGACCCCGCTTTCGATAGAACTTCATGCACCATTGCCCCTTTAAACATATAAAAATGACTTAACCATTAATACTCGATATGCAATCTCTTTAGATGATGAAGACTTTCATTCCGTGTATTTCTCAAAAGAAATTATCAGAACATCCTTATAAATTAGGATTCAGTTTACAAACTTAAGCTCTCATTGTGCAATACTTGGAGCAACCACCCACTCATTGTGCAATAATGAGTTGCCTTGTGTGTTATTGGGCTATTTATATTACTCAATGCACAGTTTGCAAATCATTCTGTCTACATGGTCAAAACATATAAATTCCTGACTAACCGACACATAAGATGGGTCGAGAGGCAGTCTTCTTCCACAAGGATCCAATAAACCACAAGTAATATAAGGCAAGATTTCTTCTATAATGCTCTAGCTTCATCGAGGTGAGATGAGGTGATGTAAAGCTCCTGATAGTAGTTGAGGATTCTTTTGTGACGCTTCAATTCTAGCATAAAGAGGCAAGGAGGCAACATAAAGCACCAATTAAGTCCTTGATTCCTCCCTCCCTCTAGATTAGTGCCCACCAACACCATATGCCAACATGCTAACACAAGTTGTTTCTATAATGGACCGATAGTGGGATGTAAGTGAGTCGAGCGTGATTGCATACAATCATATTCATTTTCTTATTAATCTTGTTCAAGCTTATTTGTTAAGAATCTTATCAATCTCGAGCATAGCTCTAGATTTTTATTGAACTTGACCAAAGACATTATTGTCCTTGTAATTTAGTTAAAAAATTACTCTAAAAATGAATTATATATTATCTTCTCATTTTTAACATATTATAGATAATTGAAACCGTAAAAATTTATAGAGTATATATCTTTATATATATTTGAAATAAAAAAAACAAACAAATAATAAAATCTTAATTGAAATTTAGATAAGTTAAATTATTCACAAGCTTTGTTTACAAACATTAATGAGTCAAGGAAATTAGCATTTGAGCATGTTTATCAAAAATGAGCTCTCATCAAGCCGGATATAGAGCTTGTTTAAGAATAAGTTGTTCATCTATAACACTAGGGACTGATAGTCTAATGTAGAATGATAATTTAAACCATGATTAAATAAACTAAAATTTAAACCAATTATATTTTTTGATATGATATTCTAGTTAGGGTTTAATTGGTATTATTTAATAAAATGAAAACAGTCTCAATTTTTACTCCTATTTCCAAATACAATAGAGCAAATTAATTATTTAGTTGAACCTTAAGGACTTTTGTTTTGGTAATTAAAAATGGATATCAATATTGTATTAATTTTCTTATGGTAAGTTTTCTATTTTTTTTCAAATGTTCCACTAACACTAGTGATAAAATTTCTTGTTTTTATAAACAATCTTGTACCCACTTAAAAGAAGTCCTTAATCCACCAATGATTACAACAAATTCTATTCGCTCACCTTCTTCAACTTCAAGGGGCCTTTGAAGCAGAAGATCACTGCCATCAGAAGGGTTCATAAAACGTATAGGGCGTTTCCTGACATAGTTCTCCTGGAGAGGCCTTGGGGCCTGAAATGAAAACTGAGAGAGAGTTACCCCTTGTCTAGCATACTCTGGATGCTCAAGCAAATACCTACAAGGTTCATGAATTATGAATTCCAAGAATTAAATAAATTAATCAAGCATGAAGAAGCAACATATGACATAAACAATGACATCAATTCTACTGTCACCATATATCACAAAAATAAACAATGGCATCCAATTCTATTGTCACTGCACGTCACACTGAACAGTCCTGAATCACCAAGATCAATGTTAGTTGCAAATCATACTAGTTAGTAATCTTCTATTAGCTCTTTGTTTGAGCAACGAAGATGCATGCACAGATATAGACCAACCAACATACAGGCACATATACAAAGAAAGAGAGTAATCAGAAAAACATGTAAAGAACATAGAACACAGATTGCACCTTTGAACTTCAACCATGGACCGCAACTTTTTTCCAGATGGAGCAGTATAATACCTGCAGAAAGAAAGCCCATAAAGCAAATCAACATTTGGCACCTTGAAGTTGGTTAAAATACATGACTTGGATGACTATATCTCAGACCAATCAAGATTACAGGAGCAGTTTTACTTCTTAAAATCAAAATTTTGCGTACAAGTCTTTTGGAAAAGGTAAAAAAAATAGCTAAGCCTGAAAAACTATAACAAACTGATTAGAAGAAAGGCCCCATCTGCAACTATGATATTTTCAAGATGTGAAAAATAAATGTATTGTTTAAGGAACAGCCAGTCCTTTTTATCCTTGATGGATTATTTGGAGAAAACAAAGGAGAGGAAGAAGTGAAAAATCCAAAGACATACACATCTGCAAATTTTGTGCCCCCTTCGCCTCTGATTCTAAGCAATCTTTCCCAACCTGAAGGGGGCTGAGCTATGTTTGGTTTATCAATTGCCCAGACTCTACTGCCATCCTGAGATATGTCTTCAGGATCTTCACATCGAATAGTAGGGCGCCATTCTCGAGCATGTTCGCATACAAAATACTCTTCCAATATTTTTTCACGAATCTGTTCATATTTTTCTTTTGTTGGAATTATCCTCCATTTGAAACATGAAGCGCATTGGACAGTGAATGTTCCAATTGCTGAATAGGTACGATTGGAAGGATTTGGTGCCAAGAAGTTCCTAAAGGTAGGAGTATAATTCTCAATGTGATTAGTAACTGCAGGAGTGTCATTACTCATACCACTTGTACCAGGATCATAAAGAACCAGTTCTTTTGAATGACCTTCAATAGAAGGATTGCCAGAATACATTGGATCGCCATCAATCATATGAAGTGACCTTTTTTTACCCCTGTCTGAAAACTCTGGGGATCTGTGTCTGAGGGAAGTATCTTCTAGATGTGACTGCATATTAGTTGACACCTTCAAAACCTGCTTTACAAGAACACTGATCAATAGGATTGGATATATTTGATCTTGTACTCAAAACAGTTGAGCTAAACGTGATTTACTAACATGCACATATAACATATAACAACATCAAAAGCAGTAATTACTCATATCTTAAACACTCTATCTCCTTTTTGGTGCCAAACTTGTACTTCATTTGAACATGGTAAACTACATGATGAAACTTGACACGTATTGTCTATTGCCATAGTACTTTTGATGTTAGAAGTTAGATAGGAACAGCCAACTGCACAATCCCCAACATTTATATAAGTCCCACAATTCCTACCACATATATTAAATATCATACGTTCTAAAATACAGCCAAGTACCTAAGCAATTACAGATTAGGAAAAAAAAAAAAAAAAAAAAAACTGTTAAAGGAATAAGATTATCTTATATGCATAGATTAATCCTCAATATGCTTTTGATATTTTCGCATTGATATATTTTCATTTAGAATATTAATACATACTCATCTTCTTTCATGATAAGATGAAATCCCTATAAAAATAGTGTAGCGTGTATGATAAGTTATACATTGACTAAAGTGTTATTCCTCAATCATCTTATTTTACACGGTATCAGAGCCATCATTGATCCTTGTCTAATCCTCTTGAGAGTAGGCATCAAGGGAAGATTTCAAGCATGGTCTCGCCTCCCTCTTGTACCTATTATTCTTCCCTCCTAGCTTTCACCTCTTTATCAAGTTGCCTTGCCTACCTCGTTATCCTCCGAGTCTTCATTTCTAGTCCCTACTACATTGAAGTCAAGATACTCGTGAATAAGATTCTCACCAACACTCAATTCCACAGATCACTCCAATCCACAAACTTTTCTCTGATTTGTTTTCATATTTTCTTAATAAGCTCTAGGTGACTTACTAGATCAGTCACAATAAAGCACAAACCTGAAGTTAATTGCATCATCATATCTCTCAAGCTTAAGAATCCTATGGGACGCTTCAATCATCTTATTATTTTTCCAATTGTAAGAAACATGGATTTGTCAACCTTGTGGGTTGCTTGATTTGGCGTTATGAGGTAAACCAAAATTCATGGACGTATTGTCAATATGCCATTGTCCTGAAGTTGGTTCAGATAATCCTAAGTTAGGTGTGCCATTCAATTTGACACCAATAATCATGAAACATTTGCTCATCTGATAATGTTCTTTTGGTTGGGTGCAAACTAAAGATAGTTGTAGTACCTTCAGTTTAATAGGTATTAAAGGAAAGATATTATCTCATAATCCTCGATGCATTTTTATATTTTTTTCCCATTCGCATTAATGTGTTTCCATTTAGAATGTTCACACATATGTATTTCCTTTTATGATAAACCACAAATATAAATAGTGTAGCATGTATGATTAGTTATACATTAACTAAAGAGTTATTCCCCAATCATCTAATTTATAAAAGCATCAAGCAGCAATCATGGCACCAGAAGACACTGTTGCTAGTAAGGGAAAAATCTCTAGCTCACTAATGTTGTAAACATCTAAATAAAGAAGGAAAGAAAGATCAACTAAGAGGACTATTAAAAATAAATATTGAAGATTATGGTTTTCAAATATTTCAGAATGCAACATAAAGGGCAGCCCGGTGCACGAAGCTCCCACCATACGGGGTCCCAAGGAAGGATCCATTGTACGCAGCCTTACCCTGCTTTTTGCAAGAGGCTGTTTCCAGGATTCGAACTCGTGCCATTTTGGTCACATGGCAACAACTTTACCGTTGCGCTCCCCTTCTAAAAATGTAACATAATATTGAAGATTATGGTTTTCAAATATTTCAGAATGCAACATCCCGTCAGATATTTGTAAGATGAAAACTCTTGGAAAGATGTATTTCCTACTACTATATGTGAAGGATCTCTGATTTCACAATTCATCTATCCATCTTAGTTTGTTTTTCCTAGTACGAAATTCCAATTTCCATTTTTACAATAGCATATTAGCTAGTTCTTTATTTTTCATCTCAACTCCACAACAGTTACTTATGTACATAAATTTCAAACTTTTTTTGACTTTGTTGAACAAATAAGGATATATTGAAATTGTTAACTCATGTGCCTTATCTACTATAACCAGATCATGGCATTAACATCTATCTTGATTTGCTCTAAAGGTTGATTAGCAAGAGGCGCCAAGTAGCTTGGATCATCAAACATATTTGCAGTTAAAGCAACTATTCTCTTGTGCCTTAACCCTAAATTCCCATTTATGGAAGGAGTAAAATAGCCTTAAATTACCTTATACAACTGAGAAAAGAAAAACAACATTCATCCTGTTGACATACGATTTGTATTTAGCAGTCTAACGCAATCGATTGGTTCTTATGGCAATGTTACAAACTCGCCCCAAGTTCGCCAAAGTCTCAGTATCCATATGCATTAAGTATCATTTCCATGTTTACCATAGAACGCACATAAACATAATAAATGCCAAGATAGAAATTTTTTAAGGCGCAAATCAACTAATCGATAATAAAGGCATAAAATTTCAGCGAACAGCAACGAGGAATCTATTCAGATGCAGCAGAAACATTCCAAAATCGTTATTTTTCTTCCAAATAAAAAGAAAAAACCCCGAAGAAATCTCATCCAGTTGTTTCACGAAAGATTCAGATTTAGAAACCTATGAATCGCCTGATGTTTCCAAACCACAGAGGCCTCAGTTACTCCTCGCCCCGGGAAACAATCCCAGTTTTTCACGGAGAGAGAGAGAGAGACTATGCGAGAGAGAATAAGATTAAGATCTACCCGCCGATCCGGCGATCCCAAATTCTTCTCCCCTTTCTTTTTTGTTTCCTTTAGCGGCTCGTGCTCGCTCTATTAGGCAACCAAATCCCGAAATGACACTGCAGAAGAGGGGATGGATGAGCGTTCTTCACGAGGAACGATACTTCAATTGTTTACCTGGCTCGTGATTGGTTGTCATGGGTCATCATAAAAGGAACCATATTTCTTCGAAGCATCAAGCCGGTAGACTAAAGAGTGAACAATGGCCTTAGGCAAATACGCAAAGGTCAACCATATCCGTACAGTCTGATTTGACTGGAAAAGGGTCGAGCTGTATCAGCTCAAGTATAAATTAGCGATCTCCCAATCTAAGTCATGCGCGGGCATGAGCCAACTCGAACTCATAAGATTTTTTTTTAAAAAAAAATTGAAATTTCAATTTTCAAATTCTCCATAGAATTAATCAAAATCAAGAACTTCCATATGTCATCTGTTGGTGAGTTGTTTTTCTTTCCTTGTTTAGATATAATTCCGACTGAGTACACATGAATTCTAGCACAAACGCGTGAATTGATGAACAGTAGCACTCTTGCAATTCAATGAGAGGCAGAAAAATTGACCCTCTTAATTCAAGAAGATGCCCTAATTGGGAAAGTGAAATCACGGCAAATGAATGGTCTAAAGTCAGAATTTTTATAAGCACAAAATGATCTTCTATAGGAATGGACGACAATTTTATCTTGGTCTTAGTGAGATAAAATTCAAGAAGAAAAAGGAAGAAGAAGTTCAAACCCTCTTAATTCAAGAAGATGTCTTAATTGGGAAAGCTTCTTACCTTATATACTAAGTTCATCCTATAGGGACTATCCACATAAAGTTTATACATCATTAACAACTCATTAATATTAATAAATTAGATTAACGGATCTATACATTGAATCCACATTCAATAATTCAAACCCCCTTCATGCTACAAGTATTAGATCATTTAATTGGAGTTTAGTTTTTTAATGATAATTAGTTGTGTATGTGTATTAATCAAGTATAAGCTCATCTTATGGAAATTAAGCCCACTCATGTAGACTTAATCGGATTGGGTCCACCTATGTGGATTTAATCTTTCAATTTACCATTTGGGCTATACTTGATCTCTTATACACCACACAACCTCTTAGTTGAACTCAACATGTCAAAATTTTATGGGTTAAATATCTCTTTAAACAATCTGGTCTATTAAATTAATTAGTATATGACTAAAGAAGTTATAACTACTATAACTGTAATAAGACATAACAGTAATTACAGTATTAATATCATTAACGATATAGATCAAATGTGGATATGTAGTATAAAAATGACATGAAATATGATTAATAAGTATTCATTTTCAATAAGTCATCTTTATAATCCACACAAGATCCAAATCATATTTCTCAAAATCTTATGTTAAACCGCAATGATAAATCACAATTCATCCTTATGACTCATATTTACAAAACTACATGCAAAACCGCAATAGCAAATAGACTCTCACATCATATTTACAAAATTATATGCAAACACACAACAATAAATTATGATGTTGGTGCAATTAGCATTGATAGTCAAATTCAAGTTTTGATTAATGATAAATATTTTAAAGTTAGAGATTATATTTTCTAACTTGTTTACCAAGTGAGCAAAACTAGAAGACTTGATGGGACTTGACACCTAGCCAAAGTCCAGTTAGGTTGGCAGGAAGATCAGATAAGTTGGTATCTAGCAGAAAGTATAGTTGGGTCTGCGGGACTTGATAATTGGCTGAAGTTCAAATGGGGCATCTGACAGAAAGACCTAGTGAGTCAGGAGATCAAGGTTGAGTAAGTCTGCAATGTTAAGTAAGGTAAAAATCTGAGGAGAGATTCAGTAAGGACGCGTTTTCGGTTAAGGGAACAATAAGCTTCAGTTCGACCTAGAATTTTAAAGAAATCTAAAGTCATGACTGGGCAGTCCTGAGAATATGAAAACATTTATTTATCATGTTATTGTCAGTTTTCATAACCCTGTGGTGAAAGAAATCAAAGCTTAAAGTTGATTGGAAAAAGGAGATTTGGGCACCCCAGAAAGGTCCAGGCGCCCAGAGGCGTGGGCGCCTCTAGTGGGTCCAAGAGCGTGGGTTGAGCCAAACCCAACCACGCATGCAGTTGAGTTGGTATGCTTCGATTGGCAAGCACACACCAGCATGGGGCTGGTCCAGGTGCTCGGGAATGGATAGAGTATATCGGATATAGTTTTACCCAGTTGCAACCACGTCAACGGTCCAGGGATCCGGGTGGTTCAGGCGCCTAAAGTTGGATAACTCATGTTGGTACAATCGACCTCTAGGGTTTCGATGTTTGACAATATACCTAAGTCTGGTCAGTTTGACCAAGGGTTGATTCAAACAGGACTTGATATTTGGAAGAGAGAAGTCTAGTCAGGGCTAGATAACTAGCAAAGAGAAGTCCTAGCTGGATGTTAGGCAAAATGGAAGTCCTGGTGAGTCAAGCCAGGCCTTAGTGAGTGAAGCTAGGTAGTGAAAGTCCTGGTGAATGAAATCAGACCCTAGTGAGTGAAGCTAGGTGGTGGAAATCCTAGTGAGTGAAGTCGGGCCCTAGCGAGTGAAGCCGGGCCCTAGCGAATGAAGCTAGATCGAGGAAGTTCTGGTGAGTGAAGCCAGGCCCTAGCGAGTAAAGCTAGGTGGAGGAAGTCCTGGTGAGTGAAGCTAAGTAATGGAAGTCCTAGTGAGTGAAGCTAGGTAACCCTAGGGGGAGATAAATCCTAGGTTATACTTGAATTCTGTTAACACTATTTTACCTTACCATTTTATCTATTGTGCTAACTCAATGTTGCAAGGAAGTTCATCTAGGTTGACGGGATGACCGGATAACTGACACAAAATCCAGACAGGTCGACGGGCTGACCGGATGTCTAGCGGGTAAGTTAAGGTAAATCACTGGAGGGGAGTGAATTGGTGAGGACGCGTTCCCCATTCGAGAGAACAGTAGGTGTCGATCCAACTTAGAACCATTTCGGGAATCTAAGTTGAGATCGTGACTAGATTCCGGTTTCGGTGAGACGGAATCTAATTACTACTCTAATTGACTATAATTGTGCTAACACTTGGTTTTGCAGGGTAGTATTATTTATTTTGCCTTGGACTAACATTTTCTTGTAGGAAAACAAGTGTATGGAAAATGGTGGTCCGGGGGCTTGGAAGGGATCCGGGCGCCCGGAAGGCAAAAGTCTATCTCATCGCAAACGTGGAGCGTGCTGATTGACCAGTCGATGTCACAGTCCGAGCACCCGGAAGGGATCGGGGCGCCTAGAGCACTCCTGTAAAAGGAGCCTTCCTCCAGAGCTACTCACAACAACTTCTTCTACGACTGCTCTATTGCGCTCTGCTCCTGCGACGCTGCGAGGCTCCTCCGACAACCTGCGATTCAACTTCTTTTTCTGTATTGTTGGTATTGTTTTAATTATTCTTGTACTTAAGTTTGTAATATCTTACGAATTATTAGTGATTGCCCAAAAAAAAACACTCGACGAGTGCAGACCTTAGCGTAGACTCGACGAAGGATCCAAACCAAGTAAAATTGATTTGTGTTAGCGTTGTGCCTTTTATTTTTTCGCTGCGTACTCGGTTTAATAACGATTTTTTTTAACGATCGCTATTCACCCCCCCTCTAGCGAACTATACAATCCAACAAGTGATATCAGAGCAGGTATCGCTCTGAATTAGTACAATCACCAATCGAGCAAGGGAGGTTCTTTTTAAAAGAAAAATAAATATCGTTTGTGTTTACTTTTCAGAGCAGGTATCCCTTTTGTTTTTTCCCTCCAAAATTACTTTTCAAAAATTTATTGTTATCTTTTAACCGTTGGTTAGTATTAGCAAAATATCGCATTTACCCAAATTTGAAATAATATTTTTTATTAATATTTTTTTTGAAATTAGTGAAATACTATATTTTTTCTCCAGCACTGCTAATCCAAGACCAAGTTTTGACACCTCTTTTTAATTTTCTATCATTAGTGCTTAAATGGCTCAAGTCGAAGGATGAAGCATTCACGAACCACCTCCATATGAGATGTACAAGAGACATGAATTCATTCTGTGGAAGATGCAGATGGAAACTTTTATCCTCATGAACGACTTCGATGGTGGCATGGCACCGAGAAGATCAACACAAAACTCGGAAGCAAACCAAAAGGTAATAAAGTTAGTTTCAGATTTATTACCTGACAAAGTTACTTGCAGGATAGGAAAGGTCAAGGATGCCCACAAGTTTTGGACCTGCCTGACCAACCTTCACGATGAGCCATTGGAGTTAGACGATCAAGTCAAAATCGAATCCAAACTCGAGTCAAATCCAACGGAAGAGCCTACCGAATTAGGAGATGCGCTTGAGGTTAGTATAATTTACAAAAACACCCTTATGAGTAGTAGTTTAGATCATCTACATGCTAATCTAGATAAGTATGAAATTATCTCAAGTATGGTACATGATAATCTAAATTTACATGATTCAAATTCAAAACCACAAAATAAGCAAGATTCTGATCAAGTCAATCAAGACCTTGATCAAATCAGCATCAACCTTCACTTAGTCAAATAGAACAATGACCAAATCAATTCAAATAATTCAAAAAATCTAAAATTAAGTAAAAATTCAAAAATAATTAATTCAACCATTAAAATAAATTCGAATTTAAATTAAAAATGAGAAAATAGATTTAGATAAAATCAATAAATACCTTAATAAAGTATTTAATAACCTAGACAATATCAATCTAGAAAATTCTATCCAAAACCAAGATAATTTAATTAACAAAAGATTAAATTTTAAAGATAAAACTAATCTAATAAATTTAACTAATAATATAAACTTAAAAGACAAAGAAAAGGATAAATTCAAATATTTCAATAAAACTAAAATCGAATTTAATAAATTCAAAATTAAACACTAAAGAAAATTCAAAATTAAATATTAAAGAAAATTTAAAATTAATAGTTAATAAAATAAAACCAAAACTGAATTTAATAAATTCAAAATTAAACATTAAAGAAAATTTAAAATTAAATATTAAAGAAAATTTGAAATTAACAGTTAATAAAAAATTAAGAGATAAACTTTTAAAGAATTCAAATTTAAAAACTAATAAAAACTTAAATATTAAAAATCTTAACTTAATAAAATTAAAATTGAAAGAAAAATTTAAATATTAATGATCCGGGGATGACCAAGGAAGGACTCAGGAGGGCCCATCTCCGAGGAAGCTCGGGGCTTCGGTAGGCGTCAAGGTCAAGGGGGTCAACTCATTGACCAGCCGACCGGAAAGTTCCCCATCGTCGATCAGCCGATAGGGTTCGGTGAGAGACGGTCGAGCTTGCAGCGCACAAAGGCAAATGATACTCTAGCTGATCAGCCTCGGCACACCAACCGAACCAATCGAGGAGAGCCCGGTTAGACTAGTAGCCGACAAACAGGAACAGTAGGGGTGCGTGCCTACATCCTTTTGGGAGTTAGTACTGCCGATGAGCGACGTAGATGGACAGAAAATCGACCGGCAAGATAGAGAATTGTACGGGAGAAGCTTCCGCCGCCTATGCAGAGATATGCTCGCCCCGTTATGGTAAGGTGTCAGGGACACCTTCTCGCTGCTAGCTTTTGGGGAAAGTTTGGGGAAGCGTGTCCACTCGGGAAGTGTGCAATCCACCCGTCGAGGCTCTATATAAGAAGGGAGATCGCCTTCCGCGGAGGTACGCAGAAAATGTCTCTTGAAGCCACTATTCATCACTTCCTTTCTTTGTTTGCCGGTGTGTGACTTGAGCGTCGGAGGGTCGTCACTGGGAACCCCCCTCCGAGGAAGCTCAGGGCTTCGGTAGGCGTCAAGGTCAGGGGGGTCAACTCATTGACCAGCCGATCAGAAAGCTCCCCATCGCCGATCGACTGATAGGGTTCGGTGAGAGACGATCGAGCTTGCAGCACACAAAGGCAAATGATACTCTAGCCGATCAGCCTCGGTACACCAACCGAACTAATCGAAGAGAGCCCGGTCAGACTAGTAGCCAACAAACAGGAACAGTAGGGGCGCGTGCCTACATCCTTTTGGGAGTTAGTACTGCCGACGAGCGACGTATAGATGGACAGAAAATCGACCGGCAAGATAGAGAATCGTACGGGAGAACCTTCCGCCGCCTATGCAGAGATATGCTCGCCTCGTTATGGTAAGGTGTCAGGGACACCTTCTTGATGCTAGCTTTTGGGGAAAGTTTGGGGAAGCGCGTTCACTCGGGAAGTGTGCAATCCACCCGTCGAGGCTCTATATAAGAAGGGAGATCGCCTTCCGCGGAGGTACGCAAAAAACGTCTCTTGAAGCCACTATTCATCACTTCCTTTCTTTGCTTGCCGGTGTGTGACTTGAGCATCGGAGGCCCGTCGTCGGGAACCCCCTCCCGGCTTGGTACTAACGACTTATGGTTGCAAGATATAGGATCATCGGTGTAGACGAAGAGCCACCTCAGCGTTAGTTCCCGATTGCCATCTTCTTGACTTCGGGGCAGGATCAAATTGGCGTCGTATGTGGGAAATTCAACCTGAACCTGGGAGAAGAAGATGGAAGAAACCGGACAACCTACGATCGTGATGCTGACGACAGAAGAATTAGAAAAGTTTATCCATGTCGGGGTGGCGAGGGCGATGGAGCAGCAGCAACGAGTTTTGGCCGAACGACCGGAACAAGAGCCAACCATCTCAGGATCTGGCCAACCTGGAGAATAGGGTCTCGAAACTGAACCCATGGCCGACCAGGAAATCGGCAAAAAGTCTGACACGTTCGGACCAGCGCCCAACGCGTCGATCCCCTTTCACCGAGCATTGTTCCAGACACCCTCGGAGGAAGGAGGCCGAGCCCATCGAGATTGGGGCTCCTCGTCAGATGAGGCACCCGAAAGGGATGTCAGGAAGGGGAAAGCCCCACGAGATGACGATTCGCCCGAATGGGTTATCAATCAATTCTCGCGAGGAATTATGGAGGATACCTTACCTCGCCATTACACCCCATTGGCGATCGGGGAGTACAATGGGAGTGCTGACCTGGACGACCACTTGGCCAAGTTTGACAACGCCACCACATTGCACCAATACACCGATGGGGTGAAGTGCAGGGTCTTCTTGACAACCTTATCGGGGCTTGCTCAGCGATGGTTCACCAGGCTGCCGATCGGGTCCATCCGTAGCTTCAAGGATTTTCGGGCTGCCTTCCTGCACCATTTTACGAGCAACCGCCGACATCAGAAGACGAGCGTCAACTTGTTCTCGCTGAAGCAAGGTCCTCGAGAAATGCTCAGGACCTATATCCAGTGCTTTAACCAGGTGGCGATGGATATACCAACAGTCTCCCTGGAGGTATTAGTGAACGCTTTCACCCAGGGACTCATAGAAGGCGAATTCTTTTGGTCACTCATCCGCAGACCACCATGAGATTTCAACCATTTGCAGAAGAAGGTCACGGAATATATCAACATAGAAGAAGCACAGGCGACCCGCAGAAAAGAAGCACCCGTCGAGCCCCACGCATCGTCCGAACGAAGGGTGCCCAGCAACCACCAATCCCCGCGTGGACCCCGGGCCACGGGAGTACAACAGTATCCCGAGCCTAGGACGCATGCAGTACATGTGGAGGCCAATCTGCAGAAGAAGAGCAAAAAATGGACCTTAATGTTTTGTAAATTCCACCAGTCAGGAACGCACAACACCTGGGAGTGTCGTGGTGATCCTAATGTGCACCGACCAAAGCGGAGGGAATACCGACACCGGTCGCCCACCCCAGAGCAACATCCCGAACGTAGAACCAAGCAAACGACCGATGGTCGGAAGGCGTGCGACCAACAAGGGCATCATCGGCGAGACCGTAGCCCTACTCACATTTCCACTGATTGGGATAAGCACCCTACACGGGAGGAGGAAAATAGGAGAAACACCTCCCGTGAAGAAATCGAAATGATCTCAGGTGGCTCGACCGGAGGAGACTCCAATCGAGCTCGGAAGAGTCACACACGACAATTATCAATATATGCGGTGGGCTGCAGCAAGGAGAAGACAGAAGAGCCAGAAATCAGTTTCGGCCTCAAGGACTTGGAGGGAGTGGAGGTCTCTCATGATGATGCGCTGATCATCAAGGCAGTAATCGTCAACTACACCATCCGTCGGACTTTCGTCAACACAGGAAGTTCGGTAAATATTATTTTTAAGCAAGCATTTGATTTGTTACAAATTGATCAGGCCAAACTCTTGCCCATGGTGACTCCGCTATACGATTTCACTGGCAACGAAGTCTTGTCAATCGGATAAGCAAGGCTAGCCATCTCGCTCGGAGAAGAGCCACTGGTTAGGACGCACACCACGAATTTCATTGTGGTAGATGCGCCCTCAGCATACAACGTGATATTAGGTCGATCGACCCTCAATGAGTTTCAGGCGGTAGTGTCAACCTACTGTCAAAAAATTAAATTCCCTGTCGGGAAGCTGATGGGGCGAGGTCCGAGGGGACCAGGTGGCGGCCCGGCGTTGCTACGTTCAAATGGTCAAGGAAGAAGCTAGAGTCGCCAAGAAATGCCCACGGATGGAAGTGAACGTCATCGGGGAAAAGCCTCCCACGCTGGTGTACGACGACAAGGAGGAAATACAGATACACCGGAGTCGATCAGAAGCTATTACTTTCATAGCCTCCAATCTGCCATATCAGCAAAAGGAGGAGCTGATCGACTGCTTGCGATGGAACCACGACGTATTCGCTTGGTCGACGCACGAGCTGCCTGGAGTCGACCCGAGCGTGGCATTGCATGATCTGCACGTTCGGCCAGACGCTTGACCAGTCAAGCAAATTAAGGAAGCGCGACTTCAGCGCCGAGCAGGATTTGATCATCCGCGCCGAAGTTGACAAGCTGCTAGTGGCCGGACACATCAGGGAGATTCAATTTCCGACCTGGCTCGCCAACGTAGTGTTAAGAGCGGGCATTTTTTGGGCTACATTGTCACCGAGCGAGGAATTGCGGCGAACCCCGACAAAGTAAAGGCAATCCAGGACATGCCACTGCCCTGCAATCTGAAAGAAGTACATAGGCTGACTGAAAGAATCACGACCCTATCAAAGTTCATCTCCCGATTGTCCGACCGAAGTCTGTCATTCTTTAAGATATTACGACGAGCGACCAAGTTCCAATGGGACAATGAGTGTGATCAGGCCTTCGAGGAGCTCAAACAATATCTCAGGTCCCTGTCCATTCTGGCCAAACCAACTGTCGGGGAGCCGCTTTGGATTTATCTATCATCCACCGAGTATGCGATTGGATCGGCGTTAGTCAAGCAAGAAGGGGGAGAACAGCAACCGGTGTATTTTTTGAGCCACATATTGAAAGATGCTGAATCTCGCTACACTAGTCTCGAAAAGCTCGCTTATGCGTTGATCCTAGTCGCTCGAAGGCTCCGACCTTATTTCCTGGCCCACACCATAATTGTGATGACCAACAGCGCCTTGGGCTGAGTTCTGCTCAACCCCGAAGCCTCCGACCGGCTAATCAAATGGACCACTGAGCTCAGTAAATTTGACATCTAGTATCAACCTCGGTCTGCCATAAAAGCACATGCCTTGGCAGACTTTGTTGCGGAAGTACAAAATCCGGAACCTGAGTCCTCATGGAGGGTGTACGTGGATGGTGTTGGATCGTTAGTTTCGCTAGAGGGGGTGAATAGCGAATAAAAAATCGAAAGCTAGTACGTGTTAGGACCGATGATCGCGGCTAGAGAGGCGGGTGTGAATAGCCGCCCCAAATTCTTTCGTTTTCTTCCTACGATTAGGGTTAGCGCAGCGGAAATAACTAAATAGAAACGAAAAAGGAGAAGCAAACCTCAACACGAAGATGTAACGAGGTTCGGAGATGATACTCCTACTCCTCGGCGTGTCCATAAGGTGGACGAGCCCTATCAATCCGTCGGTGGATGAGTCCCCGGAGAACTGGCTAATAAATACTCCTTGTGGGTGGAGAAACCTCGCCACAATATCTTTGCAACAGCAATAAGGAGTACAACAGAAGAGAAAGCAAACAAGAACAATCGAAATGTAAAACCCTTTGCTTGCCTTCTCGTTGTCGACTGGAATCCTGATGAAGCAGCAACTTCTCGGATCCAAGCTTAGCTAGAAAACCAGCAGGGAAGCTCACGCGAAGCTTCAAGAACAAGGAGCTCAACAAAGCTCAGTAAGTACAGAAGGAACCAGGAAGAAGAAGAGAGAACTGCCACTGTAGCCCTTGAACTCCTTTTATAACCTGCACTCATCTGCGAAGAACAGAAGACAGAAGACTAGCCGTTGTGAGTCAACGGCTAGGGCTGGACCGATCAGAACATCTCCTGATCGGTCCAGAAAGACCCTGATCGGTCCTGGGGACCGATCAGAGCTTCCTCTGATCGGTCCAGGGACCGATCAGCATGCTTTTCTCCCGAACTTCTTGCTTCTTGCCTTCTGATCGTTGTTTCCTGATCGGTCTGCAGACCGATCAGATAACACTCAGTAGGCTACTGTTTGGTTACTGATCGGTCACCAGACCGATCCAGATGCCCAGTGTATCACTGGATCGATCCACTGATCGATCAAGAGCTTGGTTTTTGCCCAAACCAAGTCTCAAACCTTCCAAACCAACATCCGGTCAACCTTGACCTGTTGGTACATCATGCTTAGCATCCGGTCACTCCCTTGACCTGCTAAGACTCCCCACCAAGTGTTTGGTCAATCCCTTGAACCACTTGGACTTTTCTCTTCGTGTCAAGTATCCGGTCACTCCCTTGACCTACTTGACCTTCTCAACATCAGATGTCCGATCACCCTTGATCCATCTGGATTTTCCCTTGCCCGGCTTCACTCACCAGGACTTTCCAACTGCCTGGCTTCACTCACCAGGACTTTCCAACTGCCTGGCTTCACTCACCAGGACTTTCCCACTGCCTGGCTTCACTCACCAGGACTTTCACCGTCTGCCTGGCTTCACTCACCAGGACTTTCACCGTCCGGTCCAGAGAACGAGCTCCCGAGCCCTCTCTGACCACAATCCGGAGAACGAACTACCGAGCCCTCTCCGACTTCCCATGTGCCAAGCTTTCATACATGGACTTCTCCGTGCCAAGTCACCATACTTGGACTTTTCCCGTGCCAAGCTCCCTGCTTGGACTTTTCACCACGCCAAACTCCCTGCTTGGACTTTTCCCGTGCCAAGCTCCCTGCTTGGACTTTTCCGAGTCAGGTCAACTCACCTCGGGTCAACCAGGTCAACCTTGACCACGGGTTGCACCCACAATCTCCCAAGCTTGTTCTCGTCAAACATCAAAATACAACTCGAGTCAAGTCAACTCGAGTCTGGTCAACCAGGTCAACCTTGACCTAAGGTTGCACCAACAATCTCCCATCATGTTCTCGTCAAACATCAAAATACAACTCGAGTCAGGTCAACCAGGTCAACCTTGACCTAAGGTTGCACCAACAATCTCCCCCTTTTTGATGTTTGACAAAACCCATAATCAAACTCATAATCAAGTTAGGTTAACCCGATAACCTAACTTAGGTTTTCCAATGTTCTTCCCTGAACATTCTCTATTCTCCTCAAACCTACACTCTCCCCCTTTTTGACACACATCAAAAAGAGTGAATCAAGGTCAAGAGTTTCTTTCTAATGAAAGTCTCATACCTTTCATTGAAACTCTTAATTTCCCCCTTGATACTACGGTCAACAATTAACTTAGTGATAATCCCATATCACTAAAGTCTTTAGCAGTAAAAACTCCCCTTAAAAGTCAACTCCCCCTAAAGGTTAACTCCCCCTTGACCATTGCACCAACAATGTCTTGGAGAGTTTCAACCCTTTAGAAATCCAAAACACCACTTCCATAGCCGCAATTTCAGACAAACAGTCGAAATTCAGCAACTTGGCACGCCCTGATCGGTCACCAGACCGATCAGGGATTCCCTGGATCGGTCACGGTGACCGATCCAGGCACCCCTGGACCGATCAGAATCCCCTCTGATCGGTCCACAACTCTGATTTCTGATTTCTGAATTTTTCTTCTCCCGAAATTCGGAAACCTCTAGAAAATTATAGAAATTTCCAAAAATTATGAAATTTTGAGGATACATTCCTCATAACATATACTATCAAGGAAAAATAGTTTTCTATGAAAATAACTTTCATTTTTCAATCTTGATACAAAGTTCAAAAGTCTTTGAAATAGCTCAAAGTTAACTCATCTTTGTATCACTTTGCTCAATGATGAATGCTATCACTAGAAAAGCTTCATAAAGGTTTTTCAAATTAATTTTGAAATGATTTTAAACCATTTAGTTTAGGACCACAATCTTTGGACTAAATGTACATGACTTGTACATAAGCTTTTCCTATGATCCCCAATTTTGAATTAGGCTCATCTAGGTACAAGAACTATGCACCTTGTTCCTAACTCATGATCCTAATATCTCACACACATCTAAGGTGTATCAAACACATCCAAGTCAATTTTGATGTGAGATATGGGTTTAGGTTAGCTTATTCTAAGTTCTCATGCATTTTTCTAAACAACAATTTGATCTCCATATCAAATTGTGTTTCTTATCCTTAAATTAAGTTAATTGATCATTAATGCACAAAATGATGACATGACATATAATTGTATCATAAATGGAAATATGTGCCAATGTCATGATGTCATGGCATAAAGTATGAAACTTAAATAAAGCATGACATTTAACTAACCTAAGCATTATCATGACATTTTAAATTATCATAAAATAAATATGATGTCATGACATGACATATGTCAAACAATACATGGCAAATAGCATATAAAGGTATAGAAAATACCTAATTCTAGCCTTAGTTGCCATTTTTGATAATTTTGATCATTTTGCCATAAATTCTATATTCCTAAGTGTAATAGACCTAAAATCAAATACAAAAGATTTTTAGATCACTATGTGCCAACTAGATTGACTCTAGAAAATTCCTCAAATATGATTGGCACATTCTAATCACCTTAGGAATAATTCTTAATTTCATTTTCAAGGCTTGATTAGACCTTGAAAATTCTTCAAGTGCCACCTTTTGCCATGATTAGGTTAACTACCTACTCAAGTAAGGTTGGCACACCCTAAACCATCTAGTGTGATGGAATCACGCTCCTAGGAACCCAATACCTATTTGAGCTCATTGGGTTCACTAAGTATTCACTAGGGATGACTTCCCTAGCAACCCTCCTAATGACCCTCCTAGGCTTTAAAGCCTTGGTCATTCGGGACTCAACAAGATCAACTCTAGGGGTGACTCCCCTTGTGACCTTGGTGATGGTCTTTCTAGCCCTAGGTTTTGTTCCATAATCAAATGGAACATTGTGATAAGTGGGCTTGATCACTTGGGACTTAGGTTTGTGACCCAAACCTTTCTTGTCCTTGGACATTGGTTTTTGACCCTTAAACCCTAGAGATGACTTCTCCAAGTTCTTAAGAGCCTTTTTCCAAAGTATCAAGTCTTGACCTCAAGACTTGATTCTCCTTCTCTAATACCTCCATTTTTAATTTTTCATTTTTCTTTGAGGTATTCCTAGGCATGTGTCTAGTTGATTTGGGATTCCTACCTAGGTTTTCCTTAACCTTAGATGGGTTAATTCTAGTGTTGGCTTTCCTAGTGTTATCCTTATCTAGGCTCACATGTTTGGCACCTAAGCATGTGTATCGATTTCTAATGTTATCATGCTTACCATTATTAACAATAGCAATAAGGCTACTAGCATGTGTCTTATTATTATTGCAATAATGTGCCTTAGAGATTACCTTAGGGTTTGCCTTGGCTCCCCCTATCGATGTGCTCGTCTTCTTGTCCTTGTGAGGTTGCCTCCCCCTCGGACATTGACTCCTATAGTGTCCCCTTCGCTTGCATTGGAAGCACACCACGTGCTCCTTGCCCTAGCGTGTTGGGACTCCGGCTTCCTTGACCTTTGGCGCCGGTGGAGTCTTTCTAACCCTCTTTGGACACTTACTCTTGTAATGTCCATACTCCCTACACTCAAAGCACATTATGTGTAATTTATTTGAAATTGAAATGCTTGAGTTACCTAGGGTTGAGGATGGATGAAGACTTTCTTCTTCATCCCTTCCGGAGGTAGACGCTTCTTCCTCTTGCTCCATTCTTGAAGAAGAACTCTCCTCCTCTTCTTCCTTAGATGTTGAGTAGCCCTCAACTTCTAATTCCTCTCCTCCATGATGTGAGCTACTTGGCTCACTTGACTCCTCCTCATGGCTTGAAGTGGAGTTCCCCTCATGGAACTTAGCCAAGTTGTTCCACAACTCCTTGGCATCGTTATATCCACCTATCCTACACAAAACATCATTAGGTAAAGAAAATTCAAAAATTTTCAATACCTCATCGTTGACTAGGGATTGGTGGACTTGTTCCTTGGTCCACTTCTTCTTTTCTAGGGTTTCTCCTTTCTTGTCCATCGGAGGCTTGAACCCTAATTGAACACAACTCCAATTTTCAAGGTTAGTCATAAGAAAGTACTTCATTCTTACCTTCCAAAACGCGAAGTCGTCGCGATCGTAGAAGGGTGGAATCGTGATGTCTTCTCCGAGTTGATCCATCTCTAGCTTGTGCTCCCTCGGGTGTTAATCCGGCGAAGAGCGACCTGGCTCTGATACCACTTGTTAGGACCGATGATCGCGGCTAGAGAGGGGGGGTGTGAATAGCCGCCCCAAATTCTTTCGTTTTCTTCCTACGATTAGGGTTAGCGCAGCGAAAATAACTAAATAGAAACGAAAAAGGAGAAGCAAACCTCAACACGAAGATGTAACGAGGTTCGGAGATGATACTCCTACTCCTCGGCGTGTCCGTAAGGTGGACGAGCCCTATCAATCCGTCGGTGGATGAGTCCCCGGAGAACCGGCTAATAAATACTCCTTGTGGGTGGAGAAACCTCGCCACAATATCTTTGCAACAGCAATAAGGAGTACAACAGAAGAGAAAGCAAACAAGAACAATCGAAATGTAAAACCCTTTGCTTGCCTTCTCGTTGTCGACTGGAATCCTGATGAAGCAACAACTTCTCGGATCCAAGCTCAGCTAGAAAACCAGCAGGGAAGCTCACGCGAAGCTTCAAGAACAAGGAGCTCAACAAAGCTCAGTAAGTACAGAAGGAACCAGGAAGAAGAAGAGAGAACTGCCACTATAGCCCTTGAACTCCTTTTATAACCTGCACTCATCTACGAAGAACAGAAGACAGAAGACTAGCCGTTGTGAGTCAACGGCTAGGGCTGGACCGATCAGAACATCTCCTGATCGGTCCAGGAAGACCCTGATCGGTCCTGGGGACCGATCAGAGCTTCCTCTGATCGGTTCTGGGACCGATCAGCATGCTTTTCTCCCGAACTTCTTGCTTCTTGCCTTCTGATCGTTGTTTCCTGATCGGTCTGCAGACCGATCAGATAACACTCAGTAGGCTACTGTTTGGTTACTGATCGGTCACCAGACCGATCCAGATACCCAGTGTATCACTGGATCGATCCACTGATCGATCCAGAGCTTGGTTTTTGCCCAAACCAAGTCCCAAACCTTCCAAACCAACATCCGGTCAACCTTGACCTGTTGGTACATCATGCTTAGCATCCGGTCACTCCCTTGACCTGCTAAGACTCCCCACCAAGTGTTCGGTCAATCCCTTGAACCACTTGGACTTTTCTCTTCGTGTCAAGTATCCGGTCACTCCCTTGACCTACTTGACCTTCTCAACATCAGATGTCCGATCACCCTTGATCCATCTGGATTTTCCCTTGCCCGGCTTCACTCACCAGGACTTTCACCTAGCTTCACTCACTAGGGTTTTCACCTGGCTTCACTCACCAGGATTTCCAATCTGCCCGGCTTCACTCACCAGGACTTTCCAACTGCCTGGCTTCACTCACCAGGACTTTCCCACTGCCTGGCTTCACTCACCAGGACTTTCCAACTGCCTGGCTTCACTCACCAGGACTTTCCCACTGCCTGGCTTCACTCACCAGGACTTTCACTGTATGCCTGGCTTCACTCACCAGGACTTTCACCGTCCGATCCAGAGAACGAGCTCCCGAGCCCTCTCTGACCACAATCCGGAGAACGAGCTACCGAGCCCTCTCCGACTTCCCATGTGCCAAGCTTCCATACTTGGACTTCTCCGTGCCAAGTCTCCATACTTGGACTTTTCCCGTGCCAAGCTCCCTGCTTGGACTTTTCCGAGTCAGGTCAACTCACCTCGGGTCAACCAGGTCAACCTTGACCACGGGTTGCACCCACAATCTCCCAAGCTTGTTCTCGTCAAACATCAAAATACAACTCGAATCAAGTCAACTCGAGTCTGGTCAACCAGGTCAACCTTGACTTAAGGTTGCACCAACAATCTCCCATTATGTTCTCGTCAAACATCAAAATACAACTCGAGTCAGGTCAACCAGGTCAACCTTGATGTAAGGTTGCACCAACAGTACACACAGCGGAAAATAAAAAGCAAGCCAAAGAAAACACGTCGATTTACTTGGTTTGGAGCCTTTGGCGACTCCTACTCCAAGGCCCGCACATAAGAGTACTTTCGATGGACAATTTACTAGCAATTCGATAAGTATTATAAACTAAGTACATGAGTGCTAATAAACGAAAAATATACCGACGAAATACAAGAACTGAAAGGAAAAGTGCCTCGTCGGAGAGCTTTCGCAGCGTCACAGGAGCACAGAAGAGCAGATCTTGAGTTCTGAGTTGTTGTTGGAGCTTCAGCCTTGACCCTCCTAATATAGGAGATTCGGGGCCCCTGGAACTTTCAGGGCACCTCGACCATGACGTAGGCGAGCCAACCAGTGAACTCCACGTGACACAACGATGTTGGGGATAAAATTCCGCCTCAGGGCGACCGGATATCTCCCGGACGCCCAAACACTACAAGAAAATCTGGATTACACAATACTTAAAAGACAATGTTTTTTTAAAAAAGTGTTGTCTTTTTTTTTAATTTTATAATACTTTTTATTAAAAACGTTGTTTATAATTTTTAATTTTTATTAAAGCTAACATTTTTTTAAATAAGTGTTGTCTAATAATTTTTTTTTTTTTTAATGAAAGACAACACTTTTATAAAAAAGCGTTGTCTATAAAACTTGTTTATCTACAATACTAAATACGGTGCCCACAACTTTATTAAATTAAAACTTAGCTTAATTCCTCCACAAGATCTCCTCACATACGAAAACCTTTTCGCCCCCATCGATCTCTCCTCTGGACGAAAACCTCCTAGGCGAAAACCTTCTCGGCGAAACCCTCTGCTCGGCCAAAACCTCGCTCACCCCCATCTCTCCACCAAAAGCTCTTCTTAGCGAAAACCTCTGCTCTGCCAAAACCTTGCTTGCCCCCATCTCTCCGTCAAAACCTCTGGTCATCTCCTCTGTCCGCCAAAACCAAGCCTCCACCAAAACCTAGCCTCTTTCTCCCGGAAACCTCCATCTCCTCCCAAAACCTAGCCCCCACAAAAACCTACATCTCCGCCAAAGCACCACACGTCCCGTGACCTAGCCTCTGCCACTCTTCAGCGACTTGAGGTGTTTAGGACAACCGACGCCGTTGGAAAAGGCTCTTCTCGTGCGACTAGTGAGTCACACGTCTCTTCCTCATTCTATTCCCATATCAATATTGAATTTAATGGTGTGTGATTTCTTTTTTTCCCTTCTATTCTGTTGTAAATGTACTTGTATGTCTTTGAATATTGTTGCTTGTATTAGATGTAGAAGTGTTCTATTTTCCCAATTCCAATAGGTTCTCATTCATTTTTTACTTTCTTTATTATGTTTGCTTTTTCCTAAAATATATGATAATATGTCTATTTTGGTTGTTGTTATCAACTTTTATCTATTGCTGATTTTGCATTTTTTTCAATGGAAGGAAAAAATTATATGAGTTGATGCATTGAACTTTTATGCTTTATAAGCGTACTGCGACATCAACAATGGCTTTTAGCATTTCAATAATTTGTAGAACATGCCATAGCCAAATTTCAAGTTATAATATGTTTGAAACTACAAATGTTGTGGTAAGCAATTGTCAGTTAGGAAGTTTTGTTAAGTTGAACATATGCTTTCATCTTTTTAGTTTAACAATGCTATTATGTAATTAGTACTTAGAGAAAGTAATAGTACTTGGGAAAATTGAGTTCAGTCCTATATTCTTTCAAAGATAATTTAAATCTTGGATGCACTTCCTCTTTTCAATATGTCGATGCCTTGGTATAAACCGTGAAGAAAGTGTATTCTTTACCCGGCCAGAAGCATGATCCTCCTGAAGAGGTTTGTGATTTCCAAACATACAATTCTCCTTTGTTGCTACTTGCAATTGGCTGAATAGTTCCTTTGATGTTAGGAACCATTGAGGATATTCTATGAATCTCTGTCGAAACAAATTCCCTCAAGTGAAATGGCACAATTTTGGTAAGATTGTTTTCTCTGTTATCCCTACCTCTACACTTGTTCATTGCTTCTGAGCTCCTTTCTTTAGCTGATACTGCTTGCATACCGTGATAAGTGAATTATCATACTATCGACTTGCTAAGGTGATAAACTAGGCAACTTTATATATCTGTAAGAAGACAATGCATCACAAGAAGACCATTCATGTAACTTTCATTCTTTGATCGTACATCTGAGACCCATATAATGATGCTAACAATTTTTCTTTAGCAAAATGTTCCAAAAGTCCCTTTTGGTGAATTTGTCTCCTCCATTATGCTGCCTGAGAGCATATGCAAGAAATCAACTGCTTGCATTTAGGTAAAAGTTGAGCCTATTCATAGCCTAAAGAAGAATGGTGGTTGATTTGTTTTGATAGGGCACCCCATTGTCCCTAGATCATGCAGGTGGGTGCATATTATGCTATTCTCCTACTGTCATTCTAAAACAAAACACATTCCCCTGTAATTGTAGGCCCTGGTGCAGATATGATTGAGTAGTTAGTAGGAGAATTTGATTTCCTTTGAAACATCTGCTGCGACATGACCTGAAAAAAAAATATAGGGTAGATGGGAACTCAAGCAAAGCTATGCCTTTTAATTTTTAGCTGTATGACGGAAACTAAACAGCTAGTCTGATATAAGCAATATATGTTAAATAACTCACAGAAGACTGATCATGGGATTAAGAACTATAACAGAATTAAAGCATAGTTTTTGTAGCATACTTTGTTAGCATTTAGATGAAATGAATGAGAGTGATAAAGAAAGAAAGCAATAAATTTGTTGTTATAGATCAAATTAGATGGTAAGCTGGTTCCATGTTGAAGCAACCTTCTCTTGAATTAAATTGTACACTGCATTTTAATGGATATAATCGAAGGTCTATCCTGCAATCTTTTCAAACTCCTGTCTGCATTTAACAAATTTACTTTCTATAAATGTTTTAACGACCTTACAATTTTTGCAGAGGAAGCTGAAGAGGAAGAATGATTAATAGTGATTGCTTGGAACAGACTAATAGTTTATGGGCCTTCCAAATTTTTTCAGATATTTTGAAAGTGAATGGAGGTATTCAGAAACTCCAGTTAAATAGCCCAGGTATGGATGATTACAAGAGCAGCAACTACATGCTATGTGACACTGCATCTGAACCCTAAAGGTGTGACTGGGAAGTACTTCGATAAAGAACTATTAAGAAGGCTTTAGGATTTAAGCGAGAAGATGGTTAAAGCCAATGAGTAAAGAGCATTCAAGTCAAGATGATAAGTACCATCTATTTAGATCATTTAAATTCATGCAATAAGATGTAGTCGAGAGGAGTAGTTTTGAGTGTCCTAATTTAAATTCCTTTTTTAAGCAAGAAATTATGTTTGTTATAGAAGTGTAAGGATGATAATTTGTATATTTATCTTGGTTGTTTATTTAATTATATGTTGTTGATTGAAATAGATTCGTTTTCATTTATCTTTTATTTGTCTTTAGTATTAAAAGACAATAGTTTAAAACCTCTTATCTTTACTAAAAAAGACAATGCTTTTTATGCGTTGTGAAAATGTTATCTTTGCTAAAAAAAGACAATGTTTTTTTATGCGTTGTCCTTAAAAAAGACAACGCACTTTATGTGTTGTCCTTAAAAAAGACAATGTTTTTTAAGCGTTGTCTTTGCAAAAAATGACAACGCTTTTAGAGCATTGCAAAAGCATTGTCTTTGCTACAAACGACAATGCTTTTAAAGCGTTGTCTTTGAGCAGATTTTTAATAACGTTTTTTCAGCTACATAGGCAACGCTTTTAAAGCGTTGTCTATTAGTTTTTTTCTTGTAGTGATTTTTAGAAAACTTTAACCCAATTTCTCTTTTCCTTTCCCTCTCCCCTCTCTCTTTGTCGCTGCCAACAAGAAGAAGCCCTTCCCCTTGTTGCCGTGATCACCATAAGAAAGAAATCCCTTTCTTGTGTGCTTTTCTTCCTTTTCCTCTTTCTCTTGATCCCTCTTCTTCACTCGTGGCTAGTAACTTCCGAAAGAGATTGTACTCAAGGAGTTGTTTTGAGTAGCTCGGCATGGATACAAATAGAGTCAAGGTTCGACAACGTCGCTACGGTTGATGTTCTTTTCGTTACAGGTCATCCGTAAGGTACATGTAGCGTAAATTTACTTTCCGTAAAATTTTAATTATGCAATAATATTTGACATGTATCCTTGTATGAGTATATATGGTGCGTGTGATGTAATAATTTAGGAATTATTATTATTTTATTTTCTGTTGCGCATGTTTACGAAACGTGTTTTAACACACACCACATCGGGGCATATTCCAACATGGAGAATATCTAGGGATGGCAATGGGGCGGGGCGGGGCGGGGCGGGGGCGGGTTTGCCATTCCCATCCCCGCCCCGTTCTCATTTTTTCGGGTTCGGGGATTCCCTGAACCCGAACCCATGGGGATCAAATCCCCATCCCCGCCCCCATCTCCGCCTCATTCCCAAATTTAATTTATATTATTATTATTATTATTTAATAATTATTAATGATAATATTAGTATTAATATCAATATTAATAATATTATTAATAATAATATTTTCAAAATTTTTAATGTTAATATTAACATTATTATTAATACTTTTTTTTAAAAAAAATCATATTATTATTTATTAATATTAATAATAATAATATTCGGGGCGGGTTCGGGGATGGGGATAGTATTCCCATACCCACCCCGAGCCCGCCCCATCCTCGAAAAATTGGGGATCCCCATCCCCATTTCGGATTTTCCCCGCGGGGTCCCAAACCCGCGGGGAAAATTGTCATCCCTAAGAATATCTCATATGGATGTCAAGAATACATTTTTAAATGCCGATCTTCATAAAAAAGTTTATATGACACCTCCTAGTATTTCACACCAACCTAATGAAGTTTACATACTTCGTGAAGCGCTTTATGGTCTCAAATAAGAACCTTGTGCTTAGTTTGAGAAGTTCTCTATAGTGATTACTTAGCTTGATTTTTATCTTAGTAATCATCATTCAGCATTGTTTGTCAGATGTACAAGTGCAGGTCATATTCTTTTATCATTATATGTTGATGACATGATTATTATTAGTGATGATTCTGATAAAATTGTTTCCTTGAAGTCTGAATTGACTCATTATTTTGCTATGAAAGACTTGAGTATACTACGCCACTTTCTAGGCACTAAGGTCGCCTATTCCCCAAAATGATATCTTTTATCCCAGTCAAAGTATATATTTGATCTTTTTGAGCGTGCACATCTTACTGATAATAGAGTCGTTGATACTCCTATTGAGATTATTGCTCGATATTTTCCATTTGATGGCTCACCTTTGTCGGATTCTAATTTGTATCAAACTATTGTTGGAAGTTTGGTTTATCTCACCGTGACTTGTCCAGATATCGTGGATACTATTCATGTACTTAGTTTGTCGCTGCACCAACTATAGTTCATTGGGTTGTTGTTATTTCTATTTTCAAGTATTTTTAGGGCACTCAATTTCAAAATTATTTATTTCCTTCTACTTCATCTTTGGAGCTGTGTGCGTAATCTGATGTTGATTGGGCTGGTGATCTTATGAATTGTAAATCTACCATTGACTTTTGTATTTTTCTTGGTGATTCCCTTATTTATTGAAAGAGTAAGAATCAAGATGTTATTTCTAAATCTTCTATAGAAGCTGAGTATCATGTCATGACCTTAACTACTTGTGAGATAGTTTCGTTACGTTGGTTGCTTGCGGATATGAGTATTTCTCTTCGTTAACCTACTCTGTTATATTGTGATAATCAGAGTGATATTCAAATTACGCAATTCAGTTTTTCATGAGCTGAAGAATCATATTAAAATTGATTGTCACATTACTCGTTATTATTTTTATATTGACATCATCACATTAACTTTCGTTCCTTCAAATCTACATATGATTGATATATTTACCAAGGTATATTCCACTTTACGTTTTTATTTATTGTCTAACAAACTCTCAATATTTCTAGCTGTAGTATCATGCGTTTGAGGGTATATATTAGATTATATATAATTATTTATATTTATTTTTATATATTGATACGGATGTAGCATAAGGGCATAAGAGAAATAAGGAGGAGTGGGGCATTTTAGTCATTTCACATTTTGAGGATTTTTGTATGAAAGGGGGCATTGTTCATGAAGAGAAGAAGGTCTTTTTCCGCCGCTAGGAGAGAAAGGAGCAGGCGTGTTGGTCCGCCGCCTCCGGTGGTCTAACTCCGATACCGGCTGACCATTCCAGTGCAACCCTCGCGTATACATGCCAGCGCCTCACACACAGGGACGTACGGGACAACCGCCGCTCCTCCCCTCACTGCCGCTGACGCCATTGAGGAGGATCACCACCACCTCTAGTGGGTGTCGCTGTCTCCAGCGGGCGTCGCCGCCTCCGACAGGCATCGCCGCTAGCAGCCGCTGCTGCCTCCGGCAGGCGTCGTCGCTAGCAGCCGCTGCCGCCTCCTCCCGCGGCCATCGCCGCCGCCCCCTCCCGGGCGAGCGCCGGCTCCAGCGGTTGTCGTTGTCTCCAGCGGACGTCGCCGCCTCTCGCGGGTGCCGCTGCCTCCGGTAGGCGTCGCCGCCAGCAGCCGCTGTCGCCTCCTCTCGCGGCCTCTCGCAGGCATCGCCGCCTCCGACAAGCGTTGTTGGCCGCTGCCGCCTCCTCCCGCAGCCATCGCCGCAGCCGTCCCGAGCGAGCGCCACCTCCAGCGAGAAACGTTGTCTCCAGCGGGCGCCCGTGGGCGTCGTCGTCTCCTGCGAGCGTCGCGGGCACTGCCTCCTCCAATAGTCGCCGCCACTGTCGCCCCCAACGGCCGTCGTCGCCCTCCGGCCAGTCATCGCCTGAGTGTTTAGCTTTCGTATGATTTATCTATTTCGGCCCGCGAGCCGATAGGATGTTCGGCCTGTGAGTCGATATGGTGTCCGACCAATCGATATGATTCCGGCCTTTGAGCCATTAATATGTTCTTGCTCCTTAGCTCCGTGGGATCTTCGGCTTGCATCATCCCCAGTTCTGCGTCGACTCAGTTCTCCATATAATTTGATCCCTCAGGCTATAGAAAGTCCCGCCCCCGCGGGCCAAGGTACAGGGAGGTTATCGCTCCCCTTTTTATATATGATATTCATATTCATCATTATATTTCATATTAAAGGAAGCTAACTTTGGACAGCTTATCATCTCTGCCCGTTGCGACGGGCCAAACGTTACGACCAATTCATCAGTCCACCAAAGGGCGCCCCCCTCCTGCGGGACCAGGGTACGTCATGGTACTCATTCTTTTATTTATTTCATTGTTCTACTATTATTTTGTTGCTTATATATATTCGTGGGATCCGTCTCGAATATCGGGGTACTAGGGACCGAGGCAACTCGGTTGCTGACCGCAGGTACTGTTGACCAAAGGACTTTTGATGATTTGGTCAACACAGAAGACAACTCACCATCTGAGTCATAGAGATGCGGTCAACATTCCAGACACATCACGCCGATAGTTCCGTCTTCTCATATTCTCGACATGATCATATCTTTTAGAATAATTTTCTTTTTCTATTTATGTATTTATGATTTAGGATTTCTGAGTTTAGTTATATAGGGTTTTATATTCTGTATTTCTACAATTTCTTGTTTTTTTTTTGATTGAATAAGATGGTTAATTTTGTCTTATTCTTAATTTGTACACCCTGATTTCACAATTCATCTATCCATCTTAGTCTGATTGTCTTAGTACGAAATCCCAATTTCCATTTTTATAAGAGCATTTTAGCTAGTTCTTTATTTTTCACCTCAACTCCACGACAGTTACTTATATACATAAATTTCAAACTGGTTTGACTTTGTTAACTCTTGTGCCTTATCTACTATAATCAGATCATCTATCTTGATTTGCTCTAAAGGCTGATTAACAAGAGGCGCCAAGTTCCATATTTGCAGTTAAAGCAACTATTCTCTTGTGCCTTAACCCTAAATTCCCATTTATAGGAGTAGAATAGCCTTAATTTACCTAATACAACTGAGAAACGAAAAATCGATTTGTTTTTCTTTCCTTTTAAGATAACTCTGTGTACTAAGGTAACTCTGACTGAGTGCACATGAATTCTATCACAAAGGCAGGGAATTGATGAACAGTAACACCCTCGCGATTCAATGAGAGGCAGAAAATTGACCAAGAAACTAACATGTAAACAGACTAGGAAGGAGCTGAGGGGTCATGCAGTGCTGAGGCACCTGTTGGAATCCTTCCCCTCCCTCACTGTATCCAGTTGCTTGCCTCGTATCCTCGACTTGCATGGGCGTGACTTCGGCGTCTTCAGCCTCCATCGGCTCAAGTGCGAACCCACTGAAAGCCATGGCAGCTTGGGATGGCGCCCATGGAACAATAGCTAAGGAGCTGGAGTCAGCTTCTGTCTCCTCTTCCTCCGCATGAAGCCTCTGGTTCCCCGGATTCAATACATGATCTGCGAAAATGCATCTGTTAGAGGAGACTTTTTCTGAAAGAAAGAAAAATCGATTCTTTCCTGGTGAAAGAGCGGATGTAAAAAAGGAATGGATGATTCTGAGCGATTACTTTTGAGACAGGGAATGAAGTGCGAGGCGACACGAAGAGAAAGATCTGTTGAACCAGGGGACAAGAATAGTGGTGATTCCACGGGCTTGTAAAGAACGATAGCTCTCTCCTCGTTGTAGGAAGGATATGGAGGTGAGTCATCCTCGTGAACAGATTCCCAACTCGGCATGACAATATCGCTAACACAAGAAACAGGGTCATCGAACGTCATGGCGGATGCTGTCTCAACCAATCCCATGGTCGGTGGCAACTCACTGGCATCCTGCGGGAAAGTATAGGGGAAGATTGAGAACTTGAAAAAAAAATTTGATAAGAAGAACTTAAGATGCACATCTACGTTTTAGACAATTTGAAATCCAGTATTTATCTCATGGTCGATCAAACGTCAGAGAAATCGAGAAATTTCTCCCTGCATTTTTTACTTCTTGTTAAGCAAGAGTTGAGATTCTTAGGACGGATTTATACTCTAAACAGTCATTCTTTCGAGAAAGGGCGACATTGGGAAGCGCCGAATTGGGAAACAGGGACTGCAACGCGCAAAAGCTCTTCAAAATCCGCATCAAAATGTCACAAATTCGAGGGGTCAATCGCCACTAAGAAACAAGCGTCGACAAAGAAGGGGGAAACCATAAATCAGAATTCAGGGAGAGCAGCTTCCTTACCAATCTTCGTATCTTCCTCGCCGGTGACGAAAGCGAGAAATCCATAAACTCGTCGTACCCCTCTTCCAACTCCTTGCGCTTCATCTTGCCGCACCGGCGCTCCTCCTCGCCTCCGATCTCCGTCGAAATCCTAATCTTCCGGAGCCGAAGCCAACCCAATCAAACTTCCCAAAAAAAACGCTCACTCTCTCGCCGGTTCAACGCAGGGCCAGTGACACGGAGGCTCCCCCCGCCATAAATGGAATATAAGAGCGATGGGCGGATCGGTGGTGGGCCCATCGAATGATCTCTGGAAAGCTCCAGAACTCCGTAGAGGATTCGGTCTGTTGAAATGGGCCTGGGCTTCAGCAAATCGTTATGGATTAAATAATTTAAATACCAAATCGATTCAGATTCGTACCTGATTGCGGTTGGTTGGTCTCGCGGAAGTCCCCAAATCGCGGCTTCTTATCAATCCAAAACCCTAGCGTCCCAAGGTGCGTCATTTCGTCTCCCGATCCCCCCCCTCGATTCCTCTCGATCTCTAGTCCTCGATCTTGATTTCGCTGTGTGTCGTTGGCAGGTGGACGACGATGGATAACTTGGATGCGGAGATCGCCAAGGCTCAAGAGGAACGACGGAAGATGGAAGATGTCGCCATGCTCACCTCCGTCACCTTCGACGCCGACCTTTATGGTGCGGGTCCTGACCGTTTCGAGGGCTACGAGCGCTCTATCGCTGTTAACGACGATGAGGAGGAGCAGGACGGTGACAGCCGCGAGCTAGCCCGTCGGATGGCCTCTTACACCGGCCCTAAGTCTCTTAAGGAGATCCCCAGGGCAGGGGCAGATGGCGACGAGGATTCTGGATTTAAGAAGCCCCAGAGGATCATCGACCGGGAGGATGACTACCGGCGCCGGAGGCTTCAGAGGATCATTTCGCCTGATAGGAACGATCCGTTTGCTTCTGGGGAAGCTACGCCGGACCCTGCGGTTAGGACATATGCTGATGTGATGAGGGAACAGGCCTTGCAGCGGCAGAAGGAGGATATTTTGAAGGAGATAGCTAAGAAGAAGGAGGAGGAGAAGAGCAAGGCTGCTGCTGAGCCAGCCCCTGCAGCGCAAAAGAGGAGGAACAGGTGGGACCAGTCGCAGGAGCCTGATGACGGTCCAGTTAAGAAGGCAAAGCCCAGCTCGGTGTCTTCGGATTGGGATGCTCCCGATTCCACCCCTGGGATCGGGCGGTGGGATGCAACACCGACACCAGGGAGGGTTGCAGATGCGACACCCTCCGTCTCTCGCAGAAACAGATGGGATGAAACTCCTACACCCGGGAGACTTGCTGACGCTGATGCAACTCCTACCGCAGGTGGTGTCACCCCTGGTGCTACGCCAGCTGGTATGACATGGGATGCTACCCCCAAGCTTTCTGGGCTTGCAACACCAACGCCTAAGCGCCAAAGATCGAGATGGGATGAGACTCCTGCTACAATGGGCAGTGCCACACCATTACCGGGCGCTGCGACTCCTGCTGCTGCTTTCACCCCTGGTGTTACTCCTGTTGGCGGTGTTGATCTTGCGACTCCAACCCCTGGTGCAATAAACCTTCGAGGTGCCATGACTCCGGAACAGTTTAATCTGTTGCGGTGGGAAAGGGACATTGAAGAGAGAAATAGACCGTTGACAGATGAGGAGCTGGATGCTATGTTCCCACAGGAAGGGTACAAGATATTGAATCCGCCTGCATCCTATGTTCCGATCAGGACTCCCGCAAGGAAGCTCTTAGCTACTCCTACTCCAATGGGTACGCCACTTTATTCAATACCAGAAGAGAACCGTGGGCAACAGTTTGATGTCCCAAAGGAGGCACCTGGGGGTTTGCCGTTCATGAAACAAGAGGATTACCAATACTTTGGGGCTCTACTGAATGAAGAAGAGGAGGAACAGCTTTCTCCTGAAGAGCAGAAGGAAAGAAAGATCATGAAGCTATTGCTGAAGGTGAAGAATGGTACTCCACCACAGAGGAAAACAGCCTTGCGACAACTTACGGATAAGGCTAGAGAGTTTGGAGCTGGTCCACTGTTCAACAAGATCCTGCCTTTGCTCATGCAGCCAACTCTTGAAGATCAAGAGCGCCATCTTTTGGTAAAAGTTATTGACAGGGTTCTATATAAGTTGGATGAGCTGGTCAGGCCCTTTGTTCATAAGATTCTTGTGGTTATAGAGCCTCTTCTAATTGATGAGGATTATTATGCCCGTGCTGAAGGAAGAGAGATAATCTCCAACCTCAGTAAAGCAGCTGGTCTTGCAACTATGATTGCTGCCATGAGGCCTGATATTGATAACATTGATGAGTATGTGAGGAATACGACAGCACGAGCTTTCAGTGTGGTGGCGTCTGCTTTGGGAATTCCTGCTTTGTTACCATTTCTGAAGGCTGTTTGTCAGAGTAAGAAATCTTGGCAAGCACGGCACACTGGGATTAAGATTGTCCAGCAGATTGCTATTCTCATGGGATGTGCTGTGTTGCCACATCTTAGGTCTCTAGTGGAAATTATAGAGCATGGTCTTAGTGATGAGAACCAAAAAGTGAGAACCATTACTGCCTTGTCACTAGCAGCACTTGCAGAAGCATCTGCTCCATATGGTATTGAAAGCTTTGATTCAGTGTTGAAACCTTTATGGAAGGGTATCAGATCTCATCGTGGAAAGGTTCTTGCTGCCTTCCTGAAGGCAATTGGTTTTATTATCCCTCTGATGGATGCTGTTTATGCAAGTTACTATACTAAAGAAGTCATGATTATCCTTATCCGTGAGTTCCAATCACCTGATGAAGAAATGAAGAAGATTGTGCTAAAAGTTGTCAAGCAGTGTGTCAGTACAGAAGGGGTAGAGGCTGACTATATCCGCAATGATATTCTTCCTGAGTTTTTCAGGAATTTCTGGGTTAGGAGGATGGCACTTGACCGCAGGAACTACAAGCAGCTTGTGGAGACAACTGTAGAAATTGCAAATAAGGTTGGTGTGGCAGATATTGTAGGAAGGATAGTGGAGGATCTCAAAGATGAGAGCGAACCTTATAGGCGTATGGTGATGGAGACAATTGAAAAGGTGGTGGCTAACCTAGGAGCATCAGATATTGATGCTAGATTAGAAGAACTTCTTATAGATGGGATCTTGTATGCCTTCCAGGAGCAGACGAGTGATGATGCAAATGTTATGCTTAATGGATTTGGTGCAGTGGTTAATGCTTTAGGCCAGAAGGTCAAGCCTTATCTTCCCCAGATTTGTGGTACCATAAAGTGGCGTTTGAACAACAAGAGTGCCAAAGTTAGGCAGCAAGCTGCAGACCTGATATCACGGATTGCCATTATCATGAAGCAGTGCAAGGAAGAGCAACTGATGGGTCATCTGGGTGTTGTCCTGTATGAGTATCTGGGAGAAGAATACCCTGAAGTCTTAGGTTCCATCCTGGGAGCACTTAAAGCTATAGTCAATGTCATTGGTATGACTAAGATGACACCACCTATTAAGGACCTACTTCCTCGTCTGACACCAATCTTGAAGAACAGACATGAGAAGGTGCAGGAGAATTGCATTGACCTTGTTGGCAGAATTGCAGATCGAGGAGCAGAATTTGTGCCAGCTAGGGAGTGGATGAGGATTTGTTTTGAGCTTCTTGAGATGTTGAAGGCTCACAAGAAGGGGATCAGAAGAGCTACTGTTAACACTTTTGGTTATATTGCCAAGGCAATTGGGCCACAAGATGTTCTTGCAACACTTTTGAACAATTTGAAAGTGCAGGAGCGTCAAAATCGTGTATGCACTACCGTGGCTATTGCAATAGTTGCTGAAACATGCTCTCCTTTTACTGTTCTGCCAGCTCTTATGAATGAGTACCGTGTTCCTGAGTTGAATGTACAGAATGGTGTTCTTAAATCTCTCTCATTCCTCTTTGAGTACATAGGTGAGATGGGTAAAGACTATATATATGCTGTTACACCACTGTTGGAGGATGCTTTGATGGACAGGGATCTGGTTCATCGTCAGACTGCTGCATCTGCTGTTAAGCACATGGCTTTGGGAGTTGCTGGTTTGGGTTGTGAGGATGCACTTGTTCATTTGCTTAATTATGTCTGGCCCAACATTTTTGAGACTTCTCCTCATGTTATTAATGCTGTAATGGAAGCTGTTGAAGGGATGAGAGTTGCACTTGGTGCAGCTGTTATTCTGAATTATTGCCTTCAGGGCTTATTTCACCCTGCAAGGAAAGTTAGGGAGGTCTACTGGAAAATCTACAATTCACTTTACATTGGATCCCAAGATGCTTTAGTAGCTGCTTATCCCACACTAGAAGATGACGGAAATAATTTGTATAGCCGACCAGAACTTGCAATGTTTGTCTGAATGATATCTACATCCATGTGCCTATGGTCTGCTGCTGCTGATTTGTGATCATGTAGGTTTGTAACTTGTTTCTCATTTGGTCCTTTCTAATAATTATATTTCTGAATTATAAATTCTACAATGATGTTTCTCATGTTGCTGCATCATTTGAAGGTAATGCTAGAAAGTAACTTCTTTTTTTGTTATTGCTTCATTTTCCAATTAAAAACATGCTTTATGTACAGACTGGCATACTAGCTTACAACATAATTTCTAGTTTTGATGTCTCTTTATAACTAGGTGCTTTGGGGTGTTCCTATTTGGCAAATTATTTGTTCTTGTCAACTAAGGATAGATTTTTTTTTTTTTTAATTTTTATTTTCTTCCTTAGCCACCTGATCGTGGTCTTTGTTGATGTCATTCATTGATTGTGGTGTATAGATGGATATTTTCTTAAGAAGTTTATGCTTTATAATCATTGAACATAAATTTATGAGGTTTTTGAATAATTTTTGTTTTGTTCTATGCTACTGTCCTTTAACATCACTTAACATTTTACCAAGATCTGTGTTTTATACTGTTTGTATATTATTGAAAAATGGATTAATTGAGGATCATATCATGGCTGCCCATAGCAGTATTGATATTGAACATTCCAATGTCATATCATGGATGTCCATATCAGTGTTGATATTGAACCTTCCAATATCTGTTTTTTTGGATCAGTAGGATTGGAGGGGACTGAAATTCAAAACAAGTTTATTTAATGAATGGGAACGAAAAGGAATTTGAAAAATCTCTAAGAATGATGGAACTTTGTATTATATTATCAGATTCTTAACTATGAATGACAATATATTTATGATCTCTCTCATATGTCAGTATGCTCTAATGTTTTAATTAATGTTATTATCATGTCTAATATTTTAATGTTATGCTATATTTCTAATATTGATAGTTATTGATATCATGTCTAATAATTTTTAATGATATTGTCGTTTTCTTTATTTTTTTATTTTATAATCTAGGTGTTTGGGCTCCTCCCAATTAATCTGGAGCTAGACGGTCACTTATCGAGTAAATCCGGAGCATTGTTTATGCACATTAAGGTTGATCTTCAGAATATTCATCTCTATTGAGATTCGAATCGTAATCCTTTTATTTGTTCATCCAAGTGCTTGTCATTGTTGGGTCTTCTTTCCGTGCTAAGGGGTTAATAGCATTGTTTTCATCTGACTATTGTCCTTTTTTTATTGTTTTCTTGCATAGTGTATTTGGGATTATACTAACCTCCTAATTTTCACCTTTGTAGGACGCTAAACTGCCTTCAAGAGCTTGGGACGGGAGGACACTCGAACTCATGACTAATGAGTACATTTTAGTCAATTTCGACTTTTTGACGCACCAGTAATACTGCTATGATGTGTATTTTTGTTATTTTTCAAGAGAGTAAACTTGTACGTGAAAGAAGATTTCCACACCAAACTTTGGTTATCAGCTATTGCCTGTTTGAAGTAAATTCTATATTATTATTACAGTAAACATGTAGTTTCGATTACCTGAATTTGTTTTGTATGGATCTTAGTGAAATTTCTTTGTATGGATCTTAGTGAAATTTCGCTAGCTTCATCTGTACCGATTACTTTCACCAGCAAGATAAGCTTTGCGATTAACATCTTTAATTATATGTTTAGCTTGTCGTAAAAGCATGAAAACTGACAGGCTAAACTTTTTATCTTCAAAACTTTGAAGAGCGTAGCTTGTATATTAAAAGTTCTTTCTCCCATGTACTCTACAAGTAAATCAAATCAAATGAGGTTACAACAGCGTGCAAACATATATATCAAAACATTTGAACTAGATTTGAGCTGCCAATCAACCACTTAGAATAGCATGTGGTACCTACCATCTCTTAAACTTGGTAAGCAAGTGCAGAGGAATGAGCATCTCATACAATATCGACAATTGAGAGAGATGCTACTTCAGTAGTAGACATCGTCTACCTGTACATAGTAAAGGTCAGGTAGCGATAGTTCATACTCTCAACAGAGATCCAGAGAAGAAAAGAAAATCTAAATGTTCATCAGTCAACATGGAAAGAGGAGTGGAGAAACATCTCTGCATAATTTATTGTCTGAAAGAACAAGCTTGCTCATCTTTTCTTCGCACCATAACAGCTGCTCCTTGCTGAGATGCGCCATCCTGAGAACCCTTGATATGACTTTGATGTCTATTAGCGCGAATAGCAACTCCACTTCTTCCTTGGTTGAGGGCCAAGCTTTCTTCCTCCATGCTCTCTTCCTTTTAAACAGCTCCTTTACTTTCATCTCCTTCTGCATTGACAGGAGTCGTTTACCAAATTACTGTATGCAGCGCAATCGAGAAGGATACATGAGATTAGATGGATGTATGGAAATCCCAGCTTCTTAATCTACCATAACTAAATATGGTGGCGTACAAATACTAAAATATGCCAAACAGCCAAAAGAGAGTTTTAGTTTGCGAAGAATGGCATACATGTAACTTGAGAATTAAAATTAACCATGGTGACATAGCATATAGCATATGCTATCACACATGCAAATTGTAGATGTGGAAGGCAATTCATGTTCTACGGCTTGATTTGTTGGGGAAAAAACTCTACTAATATACTTGGAGCTGGCAAACTCAGAATGCATCATGGAGAGCCTCTACTTGATCAGCAACTGAGACGAATGGAAGCATTAGAGGTAGATAGGCATGCTAAAATGCTTTTTTATGAATCAGTAGTAGAGAGGCTGGAAAGAAAACATGATCGCTGACATTTTGCACTTGAAAA